>NC_091367.1:21261219-21366670 GCF_038502225.1 Cherax quadricarinatus
ATGTTGCAAGGCAGACCAAACTGTAGGTGCCACCAAAAAAACTTTTAAACAGTAAGTACATTTTCCAGGAGTTCAAAGAAAAGAAAAACATATGTTACATGTTAAATTCTACTGAGAAAACATCACATTATCACTCCCATCTCACAGCAATCTTTAGTAAACAAAACCACAAATAGGTGAGTACAAATAGGTGAGTACACACCCTCCACCACTTGACACAAACACTTGACACAAACATGTACCACCCCTTCCCTAACCACCTCACCTTAGCCACCTACCTCTCCCCCAAACCACCTAACCCCTCCCCAAACCGTCTAACCCCCGCCCAACAACCTCCCTCCCTCCAATAACCATCCTCCCCCTCCCCCATAACCAGCCATCCCCTCTCTCCCCCAACCCATCTAACTCCCTCCCCCAACTATCTCTACCCCTCCAATAACCATCCTCCCCCTCCCCCACAACCATCCATCCCCTCTCTCCCCCAACCCATCTAACTCCCTCCCCCAACTATCTCTACCCCTCCAATAACCATCCTCCCCCTCCCCCACAACCATCCATCCCCTCTCCTAACCATCTATTCCCCTCCCCCTAACCAGGATGAGGACAAGGGGTTCCAAGGACGAATCTGAGAGGGAGGAATGGGAGAGCTCAAAAAAGGGGAGGAGGACTGGGGAAGGAGACTAGATGAGCTGGAAAGGAAGATGGAAGAGAGGTTAGCAGCAGAATGCAGAAGGTGGAAGCAACAGGCCACAGAAGCAGAAATCAAGATAGAGAGATTAGAAGAGGAGCTGAGACATCTGAAACAGCACAGAGACAAAGATATTACAGAAGTAGCATCGGCAATGGCTACATCGAACACAGACAACAGGTCCGAAGGAAGCATGGAAACTAAACTGTATGCAGAGGTCCTGTCAAACCCACATGGGGCCAAAACAAAGACAGGGAGCACTCTAGGACAGAAAGAGAGGTTGGAAGACATTGAAGGAACTAGGACATGTGCAAGGACCTTACCAGATACCTGTGGGGGCCAGGAGCAGGTGAGCAGGAAGGATAAACCAAGAAGCATAGGGGCCATAACGAGGGAAGGGACTGAAGGAAGGAACACTCCACGGGAAGGAACTAAAACACATCAGAGGATGCAATGGGAGTCACAGTGGGAGGTGGAAAGGGAGAGATCCGTGTTTGTCTATGGGCTAGACGAAGCTAAAGGGGAAACTTATGATGAAAGAAAGCAGGAGAAAAAAGCGATTGAAGACATCATGAAGGTGATAGGCGAGGGGGACATGACCCAGGTGGCAAATTTTCGGAGAATTAGGTGGTTCACAAAGAAAAGGAATCGGCCTCTCAAAGTAATTTTCAAGGCAGAATCAACCCGAACCATGATCCTGCAGGAGAAAGCACGGCTGAGAGGCAAGCAGAAGTTCCGGAGTGTGTACCTCAACCGAGACAGAACACAGGACGAAAGGAAGACAATGAAAGAGAGAGTTCAAAAACGAAAGGAGAAATGGGGGGAAATGAAAAAGGAGAGCAGAATAACCCAGGATCAAATGGAAGGACAAGCACACCCCCCAGAAACACCTGCAGAAGGACTCCAGCCACGACACCCCCAAGGCAACTGAACAATCCAAACCAACCATCACACACCGATCCCTCTGTTTCCACCCCCCGCACCACAGTTACAGTATTAGAACAGAAGTTGAAGGTTTGGTACACAAATGCAGATGGATTAATGAATAAACATGAGGAATGGCAAGAAAGAATCAATGAGAAGTCCCCAGACATCATAGCAGTTACAGAAACAAAACTCATGGAGACAATAACAGATGCAATCTTCCCACCAGGATACCAGATCATGAGGAAAGATAGAAGGGGCAGGGGGGAGGTGGGGTTGCTCTGCTCGTAAAAAACAGATGGAAATTCGAGAAAATGGAAGGAATAGATGAGACGGGAGAAAGAGACTACATAGCAGGTACACTTCAGTCTGGGGAACACAAAGTGGTCATTGCAGTGATGTATAATCCACCACAGAACTGCAGGAGGCCAAGAGAGGAATATGAAGAGAGCAACAGAGCAATGGTGGACACACTTGCTGAGGTGGCAAGAAGAGTTCACTCCAGCAGAGCAAAGTTGCTGGTTATGGGGGATTTCAACCACAGGGAGATTGACTGGGAAAACCTGGAGCCACATGGGGGTCCTGAAACATGGAGAGCCAGGATGTTGGACGTGGTGCTGGAAAACCTCATGCACCAACATGTTAAGGACACTACCAGAGTGAGAGGGGAGGATGAACCAGCAAGATTGGACCTTGTGTTCACCCTGGGCAGCTCAGACACTGAGGACATCAAGTATGAGAGTCCCCTAGGAGCTAGCGACCACATGGTTCTGTGCTTTGAATACACAGTAGAGCTGCAAGTGGAGAGAATAACAGGAGTAGAATGGGAAAAGCCTGACTATAAAAGAGGGGACTACATAGGGTTGAAGAACTTCCTGCGGGAGGTCCAGTGGGACAGAGAACTGGCAGGAAAGCCAGTAAATGAAATGATGGAATATGTAGCAACAAAATGCAAGGAGGCAGTGGAAAGGTTCATTCCCAAGGGCAACAGTAACAACGGGAAGACCAGAACAAGCCCCTGGTTCACCCGACGGTGTAAGGAGGCAAAAACAAAGTGCAATAGAGAATGGAAAAAGTACAGAAGGCAGAGAACACACGAAAATAGGGAGATCAGTCGCAGAGCCAGGAATGAGTACGCACAGGTAAGGAGGGAGGCCCAGCGACAGTATGAAAATGACATAGCATCGAGAATCAAGACTGACCCGAAACTGTTGTATAGCCACATCAGGAGGAAGACAACAGTCAAAGACCAGGTGATCAGATTAAGGACAGAAGGTGGAGAACTCACAAGAAATGATCAGGAGGTATGTGAGGAGCTGAACAGGAGATTTAAGGAAGTTTTTACAGTAGAGACAGGAAGGGCTGCGGGAAGACAGCACAGAAGGGAACATCAAGAGGGAATATACCAACAAGTGTTGGATGACATACGAACAACTGAGGAGGAGGTGAAGAAGCTCTTAAGTGACCTTGACACCTCAAAGGCGATGGGACCGGACAACATCTCCCCATGGGTCCTTAGAGAAGGAGCAGAGATGCTGTGTGTGCCTCTAACCACAATCTTCAACACATCCCTTGAAACTGGGCAACTACCTGAGAAATGGAAGACAGCTAATGTAGTCCCCATATTTAAGAAAGAAAACAGAAACAAGGCACTAAACTACAGACCTGTGTCTCTGACATGTATTGTGTGCAAAGTCATGGAGAAGATTATCAGGAGGAGAGTGGTCGAACACCTGGAAAGGAACAAGATTATAAATGAAAACCAGCATGGGTTCATGGAAGGCAAATCTTGTATCACAAACCTCCTGGAGTTTTATGACAAGGTAACAGAAGTAAGACACGAGAGAGAGGGTTGGGTAGATTGCGTTTTCCTAGACTGCAGGAAGGCCTTTGACACAGTTCCCCACAAGAGATTAGTGCAGAAGCTGGAGGATCAGGCACACGTAAAAGGAAGGGCACTGCAATGGATAAGGGAATACCTGACAGGGAGGCAGCAACGAGTCATGGTACGTGAAGAGGTATCACAGTGGGCGCCTGTTACGAGCGGGGTCCCACAGGGGTCAGTTCTAGGACCAGTGCTATTTTTGATATATGTGAACGACATGATGGACGGAATAGACTCTGAAGTGTCCCTGTTCGCAGATGACGTGAAGTTGATGAGAAGAATTAAATCGGACGAGGATGAGGCAGGACTGCAAAGAGACCTGGAGAGGCTGGACATGTGGTCCAGTAACTGGCTTCTCGAATTCAATCCAGCCAAATGCAAAGTCATGAAGATTGGGGAGGGGCAAAGAAGACCACAGACAGAGTATAGGTTAGGTGGACAAAGACTACAGACCTCACTCAGGGAGAAAGACCTTGGGGTGACCATAACACCGAGCACATCACCGGAGGCACACATAAACCAAATAACTGCTGCAGCATACGGGCGCCTGGCAAACCTGAGAATAGCGTTCCGATACCTTAATACGGAATCGTTCAAGACACTGTACACTGTGTATGTTAGGCCCATACTGGAGTATGCAGCACCAGTCTGGAACCCACACCTGGTCAAGCACGTCAAGAAGTTAGAGAAAGTACAAAGGTTTGCAACAAGGCTAGTCCCAGAGCTCAAGGGAATGTCGTACGAGAAAAGGTTAAGGGAAATCGGACTGACGACACTGGAGGACAGAAGGGTCAGGGGAGACATGATAACGACATACAAGATACTGCGGGGAATAGACAAGGTGGACAGAGATAGGATGTTCCAGAGAGGGGACACAGGGACAAGGGGTCACAACTGGAAGCTGAAGACTCAGACGAGTCACAGGGACGTTAGGAAGTATTTCTTCAGTCATAGAGTTGTCAGCAAGTGGAATAGCCTAGCAAGTGAAGTAGTGGAGGCAGGAACCATACATAGTTTTAAGAAGAGGTATGACAAAGCTCAGGAAGCAGAGAGAGAGAGGATCCAGTAGCGATCAGTGAAGAGGCGGGGCCAGGAGCTGAGTCTCGACCCCTGCAACCACAATTAGGTGAGTACAATTAGGTGAGTACATACACACACAAACACACACACACACACACACACACACACACACACACACACACACACACACACACACACACACACACAGGAACAAGCGATCAGGCACTTCTAAAAGATGTAGTACACATGTACACACACTAAGGATTTCACACCTTCCTGTAAACTGACCTGATAACCCTCCCTCCCTCTAACACTTCGCTATCCACTATCCCCCCTCTCTCTCTCCCTATCTCTCTATCTTTCTACCTATCTCTACCTATCTCTCCCCTCTCCCATCTCTCCCCCTCTCATCTCTCCCCCTCCCCTATCTCCTCTCTCTCCCCCCTCTCCTCTCCCCTATCTCCCACCTCCTCTCTTTCCCCCCCTCTCCTCTCTATCCCCCCTCTCCTCTCTCTCCCTTCTCTTCCATCTCTCCCTCTCACCCCCCTTCTCCCCTGACTCTCCCCCTCTCTCTCCCCTCTCTTTGCCCCCCTCTCTCTCCCCCCTTTTCCCTTCTCACTCTCCCCCTCTCTCCTCCTACCTTTCCCTTCTCTCTATTTCTCTCTCACTCTTTTTCTAAAAACGAAAAAAGAAAAAATGGAAGAAAAGGAAAAAAAAAAATGGTGGACTCTAAGGAACCAGCGATCAGATGAGAATGGTTCTGGTAGGGAGGAGTGGATGGAGCAGTGGAAAAGGATGGAACAAGAGTGGCAGAGAAAATTAGGAGAGCTTTCTGAAAAAAATGGAGACAGAGCTTCCAGTGAAGTTGGAAAAGACGTTGGAGAAAGAGAAGAATTGGGAGGCACAAGTCGAAACTGCAGTAGCCAGGATAAGGGTCCTAGAAGATGAGGTAAACAGGCTGAGGCAAGTTACAGGGGCATTGACCAGAGAAGACACAGCATATGAAGCTGAGAGGCCGAACAGGAAGGAAGAAGATACGAATTATGCTAAGGTCATATCAGCCTGCCAAGAAGGGCCAACGAGTGAAAGGGGAGAGCAGCTGGGTGTAGATGGAGAGGGTGATAGGTCAAATGCAGAGGCACAGCCATGCTACCAAGAGCCACTGGAAAAAACAAGGGAGAAAATGACCATGTACAGACAGAAACCAGAGTCACAGAGGGAAAGGCAATGGGAGGAGGGAAGGGCAAAATCAGTGTTTATCCATGGGCTTCAGGAGAGAGAGGAAAGGACATACACTGAAAGATGGTAGGCAGAAAGAAAGAAGATTGAGAACATCACATAAATAGGTGAAGACATGGACGAGATTGTAAATTTTCAGAGAATAGGGGGGTACTTGAAGGGGAGAAAAGGACCGATCAAGCTGATTTTCGGGACAGAAACAGTGCAGAACAGGATCCAATAAGAGAAACCATGGTTGAAGTACTTAGCAGAGTACAAGAGGGTGTTAACAGAGACAGAACACAAATAGAACAGCAGCAGCTGAGGGAGAGGACAAAAAAGTGAAAGGAGCTAGGGAGACAAGGACTGACCCAGCAGAGGTCAATGAGAGCAGGACAGAGCAGCAAAAGCAAGCACACACACAACCATCTCCAGAACCCCACAACCTATCACACCATCCCAACACAAACTAAAATCCATACTCACAGCTTCCAACCAACACCCAGCTATACAATCCCACAGTATGCTACCAGGTCTCCCACCCTCATAGACCCCCCAAACCACAGTGTTGGAGAGGACACTGAAGGTATGGTACACAAACGCTGATGGAATAACAAATAAGTGGGAGGAGTGGCACAAGAGAGTCAGAGGCATCACTGGACATCATAGTTCTCACAGAAACCAAGCTTACAGATATAACAGATGCCATCTTTCTAATGGGATACCTGATCCTTAGGAAAGACAGAGGGAACAGGAGGGGGGGTGGAGGAGTGGCACTGCTGATCGAAAACCAATGGAATTTTGATGAACTGGAGAGAGGAGACAGCAGAGAAGCAAGCGATTACATAGTGGGAACGCTTCACTCCGGAGGTCCCAAAGTGGTAATTGCAGTGATGCATAACCCACCACAGAACAGCAGGAGGCCAAGGCAAGAGTATGATGAGAGCAATAGAGAGATGGTTGGCACACTGGCTGCAGTGGCCAGAAGAGGTCATGCATGCAGGGCAAAGCTCCTGATCATGGGTGACTTTAACCACAAGGAAATCGATTGGGAGAACTTGGAGCCACATGGGGGTCAAGATACATGGGCTAAGATGGAGGTGGTACTGGAAAACTTCATGTACCAACACGTAATGGACACTACAAGAGAGAGGAGAGGACTGGACCAAGTATTCACCTTGAGTAGTGCAGATATTGAAGACATCACATATGAAAGACCCCTTGGGGCCAGCGATCATGTGGTTTTAAGTTTCGAATACACAGTAGAACTACAAGTGGAGGGGGAAGCAGGAAGGCCAGGGCGAATGAAGCCAAACTACAAGAAAGGGGACTACATAGAATGAGGAACTTCCTGAATGGGGTTCAGTGGGACAGAACTGGCAGGGAAGCCAGTTAATGAAATGATGGAATATGTAACAACTATGTGCAAGGAGGCTGAGGAGAGGTTTGTACCCAAGGGTAACAGGAATAATGAGAAAAGCCAGGATGAGACCATGGTTCACCCAAAGGTGCAGGGAGGCAAAAACCAAGTGTGCTAGGTAATGGAAGAAGTATAGAAGGCAAAGGACCCAGGAGAATAAGGAGAGCAGTCATAGAGCGAGAAATGACTATGCACAGATAAGAAGGGAGACCCAACGACAAGATGAAAACGATCTAGCAGCGAAAGCCAAATGTGACCCGAAGCTGTTATACAGCCACATCAGGAGGAAAACAACAATCAAGGACCAGGTAATCAGGCTCAGGAAGGAAGGAGGAGAGACAAGAAATGACCATGAAGTATGTGAGGAACTCTACAAGAGATTCAAAGAAGTGTTCACAGAGGAGACGGAAGGGGCTCCACGAAGACGGAGAGGTGGGGTACACCAAGTGCTGGACACAGTACACACAACAAAGGAAGAAGTGAAGAGGCTTCTGAGTGAGCTAGATACCTCAAAGGCAATGCGACCAGATAACATCTCTCCATGGGTATTGAGAGAGGAAGCAGAGGCGTTATGTGTACCCCTAACAACAATATTCAATATATCTATCGAAACAGGGAGATTGCCTGAGGCATGGAAGACAGCAAATATAGTCCCAATCTTTAAAAAAGGAGACAGACATGAAGCACTAAACTACAGACCAGTGTCACTGACATGTATAGTATGCAAAGTCATGGAGAAGATTATCAGAAGAGTGGTGGAACACCTAGAAAGGAATGATCTCATCAACAGCAGCCATCATGGTTTCAGGGACGGGAAATCCTGTGTCACAAACCTACTGGAGTTCTATAACATGGTGACAGCAGTACGACAAGAGAGATGGGTGGGTGGATTGCATTTTCTTGGACCGCAAGAAGGCATTTGACACAGTTTCACACAAGAGATTAGAGCAAAAACTGGAGGTCCAAGCAGGGATAACAGGGAAGGCACTACAATGGATCAGGGAATACCTGTCAGGAAGACAGCAGCGAGTCATGGTATGTGGCGAGGTGTTAGTGTGCACCTGTGACCAGCGGGGTCCCACAGGGGTCAGTCCTAGGACCAGTGCTGTTTCTGGTATTTGTGAATGACATGGATGGAATACACTCCCAAGTGTCCCTGTTTGCAGATGACGTGAAGTTGATGAGAAGAATTCATTCGATCGAAGAGCAGGCAGAACTACACAGGGATCTGGACAGGCTGCAGACCTGGTCCAGCAATTGGCTCCTGTAGTTCAACCCCTCCAAGTGCAAAGTCATGAAGATTGGGGAAGGGCAAAGAAGACCACAGACGGAGTACAGTGTAGGGAAACAGACTACAAACCTCACTCAAGGAAAAAGATCTTGGGGCGAGTATAACACCAGGCACATCTCCTGAAGCGCACATCAACCAAATAACTGCTGCAGCATATGGGCGCCTAGCAAACCTCAGAACAGCATTCCGACATCTTAATAAGGAATCGTTCAGGACCCTGTACACCGTGTACGTTAGGCCCATATTGGAGTATGCGGCACCAGTTTGGAACCCACACCTAGCCAAGCACGTAAAGAAACTAGAGAAAGTGCAAAGGTTTGCAACAAGACTAGTCCCAGAGCTAAGGGGTATGTCCTACGAGGAGAGATTAAGGGAAATCGACCTGACGACACTGGAGGACAGGAGAGATAGGGGGGACATGATAACGACATACAAAATACTGAAAGGAATTGAAAAGGTGGACAAAGACAGAATGTTCCAGAGATGGGACACAGCAACAAGGGGACACAGTTGGAAGTTGAAGACACAGATGAATCACAGGGATGTTAGGAAGTATTTCTTCAGCCACAGAGTAGTCAGGAAGTGGAATAGTTTGGGAAGCGATGTAGTGGAGGCAGGATCCATACATAGCTTTAAGCAGAGGTATGATAAAGCACATGGTTCAGGAGAGTGACCTAGTAGCGACCAGTGAAGAGGCGGGGCCAGGAGCTAGGACTCGACCCCTGCAACCTCAACTAGGTGAGTACACACACACACACACACACACACACACACACACACACACACACACACACACACACACACATACACCAACATTTCATTAAGGAATCGTTGAAGACTACACCGTGTGCGTCAGGCCCATACTGGAATATGCAGCATTAATTTGGAACCCCTCCCCTGGCCAAGCACGTCATGAAATTAGAGAAAGTGTAAAGCTTTGTAACAAGATTAGTGCCGGAGCTAATGGGTATGTCCTACGAGGAGAGGTTAAGGGAAATTGACCTGACGACACTGGAGGACAGGAGAGACAGGAGGAATTTGGTAACATGTAAAATGCTGAGAGGATTCGACAAGGTGGACAGAGACAGGATGTTCCAGAGATGGGACATAGAAAACAAGGCGTCACAAATGGAAGTTGAACACTCAGATGAATCAAAGGGATGTTAGGAAGTTCTTCTTCAGTCATAGTCAGGAAGTGGAATAGTTTGGAAACAGATGTAGTGGAGCCAGGATCCATACATAGCTTTAAGAAACGGTATGATAAAGATCAAGAAGCAGGTAGAGTGACCTAGTAGCGGCCAGTGTACCATGACTCGATGTTGCCTCCCTGTCGGGTATTCTCTGATCCATTGCAGTGCCCTTCCTGTTATACGCACCTGATCCTCTAGCTTTTGCACTAATCTCTTGTGAGGAACTGTGTCAAAGGCCTTCTTGCAGTACCAGAAAATGCAATGAACCCACTCCTGTATCTCGTGTCTACTTCTGTTACTTTGTGTGTGTGTGTGTGTGTGTGTGTGTGTGTGTGTGTGTGTGTGTGTGTGTGTGTGTGTGTGTGTGTGTGTGTGTGTGTGTGTGTGTGTGTGTGGTGCGTGTGTGCGTGCGTGTGCGTGTGTGTAAAAGTAACAAAGAATTTTGAAAGGTTTTGAATATAATTCAAATTCTGATATAAAACATATCCCTTGCGCTCCTGTCCTACCACAAGTATCTCGTATCTGAAAAATGAACAGTGACATATAACCCTCCCCTGTGACAAGCATTGTGGCAAGCTGGGGGCGGAAGTGCTTGATATAACCCAACCAGTGGAAGACAGTCAGCATTCACTCAGCTTCCATTATTCCAGGAAGACAATCCTGCTCCTTTCTTTTCTCCTAAACACTAACACTCATATCTTTCATACTCAACCACAATGATAAGGTAAGTCACTGATACTTGGTTGATCCACAAGCGCTGGTTGACGCTAGTGTTCAAGGAGCTTCTTCAATATTAAGATCATCCACGTGTGACACTGTGCAACTATTGGCTCCTGATCTCATGACATCTTCTGTGGTGAGTAACATACTGTTGATATCAAAGAATTTAAGTGATTTAATTGCGTTTGGTAAATCTCTAGTGCTATGAAATTATGGAAGTTCCCTTTCTAGCTAAGGCAGTTGTAGAAGTGTGATAGTTGGCGGTGGTTCACACAACCAAGTGACAGTTGTAGAAGTGTGATAGTTGGCGGTGGTTCACACAACCAAGTGACAGTTGTAGAAGTGTGATAGTTGGTGGTGGCTCACACAACCAAGTCACAGTTGTAGAAGTGTGATAGTTGGCGGTGGTTCACACAACCAGGTGACAGTTGTAGAAGTGTGATAGTTGGCGGTGGTTCACACAACCAAGTCACAGTTGTAGAAGTTTGATAGTTGGCGGTGGTTCACATAACCAAGTTAAAATTGTAGAAGTGTGATAGTTGGCGGTGGTTCACACAACCAAGTGACAGTTGTAATGGTTGTATAATCACTTTAGTGTAAGATCCATGGCTTAGAGGTTAGTGTCTGGCCTGGTATATGTACTTAGCTAGTTGTGCTCACTAAGTTGAGGTTGCAGGGGTCGATTCATAGCTCCTAGCCCCGCCTCTTCACTGGTCGCTACTGGGTCACTCTCCCTGAACAATGGGCATTATCATACCTCTGCTTAAAGCTGTGTATGGATCCTGTCTCCACTACATCGCTTCCCGAACTATTCCACTTCATGACTACTCTGTGACTGAAGAAATGCTTCCTAACATCCCTGTGATTTACCTGTGTCTTCAACTTCCAAGTGTGACCCCTTGTAGCTGTGTCCCATCTCTGGAACATCCTGTCTTTGTCCACCTTGTCAAATCCTCTCAGTATTTTGTATGTCGTTATCATGTCCCCCCTATCTCTCCTGACCTCCAGTGTCGTCAGGTCGATTTCCCTTAACCTCTCTGCGTAAGACCCCTTATCTATGTATGTGTCTGTGTGTAAATATTTGCCTACCTCAAAAAAAAATATTTATCAAGTGTATCTGAACAACCGCTGATAAATTTGCATCTATCACTGCTCCAGGTTGTGCATCTTGCTGCTGGCAGCCAGGATATATCTGGGATCCTTCCCTTGGTGTTCCGACGCTCTCACCGTTGACGCAGCACCAGACATCAACAACCCAGAAAACCAGGCGTTGATGGACAGTGTTGATGGTCTGTACATAGTCAGTCAGGAGGATTTAAATGGAGGTTTTCCTAAAGGAAACTATTTGAGGTGAGCAAGTGGTTAATTAAATATCTTTTTATTATTCATCTAGTTTGAAAATTTTTTTGAAATTAAAGGAATCGGTCAATGGGATGATGAGGTTGTAGGAATTTGTACTATTTAAACGTACATTGACGTGCAGGACTCCAGGTTCATCTTAGCACGGATGCTGCATCCATCAACATACTTCTAGTGTGGGTTTTACAGCGCATCTAATGGGACACAATCATATTCTATCCAAGGGAAGAGGTGCTCCAAATCTTTGCATCAAGAGCCTTTTACCAGCATTAAGGTGTCCTCCCCTGAAGGGTGAACATGATTAGGAATTGCCCTTTAGGATCAAAATGTTTGGATCCAAAGCAGATTTGTTATATAACATTGAGTTTGGCTATTTCTACTTTTATGAGATCCACTGTTTGACTAAGTATTCTTTTTCATGATGTTGAATCAACATTAGTTCAACATTTCCTCAGTATTTTAGACGGATATTATGTTATAGTATACATAGTTTTCCACAGTTACTGTGTCAGTCTCCACATAGTTCTCCAGAGTTACTGTGTCAGTCTCCACATAGTTCTAAACATTTACTGTGTTAGTCTTCACATAGTCCTCCACAGTTACTGTGTCAGTCTCCACATAGTTCTCCACAGTTACTGTGTCAGTCTCCACATAGTTCTCCACAGTTACTGTGTCAGTCTCCACATAGTTCTCCACACTTACTGTGTCAGTCTCTACATAGTTCTCCACAGTTACTGTGTCAGTCTCAACATAGTTCTCCACAGTTACTGTGTCAGTCTCAACATAGTTCTCCACAGTTACTGTGTCAGTCTCAACAGTTCTCCACAGTTACTGTGTCAGTCTCTACATAGTTCTTCACAGTTACTCAGAGAAGTGAACTGATGGGCATTGTTGATGGCCTGTACATAGGAGGATTTAGATGGAGGTTTTCCTAATGGAAACTACTTGAGGTGAGCAAGTGATTAATTAAATATCTTTTTATTATTCATCTAGTTTGAAAAACAAGATGTTCTCCACATTATTATTTCAGTGTTGGAGGCTCGACATGCAGCGGTTGCTTCTGTTAGTATGGTAAAGGCGGGTTTCAAACCAATTTCTGTCTTGGTTCATCCCAAATGCTGAGAGAATAAATGTTAGGGACTGCAACCATCATCTCATACCAGCGGGAGTTAGCTTGGTATTCAACCATCCTTGTCTGCTGGATCAATGTTTGTTTACGCTTTTGGTGTCAACGAAATCCCTATAATGAAGAGGACTGCAACAGAGCGAGCACATAACAGCCTTAGCTGATGCATCTGCATGTGGCCTTTTCACTACCAGAACTAATTTTATCTTTCTGCTGGGCAAAGATCATAAGAGGTGTTACAAAGTCTTCGGACAGCGGTAAAAAGTGTACCGGTTTTCCCACTCACATAGCACGGCCAACGAGTTTTCTTGACCCTCATTTTTAACTTTAGAAAATGAATGAAGTTAAAAGGAGTTACATATGGGTACTAGGGAGGGTGGGAAATGATCGACATGGTGTTTTTGGCCAGAAAACGTTAGATAAAATGTGCCTCGTGAGCATTAGGCATTGTCGTTGAAATTAAGACACATGTGCAACATCTTTATTGTAGACGTTTCGCCATCCAGTGGCTTTATCAATACAAATTCCAGGAGATAACTTGAAGACAGTAGAAGTATGTACAGAAGATGAGGTAATCAGTCCCTCAACCTTGGAGTAGGTGCGAAGAGCACCATAGTCGTGGAGATTCTGAAGCAGAAGCAAGGAGCCTGACGGTTATATACTAACATCAGGTGGAAATGGGACGTGTAGGAAACGAGGGCATAGTCACTGGTATACCATTCTTGTACAACTTGTCAGATACTGCAACATCATGGAATCTTGATTCTGAGGACATGTACATAACCTTCACGACTACGACAACTACTACTACAACTAACCCATCTCCTCGGGTAGGACCTACTTCCACTGGGGAATCCCGCCTAACAGTAACTATGCCCTCGTCTGCTACACGTCCCATTTCCACCTGAGGTTAGTATAAAAGCGCCAGGCTCCTTGCTTCTGCTTCAGAATCTCCACGACTACGGTGCTCTTCGCACCTACTCCTAGGTTGAGGGACTGATTACCTCATCTTCTGTACATAGTTCTACTGTCTTCAAGTTATGTCCTGGAATTTGTATTGATAAATCCACTGGATGGCGAAACTTCTACAATAAAGATACCCAGATGTTGCATATGTCTTAATTTCATCTTGTCGGTACTGTATACCAATTCTGTACAGGCATTGTCGTTGTTGGAAGAGCACAACGCTGGGCATTTCTCTCTCACACCTTCCCTCAAAAGTCTCTGAATTTCTATTACAACAACATTTGTGGCAGCTTAGGACATCCATAGTAATCTTCGTCATCTTGAACATTCTCCTTGCATTTTAATTTCTAATCGAATTTTAACAAAATATTTATGTAGATATAACTGCATGTGGAGATAATTTAGGGAAGAGTGTATGTAGTGGAAAGTGCATGTACATTCAAATATTTGTATCAGTTAACACTCGACATAAAATGACTTAGGGAGGACTGGAATAATTGGCTATTTGGTAATATTTGCTTGCTTCCTCAATTGCTCATTAGAAAACTCAATTCATGTATAATTATCTCTGTTTTATTTTATTTCTGCAATTCTTGTAGCAATCATGTGGAAAACAAGAGAGGAGGTCGCAATTTCCTCAGGTCTGTACAGCTGAAAAACCTCGTACTCCAAATTTCTATTACTGTTACCGGCATCTAATTCTTAATGATTGGCTTTTATATACTAAGAGGAATTAAATTCTCAAATTGTGAAAGCGTTAAATATATTAACTCTTTTATTCAACATTTTCTAATTGGAATATGTAAATTGAAGGATAGAGCAACAACTAAATGGTAATAAAATATTATAGCAAACATTTAAATAGATTGAAAATTCACAAAATTTACTGGAAATGTATTAATGGGTCTTTGCAAATAAAATTTTATAAAAACACTTAAATATTAAAAAAAAAAATCACAAAATGCATAATTAAATGAACATTTTCGTGTTAGCAGATTTGGACGCAGCAACTACGACGACTATGACAACAATGGCAACGAGGAACTCACTAATTCGATTGAGAAACGAAGTCGCAACTTTCTACGTTTCGGTCGCGATTCTTCACGCAATTTCCTGAGGTTCGGTCGCGATTCTTCACGCAATTTCCTGAGGTTTGGCCGTGATCCTTCACGCAATTTCCTGAGGTTCGGCCGCTCCGTCGACTGTCAGCTCAGTTCCCAATCACAAGATGGCTGCGATGTGGAATCCAAATCTTTTGAAACCACATCTGAACCCTCAACCACACAAGTGCAGCAACAACTATCATCATCCCAAAACATTACGTCTTCTGAATCAGGGAAGATAACTTCTAAGCGCTTGAAGAGAGCTGTTCCAGGTGTATATGTATCACGACCTTATTACAGCCCCTCCGCCTGGGCCAGAGATATCCGTCCAGAAGATGAAATGATTAACGAATTTACTTCTGAGGAAGCCAAGAACATAAACAAACGTGGGTATAACCGAGGCTTTTTGCGCTTCGGTCGCAACCGCAACTTTCTGAGATTCGGTAAGCGTGATGGATTTGTCGGACACCCAGGATCATCCTCTTCGTCCTCTGAAACCAGCGAGTCAGTGCTGGATGTCAGACCTGTGAGAGCGCCCACCAGAAATTTTATTAGGTTCGGTTAAAATGAAAGATGAAACCCGACTCCCCTCTAACCTATAACAGTTAATTAGTGACATTTGACATTGTCAACACATTATTATACCCAGTATTATAGCCTCACCCTTGAATTTGCCGCATATGTCAAGAAAATTAACATTTTCTTTGTTTTATTTTACATTATATTCAGAGAAAACAGTAGATACATTAAGAAAAACTCTGCTTTAATAAATACATAACTGTATAAAATACGTAAATATTTGTAGGTGATTCTAATATGAAATGGAAACCCAAATAAAATGCAAATAATGTTGAGTTAGGAACCAGCAGCTCCGTACATATATAAATTTGAATCTCATTTATTTTGATTTCGTAGGTATTTTAATGTTCTTTACCTAACAGGAGAAAAATATTTTTTACTTGTCAAACAGGAATAACAATGTTGCAATGGTCTTTTAGGGTTATTAAAGTATATTAAAAGTCTTGATTTTTATTATGCTCATGTATGACTCGCTGGAGTGTTGACTCGCTAGAGTGTTGACGCGCTGGAGTGACAAATACCAAACCTGCACACGAAAATCACTCCATTTGAAAGCAAAAGACTTGGCAGGAGATGCAATATTCCCCCGATGAAAAGCAGGAGAGCTACGATTACACTGAGAGACAACGCAATAAGTTGGTAGATAAGACACATAGGCAACATTTAGGCAACTTTGTTTCGAAACGTTTCGCCTACACAGTAGGTTTCTTCAGTCGAGTACAGAAAGTAGGCTTGAGCAGTAGAGATGTGAAGACGATGTAATCAGTCCATCACCCTTGAAGTCGTAGATTTGAGGTTGTCAGTCCCTCAGCCTGAAGAAGTTCTGTTCCAAACTCTAGAACTAACTGAAGATCAAGTGACAGTGTTCAGACTTAAATACTGTCGGAAGGAGAGGTGCAGAGTAGTAGTAGTAGTGAGAATGTAGCCACTGGGAGGTCATGTCCCTCTCAGATCAAACATCTCTACTGCTCAAGCCTACTTTGTACTCGACTGAAGAAGCCTACTGTGTAGGCGAAACATTTCGAAATAAAGTTGCCTAAATGTTGCCTATGTGTCTTATCTACCAACCTGTCGGTATTGTATACCATTTGATAATCAACACAATAAGTGTCAGGGGCCCAAGACTGTTCAACTGTCTCCCAGCATACATAAGGGCGATTACCAATAGACCCCTGGATGTCTTCAAAAAGTCACTGGACAGGCACCTAAAGCCGGTACCTGACCAACCGGGCTGTGGTTCGTACGTCAGCTTCCGTGCGACCAGCAGAAACAGCCTGTTTGATCAGACCCTGATCCACCATGAGGCCTGGTCTCAGACCGGGCCGCGGGAGCGTTGACCCCCGAAACCTTCACCAGGTAAACTCCAGATGACACGGTGGAGTGTGACACAGTGGAGTGTGACACGGTGGAGTGTGACGCGGTGGAGTGTGACGCGGTGGAGTGTGATGCGGTGGAGTGTGACACGGTGGAGTGTGACACGGCGGAGTGTGACACGGTGGAGTGCGACAGGGTGGAGTGCGACTGGGTGGAGTGCGACAGGGTGCAGTGCGACAGGGTGGAGTGCGACAGGGTGGAGTGCGACAGGGTGGAGTGCGACAGGGTGGAGTGCGACACGGTGGAGTGCGACACGGTGGAGTGCGACACGGTGGAGTGCGACACGGTGGAGTGCGACGGTTGAGTGTGACACACTGGAGTGTGACACTAGTGACACTAGTTTGACACTAGTGACAGTGGAGTGTGACACACTAGAGTGATGAACTTATGGGAAAAATAGGGTTACGTTCCTGGGAACTCCCACAAAGCCGAACAAGTTTTTTTTTATACCAGATCTTACAAAAATAAAAGTGAGTAGGTAACTGCAGTTCATTGTCGTGATATATTATGTTTTTATTGATAATGCAACATAAATAATAATATTTCTTACCTTAAATTGTGTTTGCTATCTACGATAATTCTATGTAACTGTATTTGTGTATACCTGAATAAACTTGCATGGTTTGGCCCTACTGGGCTGAGGTGGATGGTTGTTGGTTGTCGGCAGAAGTGGATGTTAAGGTTCTGGTATTAAAGTCGATGGTTGTATTGGATAGTGCATAAATTCTGTAATGGATCTCTGGGCTCTTTTACCCTGGAGTACATTATGCAGCTGACGGTAAGGCATCATCAGCTGGTCTAGACCTGGCATCATCAGCTGGTCTAGACCCTGTTTCAAAGCACTGCTTCTAGATTTGTCAGGGTCCTCTTCAGTGAAAAAGTCTGCTAGTTTAGCAGCAACATGGAACTGCTCACGTAAATGCTGCAATGTAAACTGTTTTTCTTCAGGTTTTTCATCTTCTGTTATGTGGCTCCCTTGTATCTGTGCATCGAGCTCTGCCAACATTTCCTCTGGACTCCTGTCTTCATCATCATCATCTAATAGCTTATTCCAATTATCATTGTCAAGGAAATTATCATCACTTGTTACTCTCCTTGCCAGCTGAACAATTTCCTGAACTTGACTCTCAAGGGAGGGAAAACCAGTGAAAGAACTAACCACAGAAGGCCATCTGTAGTTAGTTCTTTGTGCATTGTTAAATTTATTCCAGAAGCATGGTACTGCCAGGTGGAGTCAAGAGTCTATTGATGCAACTTGTTTTTTCATAATTTTTTATGTTGTTACACTTGAATTACTTAACTCCCCCATCCAGTGATTGCATTAAAGATGTTGTATTTGGAGGTAAAAATATAACATTTACATGTAGGGTCACATCCAGCAGAGCATGTGGATGAATACGGGAATTATCAAAAACAGAGAGAGCCTTGAATGCAAGGTTCTTGAGGTAAAACTTGACTTCAAGAAGACATAAGAACGTAAGAAAGGAGGAACACTGCACTAGGGCTGTTGGCCCATACTTGGCAGGTCCTTTACAATACCATCCTACTCACAGAACATTTGCCCAACTCACTTTCAGTGCTACCCTAACAATTAGATCTGAAAAATCTGCTCATGTGAAAGCCCACTCAAATCCAATCCTTCTCATTCATGTATTTGTCCAACCAAAATTTGAAACTACCCAAAATTAAGTGATGCTTAAACCAGTCAATAAGTATTTCCTCTGTCATTCATGCTGACTGGTGTGACATCCAAATTACTGGTAAGGTGTTTTTATCTACATCTTTCAAAGCATGAGGATTCTTAAAGCGACGCTCCAAATTTTTTCCCTCTCCCACAAACCGAACCTCATTAAGTTAATTTTTTCGAAGTGTTGTATAAAATTGTGCCACAATTTTTCAATAGTGCAATAATCAAAATATGCCAAATAAAACCGTTTAATATAACAGTCTATTGCTTGGCAGTAAGAGAACTAACTTCCAGCCTATGCAACGAGCTCAACATTTGGTACCTGGATGATGGCACTCTGGCAGGTACTGAAGAGTCCCGGTTGGAGGACATAGAACTGGTGAAGACACAGTGATAAGCTTTCGGACTCGTCTTCAATCCCTCTGTGAAATCATCACAACGAATCAGGAAATAATCAACGTTGTGCGAGCAATCCTCTCGGAAGTCTCTACTACAACTCCATCCAACAGTACCTTCTTGGGAGCACCGCTGGGTCATCAGGCCATTGATATGGTCCTCAAGGACAAATTGAATGACCTGAAGTGAATGGAGGAGAGAATAAGCGATTTTAATGCCCATGATGCCCTGTATCTCCTCACAAGGTGTCTTACTCTGCCAAGACTCACTTCCTGTGGTGCGCACCCTCTTTTGACAACCCAACACTCGACGAATATGACGCACTCCTGAGATCAACCTTTAAGAAAGCACTGAATCTGTTACTAGAGGATCGGCAACGCGATCAGACAACCCTCCCAGTGCGACTGGGAGGTATACGGGTGCGCAAAGCATTTCTGTCTTCGTGTTTGGTTTCCAGTGGATTAGTCAGGAAGATTGTCCCCGAACGCATGAGAGACGTGGTGGGCGCTCAAGACCCAAGGTTCACTGAAGGAGCCATGAGGTGGGACACCCTTGCAGACTCCTCCAGTAGACCAGCTCCTCCCAAAGAGCACAAACAGTCCCATTGGGACAAACCGATCATAGAAAAAATCGCCAACATAATGCTCATCAACGCTCTAGGAAAGAACAAAGCTCTTCTCCTATCGGTGGAGGCACCACACTCAGATTTCCTTCTAGCTGTTCGCAATTCCTACCTGGGCACTCGACTCGACCCACAGGCCATTGGGATTGGTGTTGCTCTTCGCCTAGCTGCTCCCATACTCACCGAACATAGGTGTATTCACGGCAGGGCTGATCAATTGGGACTTCATGGTCTCGTGTGTCACACATCAGAAGGGAAGTATGCCAGACATAAAGGGAACCCCAAGTGCAGAGGTCTGACGGAAGTTGAAAGCGTCCTGATGGAGCCACTATGCTACCCTGGAAGGTTGGAAACCGGATTGCCTGGGACTACACCTCTGCCGCCACATTGGCAAACACCTACTTTCCCATATTCCATAGCTGAAGCGGTGGAGCTGCTAGCCACAGGAAGACCCACAAATATGAAGGTCTTCCTTCTCACTATAACTGCATCCCAAAAGGGTCAGAGACCCTTGGAGCATGGGGCAAGTGTGCCTTAAAGTTCCCCAAAGAGCTGGGTGAAAAACTCGTCATAAAAAAAAGGACCACAGGGCAGCCAGCTTCCTCTTTCAGAGACTCAGTGTTGTGATCCAGAGGGGAAATGCCTTCAGCATTCTGGGCACGCGGCCCACCACCGGGGAGCTGGACAAAGTATTCGAGATGTAGCTCTGAGTTATCTATGTTTTACTCTATTGTATTTTTGTGAATGTTTTGTCAATGCATTTTGTCTTTAAATAAAATATATATTAAATAAAGGGGGTGGTAGGAGAAAATTTTCAAACATCTTCAGGGAGAACCTTGAGTTTTCCCTGAAGCAAGTTTATTCTTTTCTCTGAGGATGAGGGTCCCCAGGACAGTTCTAGAGGTGGTACCTCCTTATATATATATATATATATATATATATATATATATATATATATATATATATATATATATATATATATATATATATATATATGCAAAACAACCACTCTGAAAGAATAGAGAAATTCCAAGAGCTTTCGTGACTACTCACATTATCAAGGAACTATGAAAGTGAAGCATCCAAGGAAGCTATATAAGGGGTCTGCCAGCACCTCACTATCAGATCCCACAACGGTTAAACACGTGACGCGCGGCGAGCCAACTTGGATGGTCCTTTGCAAAACTCGCCCCCAAGCTATTTATTTGTCCAGTGTATTATTAAATTCTTCCCAAATTCTATTAATTATAAATGGATCTAATTTATATAAACCAAAGGAAATATTCATATTATTGTCAAAACTGCTTTTTATGAAACAAGATTCAATTATATTCCTGTCGACCATGGACTTGCTTGATACTACTTTCTCAACTTTTTAAAAATCAATTGGATGGTTAAAATCTCTTACATGAATAAATAGAGCATTGGAATCTTGTCCAGTTCTAATGCTATATTTATGTTGTTTTAATCTTAGTTCGAGATTTTTACCAGTTTGACCGTAATAAACTTTATCGCAAATTTTACAAGGAATGTTATAGATACATCCATCAGCATTTTGGGGGGAATTCTTAATCAAAAGTTTTTTTACTGTATCAAGATTTTTGAATACAACTTTAATATTAAAAGTCTTAAGAAGAGAAGGCATATCAACCAAGTTTTCATGGTAAGGGAGAACCAACATATTTTTAGTTGAATAAGGCTGGTTGCCCTTTTTTGGATTATAAAAAGTGTTCCTAGCAACTTTAAAAGATTAATCAATTACATTTCTTGGATATTTTAAATCATTACCTATTTCATAAATTTTGGATATTTCCTCATCTATGAACTCAGGACTACAAATTCGTAAAGCTCTCAAAAACAGTGATGAGAAAAGAGACAGTTTGACTCTATCTTGATGCGAGGAATAATAGTGGACATAGGAACAGTTATTTGTAGGTTTTCTGTAAATTTTAAATTTGAATTCATTATTACCCTTAATAATTAAAACATCTAGAAAAGGCAATGAGTTATTTTCTTCAAACTCAACAGTAAAGTTTATAGAATGGGCTAAGCTATTTAATTTTCCAAGAAAATGGTGTATATCTACATTTTTGGGCATAAGACACAAAATATCATCAACATATCTGAACCATTTAGCTCTATTAGGGAGGATTGTGTTAAGCAACCTTGTTTCAAAAAATTCCATGTATAGGTTACTAAGAACAGGTGAAAGAGGATTTCCCATTGCCATACCAAACTTCTGAGTGTAAAACTTACCATTAAATACAAATTTTGCATCAACAATGCAAAGTTTAATAAGTTTAATGATAGTAGGAACTGGCAATGGTAAATCATAGTTAACGAGTTCTTCAGATAAGAAACTTAATAAATCATCAACAGGAACTTTCGTAAACAAGGAAGTAACATCAAAACTAACCATGTTAAAATCATTTAAGTCAGTCAATGAGCTTAATTTATCAACCAAGTCTATGTTGTTTTTAACATTAAAGTTAGAAATTTTGCCAACAATAGGGCTCAAAATATCAACAAGCCATTTGGATAATTTATATGAAACTGACCCTATGGAGCTAATAATTGGTCTGACTGGATTCCCTGGTTTGTGTGTTTTTATTAGTCCATACATGTAAGGTAAAGATGGATTAGTGGAAGTAAATTGTTTGACTAATTCATCTTTGCCTTTCAGTACCTGGAGTACCTGGAGTGTACCTGGAGAGAGTTCCGGGGGTCAACGCCCCCGCGGCCCGGTCTGAGACCAGGCCTCCTGGTGGATCAGAGCCTGATCAACCAGGCTGTTGCTGCTGGCTGCACGCAAACCAACATACGAGCCACAGCCCGGCTGATCCGGAACTGACTTTAGGTGCTTGTCCAGTGCCAGCTTGAAGACTGCCAGGGGTCTGTTGGTAATCCCCCTTATGTGTGCTGGGAGGCAGTTGAACAGTCTCGGGCCCCTGACACTTATTGTATGGTCTCTTAACGTGCTAGTGACACCCCTGCTTTTCATTGGGGGGATGGTGCATCGTCTGCCAAGTCTTTTGCTTTCGTAGTGGGTGATTTTCGTGTGCAAGTTCGGTACTAGTCCCTCTAGGATTTTCCAGGTGTATATAATCATGTATCTCTCCCTCCTGCGTTCCAGGGAATACAGGTTTAGGAACCTCAAGCGCTCCCAATAATTGAGGTGTTTTATCTCCGTTATGCGCGCCGTGAAAGTTCTCTGTACATTTTCTAGGTCGGCAATTTCACCTGCCTTGAAAGGTGCTGTTAGTGTGCAGCAATATTCCAGCCTAGATAGAACAAGTGACCTGAAGAGTGTCATCATGGGCTTGGCCTCCCTAGTTTTGAAGGTTCTCATTATCCATCCTGTCATTTTTCTAGCAGATGCGATTGATACAATGTTATGGTCCTTGAAGGTGAGATCCTCCGACATGATCACTCCCAGGTCTTTGACGTTGGTGTTTCGCTCTATTTTGTGGCCAGAATTTGTTTTGTACTCTGATGAAGATTTAATTTCCTCATGTTTACCATATCTGAGTAATTGAAATTTCTCATCGTTGAACTTCATATTGTTTTCTGCAGCCCACTGAAAGATTTGGTTGATGTCTGCCTGGAGCTTTGCAGTGTCTGCAATGGAAGACACTGTCATGCAGATTCGGGTGTCATCTGCAAAGGAAGACACGGTGCTGTGGCTGACATCCTTGTCTATGTCGGATATAAGGATGAGGAACAAGATGGGAGCGAGTACTGTGCCTTGTGGAACAGAGCTTTTCACCGTAGCTGCCTCGGACTTTACTCTGTTGACGACTACTCTCTGTGTTCTGTTAGTGAGGAAATTATAGATCCATCGACCGACTTTTCCTGTTATTCCTTTAGCACGCATTTTGTGCGCTATTACGCCATGGTCACACTTGTCGAAGGCTTTTGCAAAGTCTGTATATATTACATCTGCATTCTTTTTGTCTTCTAGTGCATTTAGGACCTTGTCGTAGTGGTCCAATAGTTGAGACAGACAGGAGCGACCTGTTCTAAACCCATGTTGCCCTGGGTTGTGTAACTGATGGGTTTCTAGATGCGTGGTGATCTTGCTTCTTAGGACCCTTTCAAAGATTTTTATGATATGGGATGTTAGTGCTATTGGTCTGTAGTTCTTTGCTGTTGCTTTACTGCCCTCTTTGTGGAGTGGGGCTATGTCTGTTGTTTTTAGTAACTGTGGGACGACCCCCGTGTCCATGCTCCCTCTCCATAGGATGGAAAAGGCTCGTGATAGGGGCTTCTTGCAGTTCTTGATGAACACAGAGTTCCATGAGTCTGGCCCTGGGGCAGAGTGCATGGGCATGTCATTTATCGCCTGTTCGAAGTCATTTGGCGTCAGGATAACATCGGATAGGCTTGTGTTAATCAAATTTTGTGGCTCTCTCATAAAAAATTCATTTTGATCTTCGACTCTCAGTCTGGTTAGCGGCTTGCTAAAAACTGAGTCATATTGGGACTTGAGTAGCTCACTCATTTCCTTGTTGTCATCTGTGTAGGACCCATCTTGTTTAAGTAGGGGCCCAATACTGGACGTTGTTCTCGATTTTGATTTGGCATAGGAGAAGAAATACTTTGGGTTTCTTTCGATTTCATTTATGGCTTTTAGTTCTTCCCGCGATTCCTGACTCCTAAAGGATTCTTTTAGCTTAAGTTCGATGCTTGCTATTTCTCTGACCAGTGTCTCCCTACGCATTTCAGATATATTGACCTCTTTTAGCCGCTCTGTTATTCTTTTCCGTCGCCTGTAAAGGGAGCGCCTGTCTCTTTCTGTTTTACATCTACTCCTCCGTTTTCTTAGAGGAATAAGCCTTGTGCATACATCGAGTGCTACCGAGTTAATCTGTTCTAGGCATAAGTTGGGGTCTGTGTTGCTTAGTATATCTTCCCAGCTTATATCGGTTAGGACTTGGTTTACTTGGTCCCACTTTATGTTTTTGTTATTGAAGTTGAATTTGGTGAATGCTCCCTCGTGACTAATCTCATTGTGTCGGTCTGGGGCTCCGCGCATACATGACTGAACCTCAATTATGTTGTGATCTGAGTATATTGTTTTTGATATGGTGATATTTCTTATCAGATCATCATTGTTAGTGAAGATGAGGTCTAGTGTATTCTCCAGTCTAGTAGGCTCTATTATTTGCTGGTTTAAATTGAATTTTGTGCAGAGATTTAAAAGCTCACGTGAGTGTGAGTTTTCATCAGAGCTGCCTCCTGGTGTTATTACTGCAACAATATTATTTGCTATATTCCTCCATTTTAGGTGCCTTAAGTTGAAATCCCCCAGGAGCAAGATGTTGGGTGCAGGAGCTGGAAGGTTTTCCAGACAGTGGTCAATTTTTAACAGCTGTTCCTGGAATTGCTGGGATGTTGCATCCGGAGGCTTGTAGACTATCACAATGACTAGGTTTTGGTTCTCGACCTTTACTGCTAAAACTTCCACTACATCATTTGAGGCATTTAGCAGTTCTGTGCAAACAAGTGACTCTGCAATGTACAGGCCAACCCCCCCCCCTTTTGCCTGTTCACTCTGTCACATCTGTATAGGTTGTAACCTGGGATCCATATTTCATTGTCCAAGTGATCCTTTATGTGGGTCTCAGTGAAAGCCGCGAACATTGCCTTTGCCTCTGCAAGCAGTCCACGGATGAAAGGTATTTTGTTGTTTGTTGCTGGCTTTAGACCCTGTATATTTGCAAAGAAGAATGTTATCGGACTGGTGGTATTGTTGGTACTGGGGGGGGATTTTTTTTCCGGCATTAGTATCTGTATCTGTTGGTTTGGAGTGGAGGCCATCGACTGTGGTTCCACTCCAGGAATGACTGGATTTTGTGTACGATTTCTGCCATTTCCTGCAGTTTTATTGTTTTATTGAAATTGCTGTTAAAGGCAAAGATGAATTAGTCAAACAATTTACTTCCACTAATCCATCTTTACCTTACATGTATGGACTAATAAAAACACACAAACCAGGGAATCCAGTCAGACCAATTATTAGCTCCATAGGGTCAGTTTCATATAAATTATCCAAATGGCTTGTTGATATTTTGAGCCCTATTGTTGGCAAAATTTCTAACTTTAATGTTAAAAACAACATAGACTTGGTTGATAAATTAAGCTCCTTGACTGACTTAAATGATTTTAACATGGTTAGTTTTGATGTTACTTCCTTGTTTACGAAAGTTCCTGTTGATGATTTATTAAGTTTCTTATCTGAAGAACTCGTTAACTATGATTTACCATTGCCAGTTCCTACTATCATTAAACTTATTAAACTTTGCATTGTTGATGCAAAATTTGTATTTAATGATAAGTTTTACACTCAGAAGTTTGGTATGGCAATGGGAAATCCTCTTTCACCTGTTCTTAGTAACCTATACATGGAATTTTTTGAAACAAGGTTGCTTAACACAATCCTCCCTAATAGAGCTAAATGGTTCAGATATGTTGATGATATTTTGTGTCTTATGCCCAAAAATGTAGATATACACCATTTTCTTAGGTAAGACACATATGCAACAGTTAGGTATCTTTATTTTGAAACGTTTCGCCTACACAGTAGGCTTCTTCAGTCGAGTACAGAAAAGTTGATAGAAGCAGAAGATACTTGGAGACGATGTAATCAGTCCATCACCCTTAAAGTTTTGAGGTGGTCAGTCCCTCAGTCTGGAGAAGAGCATTGTTCCGTTGTCTGAAACAATATGAAGTTGAAGTGACAGAATCGGGCCTTATATAGTGCCAGGAGGTGAGACGTAGGTTGATTTGGGAGGGCAGGTCCTTCTCAAACCCAGCCGTTCTCACTAGTAGAGGTTGTCGAAGTAGATGGTCTGTACCAAGATACCCTTGTGTTGCAGTGTCTGACAGAATGAACATTAAAATGGTATAAAATACCGACAGATTGTTAGGTAAGACACATATGCAACAGTTAGGTATCTTTATTTTGAAACGTTTCGCCTACACAGTAGGCTTCTTCAGTCGAGTACAGAAAAGTTGATAGAAGCAGAAGATACTTGGAGACGATGTAATCAGTCCATCACCCTTAAAGTTTTGAGGTGGTCAGTCCCTCAGTCTGGAGAAGAGCATTGTTCCGTTGTCTGAAACAATATGAAGTTGAAGTGACAGAATCGGGCCTTATATAGTGCCAGGAGGTGAGACGTAGGTTGATTTGGGAGGGCAGGTCCTTCTCAAACCCAGCCGTTCTCACTAGTAGAGGTTGTCGAAGTAGATGGTCTGTACCAAGATACCCTTGTGTTGCAGTGTCTGACAGAATGAACATTAAAATGGTATAAAATACCGACAGATTGTTAGGTAAGACACATATGCAACAGTTAGGTATCTTTATTTTGAAACGTTTCGCCTACACAGTAGGCTTCTTCAGTCGAGTACAGAAAAGTTGATAGAAGCAGAAGATACTTGGAGACGATGTAATCAGTCCATCACCCTTAAAGTTTTGAGGTGGTCAGTCCCTCAGTCTGGAGAAGAGCATTGTTCCGTTGTCTGAAACAATATGAAGTTGAAGTGACAGAATCGGGCCTTATATAGTGCCAGGAGGTGAGACGTAGGTTGATTTGGGAGGGCAGGTCCTTCTCAAACCCAGCCGTTCTCACTAGTAGAGGTTGTCGAAGTAGATGGTCTGTACCAAGATACCCTTGTGTTGCAGTGTCTGACAGAATGAACATTAAAATGGTATAAAATACCGACAGATTGTTAGGTAAGACACATATGCAACAGTTAGGTATCTTTATTTTGAAACGTTTCGCCTACACAGTAGGCTTCTTCAGTCGAGTACAGAAAAGTTGATAGAAGCAGAAGATACTTGGAGACGATGTAATCAGTCCATCACCCTTAAAGTTTTGAGGTGGTCAGTCCCTCAGTCTGGAGAAGAGCATTGTTCCGTTGTCTGAAACAATATGAAGTTGAAGTGACAGAATCGGGCCTTATATAGTGCCAGGAGGTGAGACGTAGGTTGATTTGGGAGGGCAGGTCCTTCTCAAACCCAGCCGTTCTCACTAGTAGAGGTTGTCGAAGTAGATGGTCTGTACCAAGATACCCTTGTGTTGCAGTGTCTGACAGAATGAACATTAAAATGGTATAAAATACCGACAGATTGTTAGGTAAGACACATATGCAACAGTTAGGTATCTTTATTTTGAAACGTTTCGCCTACACAGTAGGCTTCTTCAGTCGAGTACAGAAAAGTTGATAGAAGCAGAAGATACTTGGAGACGATGTAATCAGTCCATCACCCTTAAAGTTTTGAGGTGGTCAGTCCCTCAGTCTGGAGAAGAGCATTGTTCCGTTGTCTGAAACAATATGAAGTTGAAGTGACAGAATCGGGCCTTATATAGTGCCAGGAGGTGAGACGTAGGTTGATTTGGGAGGGCAGGTCCTTCTCAAACCCAGCCGTTCTCACTAGTAGAGGTTGTCGAAGTAGATGGTCTGTACCAAGATACCCTTGTGTTGCAGTGTCTGACAGAATGAACATTAAAATGGTATAAAATACCGACAGATTGTTAGGTAAGACACATATGCAACAGTTAGGTATCTTTATTTTGAAACGTTTCGCCTACACAGTAGGCTTCTTCAGTCGAGTACAGAAAAGTTGATAGAAGCAGAAGATACTTGGAGACGATGTAATCAGTCCATCACCCTTAAAGTTTTGAGGTGGTCAGTCCCTCAGTCTGGAGAAGAGCATTGTTCCGTTGTCTGAAACAATATGAAGTTGAAGTGACAGAATCGGGCCTTATATAGTGCCAGGAGGTGAGACGTAGGTTGATTTGGGAGGGCAGGTCCTTCTCAAACCCAGCCGTTCTCACTAGTAGAGGTTGTCGAAGTAGATGGTCTGTACCAAGATACCCTTGTGTTGCAGTGTCTGACAGAATGAACATTAAAATGGTATAAAATACCGACAGATTGTTAGGTAAGACACATATGCAACAGTTAGGTATCTTTATTTTGAAACGTTTCGCCTACACAGTAGGCTTCTTCAGTCGAGTACAGAAAAGTTGATAGAAGCAGAAGATACTTGGAGACGATGTAATCAGTCCATCACCCTTAAAGTTTTGAGGTGGTCAGTCCCTCAGTCTGGAGAAGAGCATTGTTCCGTTGTCTGAAACAATATGAAGTTGAAGTGACAGAATCGGGCCTTATATAGTGCCAGGAGGTGAGACGTAGGTTGATTTGGGAGGGCAGGTCCTTCTCAAACCCAGCCGTTCTCACTAGTAGAGGTTGTCGAAGTAGATGGTCTGTACCAAGATACCCTTGTGTTGCAGTGTCTGACAGAATGAACATTAAAATGGTATAAAATACCGACAGATTGTTAGGTAAGACACATATGCAACAGTTAGGTATCTTTATTTTGAAACGTTTCGCCTACACAGTAGGCTTCTTCAGTCGAGTACAGAAAAGTTGATAGAAGCAGAAGATACTTGGAGACGATGTAATCAGTCCATCACCCTTAAAGTTTTGAGGTGGTCAGTCCCTCAGTCTGGAGAAGAGCATTGTTCCGTTGTCTGAAACAATATGAAGTTGAAGTGACAGAATCGGGCCTTATATAGTGCCAGGAGGTGAGACGTAGGTTGATTTGGGAGGGCAGGTCCTTCTCAAACCCAGCCGTTCTCACTAGTAGAGGTTGTCGAAGTAGATGGTCTGTACCAAGATACCCTTGTGTTGCAGTGTCTGACAGAATGAACATTAAAATGGTATAAAATACCGACAGATTGTTAGGTAAGACACATATGCAACAGTTAGGTATCTTTATTTTGAAACGTTTCGCCTACACAGTAGGCTTCTTCAGTCGAGTACAGAAAAGTTGATAGAAGCAGAAGATACTTGGAGACGATGTAATCAGTCCATCACCCTTAAAGTTTTGAGGTGGTCAGTCCCTCAGTCTGGAGAAGAGCATTGTTCCGTTGTCTGAAACAATATGAAGTTGAAGTGACAGAATCGGGCCTTATATAGTGCCAGGAGGTGAGACGTAGGTTGATTTGGGAGGGCAGGTCCTTCTCAAACCCAGCCGTTCTCACTAGTAGAGGTTGTCGAAGTAGATGGTCTGTACCAAGATACCCTTGTGTTGCAGTGTCTGACAGAATGAACATTAAAATGGTATAAAATACCGACAGATTGTTAGGTAAGACACATATGCAACAGTTAGGTATCTTTATTTTGAAACGTTTCGCCTACACAGTAGGCTTCTTCAGTCGAGTACAGAAAAGTTGATAGAAGCAGAAGATACTTGGAGACGATGTAATCAGTCCATCACCCTTAAAGTTTTGAGGTGGTCAGTCCCTCAGTCTGGAGAAGAGCATTGTTCCGTTGTCTGAAACAATATGAAGTTGAAGTGACAGAATCGGGCCTTATATAGTGCCAGGAGGTGAGACGTAGGTTGATTTGGGAGGGCAGGTCCTTCTCAAACCCAGCCGTTCTCACTAGTAGAGGTTGTCGAAGTAGATGGTCTGTACCAAGATACCCTTGTGTTGCAGTGTCTGACAGAATGAACATTAAAATGGTATAAAATACCGACAGATTGTTAGGTAAGACACATATGCAACAGTTAGGTATCTTTATTTTGAAACGTTTCGCCTACACAGTAGGCTTCTTCAGTCGAGTACAGAAAAGTTGATAGAAGCAGAAGATACTTGGAGACGATGTAATCAGTCCATCACCCTTAAAGTTTTGAGGTGGTCAGTCCCTCAGTCTGGAGAAGAGCATTGTTCCGTTGTCTGAAACAATATGAAGTTGAAGTGACAGAATCGGGCCTTATATAGTGCCAGGAGGTGAGACGTAGGTTGATTTGGGAGGGCAGGTCCTTCTCAAACCCAGCCGTTCTCACTAGTAGAGGTTGTCGAAGTAGATGGTCTGTACCAAGATACCCTTGTGTTGCAGTGTCTGACAGAATGAACATTAAAATGGTTTCAAAATAAAGATACCTAACTGTTGCATATGTGTCTTACCTAACAATCTGTCGGTATTTTATACCATTTTAATGTTCATTCTGTCAGACACTGCAACACAAGGGTATCTTGGTACAGACCATCTACTTCGACAACCTCTACTAGTGAGAACGGCTGGGTTTGAGAAGGACCTGCCCTCCCAAATCAACCTACGTCTCACCTCCTGGCACTATATAAGGCCCGATTCTGTCACTTCAACTTCATATTGTTTCAGACAACGGAACAATGCTCTTCTCCAGACTGAGGGACTGACCACCTCAAAACTTTAAGGGTGATGGACTGATTACATCGTCTCCAAGTATCTTCTGCTTCTATCAACTTTTCTGTACTCGACTGAAGAAGCCTACTGTGTAGGCGAAACGTTTCAAAATAAAGATACCTAACTGTTGCATATGTGTCTTACCTAACAATCTGTCGGTATTTTATACCATTTTAATGTTCATTCTGTCAGACACTGCAACACAAGGGTATCTTGGTACAGACCATCTACTTCGACAACCTCTACTAGTGAGAACGGCTGGGTTTGAGAAGGACCTGCCCTCCCAAATCAACCTACGTCTCACCTCCTGGCACTATATAAGGCCCGATTCTGTCACTTCAACTTCATATTGTTTCAGACAACGGAACAATGCTCTTCTCCAGACTGAGGGACTGACCACCTCAAAACTTTAAGGGTGATGGACTGATTACATCGTCTCCAAGTATCTTCTGCTTCTATCAACTTTTCTGTACTCGACTGAAGAAGCCTACTGTGTAGGCGAAACGTTTCAAAATAAAGATACCTAACTGTTGCATATGTGTCTTACCTAACAATCTGTCGGTATTTTATACCATTTTAATGTTCATTCTGTCAGACACTGCAACACAAGGGTATCTTGGTACAGACCATCTACTTCGACAACCTCTACTAGTGAGAACGGCTGGGTTTGAGAAGGACCTGCCCTCCCAAATCAACCTACGTCTCACCTCCTGGCACTATATAAGGCCCGATTCTGTCACTTCAACTTCATATTGTTTCAGACAACGGAACAATGCTCTTCTCCAGACTGAGGGACTGACCACCTCAAAACTTTAAGGGTGATGGACTGATTACATCGTCTCCAAGTATCTTCTGCTTCTATCAACTTTTCTGTACTCGACTGAAGAAGCCTACTGTGTAGGCGAAACGTTTCAAAATAAAGATACCTAACTGTTGCATATGTGTCTTACCTAACAATCTGTCGGTATTTTATACCATTTTAATGTTCATTCTGTCAGACACTGCAACACAAGGGTATCTTGGTACAGACCATCTACTTCGACAACCTCTACTAGTGAGAACGGCTGGGTTTGAGAAGGACCTGCCCTCCCAAATCAACCTACGTCTCACCTCCTGGCACTATATAAGGCCCGATTCTGTCACTTCAACTTCATATTGTTTCAGACAACGGAACAATGCTCTTCTCCAGACTGAGGGACTGACCACCTCAAAACTTTAAGGGTGATGGACTGATTACATCGTCTCCAAGTATCTTCTGCTTCTATCAACTTTTCTGTACTCGACTGAAGAAGCCTACTGTGTAGGCGAAACGTTTCAAAATAAAGATACCTAACTGTTGCATATGTGTCTTACCTAACAATCTGTCGGTATTTTATACCATTTTAATGTTCATTCAAAGATTTTAACCATCCAATTGATTTTCAAAAAGTTGAGAAAGTAGTATCAAGCAAGTCCATGGTCGACAGTAATATAATTGAATCTTGTTTCATAAAAAGCAGTTTTGACAATAATATGAATATTTCCTTTGGTTTATATAAATTAGATCCATTTATAATTAATAGAATTTGGGAAGAATTTAATAATACACTGGACAAATAAATAGCTTGGGGGCGAGTTTTTGCAAAGGACCTATCCAAGTTGGCTCGCCGCGCGTCACGTGTTTAACCGTTGTGGGATCTGATAGTGAGGTGCTGGCCGACCCCTTATATAGCTTCCTTGGATGCTTCACTTTCATAGTTTCTTGATAATGTGAGTAGTCACGAAAGCGCTTGGAATTTCTCTATTCTTTCAGAGTGGTTGTTTTGCATATTTTGAAATCACCTGTTTACTGTGATCTTATTGCATATATACATATATATATATATATATATATATATATATATATATATATATATATATATATATATATATATATATATATTATCTCTCGTGCCGAATAGGCAGAACTTGCGATCTTGGCTTAAATAGCAAAGCTCATCTTGCCATATAGGACAAGCGAAAATTTGTGTATGCAATTATTTCTCCAAAATCATTCTGAACCTAACGAAAAAAATTATATTTCACTGTGTTTGTTTAGAATTAAATTACTGTAAACAAATCTAGAATATATTTAGTTGGGTTAGGTTAAAATAAATTGTTCTTGTTATAATAAGGTTAGGTAAGTTTTCTAAGATTGTTTTGGAGCAAAATTCAAAATTTTTACATTAACATTAATTTAAAAATCTATCCTCAAACATATAAGAGAAAATTTTAGAAAGGTCTCAATTTTAAATGAGTTCTTGCTAACTGACCAGTTTTACACACACACACACACACACACACACACACACACACACACACACACACATATATATATATATATATATATATATATATATATATATATATATATATATATATATATATATTATATATATATTATATATATATAATATATTATATATATATAATATATTATATATTTTTATTTATTATTATTATCACACCGGCCGATTCCCACCAAGGCAGGGTGGTCCGAAAAAGAAAAACTTTCACCATCATTCACTCCATCACTGTCTTGCCAGAAGGGTGCTTTACACTACAGTTTTTAAACTGCAACATTAACACCCCTCCTTCAGAGTGCAGGCACTGTACTTCCCATCTCCAGGACTCAAGTCCGGCCTGCCGGTTTCCCTGAATCCCTTCATAAATGTTACTTTGCTCACACTCCAACAGCACGTCAAGTATTAAAAACCATTTGTCTCCATTCACTCCTATCAAACACGCTCACGCATGCCTGCTGGAAGTCCAAGCCCCTCGCACACAAAACCTCCTTTACCCCCTCCCTCCAACCCTTCCTAGGCCGACCCCTACCCCGCCTTCCTTCCACTACAGACTGATACACTCTTGAAGTCATTCTGTTTCGCTCCATTCTCTCTACATGTCCGAACCACCTCAACAACCCTTCCTCAGCCCTCTGGACAACAGTTTTGGTAATCCCGCACCTCCTCCTAACTTCCAAACTACGAATTCTCTGCATTATATTCACACCACACATTGCCCTCAGACATGACATCTCCACTGCCTCCAGCCTTCTCCTCGCTGCAACATTCATCACCCACGCTTCACACCCATATAAGAGCGTTGGTAAAACTATACTCTCATACATTCCCCTCTTTGCCTCCAAGGACAAAGTTCTTTGTCTCCACAGACTCCTAAGTGCACCACTCACTCTTTTTCCCTCATCAATTCTATGATTCACCTCATCTTTCATAGACCCATCCGCTGACACGTCCACTCCCAAATATCTGAATACGTTCACCTCCTCCATACTCTCTCCCTCCAATCTGATATTCAATCTTTCATCACCTAATCTTTTTGTTATCCTCATAACTTTACTCTTTCCTGTATTCACCTTTAATTTTCTTCTTTTGCACACCCTACCAAATTCATCCACCAATCTCTGCAACTTCTCTTCAGAATCTCCCAAGAGCACAGTGTCATCAGCAAAGAGCAGCTGTGACAACTCCCACTTTGTGTGTGATTCTTTATCTTTTAACTCCACGCCTCTTGCCAAGACCCTCGCATTTACTTCTCTTACAACCCCATCTATAAATATATTAAACAACCACGGTGACATCACACATCCTTGTCTAAGGCCTACTTTTACTGGGAAAAAATTTCCCTCTTTCCTACATACTCTAACTTGAGCCTCACTATCCTCGTAAAAACTCTTCACTGCTTTCAGTAACCTACCTCCTACACCATACACTTGCAACATCTGCCACATTGCCCCCCTATCCACCCTGTCATACGCCTTTTCCAAATCCATAAATGCCACAAAGACCTCTTTAGCCTTATCTAAATACTGTTCACTTATATGTTTCACTGTAAACACCTGGTCCACACACCCCCTACCTTTCCTAAAGCCTCCTTGTTCATCTGCTATCCTATTCTCCGTCTTACTCTTAATTCTTTCAATTATAACTCTACCATACACTTTACCAGGTACACTCAACAGACTTATCCCCCTATAATTTTTGCACTCTCTTTTATCCCCTTTGCCTTTATACAAAGGAACTATGCATGCTCTCTGCCAATCCCTAGGTACCTTACCCTCTTCCATACATTTATTAAATAATTGCACCAACCACTCCAAAACTATATCCCCACCTGCTTTTAACATTTCTATCTTTATCCCATCAATCCCGGCTGCCTTACCCCCTTTCATTTTACCTACTGCCTCACGAACTTCCCCCACACTCACAACTGGCTCTTCCTCACTCCTACAAGATGTTATTCCTCCTTGCCCTATACACGAAATCACAGCTTCCCTATCTTCATCAACATTTAACAATTCCTCAAAATATTCCTTCCATCTTCCCAATACCTCTAACTCTCCATTTAATAACTCTCCTCTCCTATTTTTAACTGACAAATCCATTTGTTCTCTAGGCTTTCTTAACTTGTTAATCTCACTCCAAAACTTTTTCTTATTTTCAACAAAATTTGTTGATAACATCTCACCCACTCTCTCATTTGCTCTCTTTTTATATTGCTTCACCACTCTCTTAACTTCTCTCTTTTTCTCCATATACTCTTCCCTCCTTGCATCACTTCTACTTTGTAAAAACTTCTCATATGCTAACTTTTTCTCCCTTACTACTCTCTTTACATCATCATTCCACCAATCGCTCCTCTTCCCTCCTGCACCCACTTTCCTGTAACCACAAACTTCTGCTGAACACTCTAACACTACATTTTTAAACCTACCCCATACCTCTTCGACCCCATTGCCTATGCTCTCATTAGCCCATCTATCCTCCAATAGCTGTTTATATCTTACCCTAACTGCCTCCTCTTTTAGTTTATAAACCTTCACCTCTCTCTTCCCTGATGCTTCTATTCTCCTTGTATCCCATCTACCTTTTACTCTCAGTGTAGCTACAACTAGAAAGTGATCTGATATATCTGTGGCCCCTCTATAAACATGTACATCCTGAAGTCTACTCAACAGTCTTTTATCTACCAATACATAATCCAACAAACTACTGTCATTTCGCCCTACATCATATCGTGTATACTTATTTATCCTCTTTTTCTTAAAATATGTATTACCTATAACTAAACCCCTTTCTATACAAAGTTCAATCAAAGGGCTCCCATTATCATTTACACCTGGCACCCCAAACTTACCTACCACACCCTCTCTAAAAGTTTCTCCTACTTTAGCATTCAAGTCCCCTACCACAATTACTCTCTCACTTGGTTCAAAGGCTCCTATACATTCACTTAACATCTCCCAAAATCTCTCTCTCTCCTCTTCATTCCTCTCTTCTCCAGGTGCATACACGCTTATTATGACCCACTTCTCGCATCCAACCTTTACTTTAATCCACATAATTCTTGAATTTACACATTCATATTCTCTTTTCTCCTTCCATAACTGATCACTTAACATTACTGCTACCCCTTCCTTTGCTCTAACTCTCTCAGATACTCCAGATTTAATCCCATTTATTTCCCCCCACTGAAACTCTCCTACCCCCTTCAGCTTTGTTTCGCTTAGGGCCAGGACATCCAACTTCTTTTCATTCATAACATCAGCAATCATCTGTTTCTTGTCATCCGCACTACATCCACGCACATTTAAGCAACCCAGTTTTATAAAGTTTTTCTTCTTCTCTTTTTTAGTAATTGTATACAGGAGAAGGGGTTACTAGCCCATTGCTCCCGGCATTTTAGTCGCCTCATACGACACGCATGGCTTACGGAGGAAAGATTCTTTTCCACTTCCCCATGGACAATAGAAGAAATAATAAAGAACAAGAGCTATTTAGAAAAAGGAGAAAAACCTAGATGTATGTATATATATATATGCATGTGCGTGTCTGTGAAGTGTGACCAAAGTGTAAGTAGGAGTAGCAAGATATCCCTGTTATCTTAGCGTGTTTATGAGACAGAAAAAGAAACCAGCAATCCTACCATCATGCAAAACAGTTACAGGTTTTTGTTTCACAGTCATCTGGCAGGACGGTAGTACTTCCCTGGGTGGTTGCTGTCTACCAACCTACTACCTATAATTATATATATATAATATATTATATATATATAATATATATATATATATAATATATATATATATAATATATATATATATTTATATATATATATATATTTATATATATATATATATGTATATATATATATATGTATATATATATATATATATATATATATATATATATATATATATATATATATATATATATATATATGTATACATATATAATCATATTCACAATGAATCTAATTAGTCATTCTTAAGCTACAAACGACATAAAAAGCGAAAGTGTGAAGGAAGAAGATCAAATTTCTAGCAGCCACATAGAAGTGCTCCTTCAGATATTATAAGTTTTAGCATAAGCTAATTTTTTTAATTTAAATATGTTAGAATTTTAGATCTAATAATTTAAATGAATAAGTAATAAATATAATACATGGACATTAAATAATGTTATGCAAAGATGTGTTGGTTTACGAGCATTCTGAATTGTAATTTTTTGTAATATAAAAATAATGGAGATTCAGATTATTTTTCATTACATTCATTGGTCTTATTATACATCATTTTAAAGGTTTGTTATTGAAAATATATAACAAATATATTTAAAAGAAAAAACATTCAAGTAAAATGAATCCAACACTAGAAATAATTCAATACTCTTGTGGTATGTGGTATATCACAAAACAATGGCTGCCTGACCTCTCCACCACTTATGCAAAATGCTGGTGAAAGACTGACAAATCTGAGAAGTGATGTTTCTAACTCATTGAGCAGAATTAGTTGGCTTTCACCACCACTGATTGAAGACGATGTTTTTTAAAGTGATTCTTGCACGTATATACAATTTTATAGATCTCTGAACAGAGCGTACATTACTGTACATTGATTTTAATAAAGGAATACGTGGGTTAAGAATTTATTTTTAAAGGCTTATTTTTTTCCCCAAGTTGCCAAGCTGAGAGTTTCCTGATCTGTTTACGAACAGGTGTAATTTGCCCATCAGACATAAACTGTATTCATAAAATTTCTAAACAGAAATAAAATATAAATTTACCTGTACTTATTAATGAGCATAATAAGAATCAATATATTTATTATGCATCTTAATAAATCTTAAGGAGCATTGCAAAATTGTCATCACTTATTCATTAGAATTATATTTCTCCGTTTACATAAAAACACAGTTTTATCAAACTTTCTTTTATATGTACAGTACTGCTGGCTTCTTAGTTGAATATTATTTGCATTTTATATAGGTTATCAGAATACAGAATCATATTCAATATTTATTTAGAGTATACATGAGTTTACAGAGCAATACATCTCTGAGAATATATCCTCACTTATCAATTTCTGTAAAAAATTATAATGTAAGGAAGAAAAACGTAGAGAAATATTCAAGCATTTATCTGCGTTCAGGAAAAGGCTAAAATATTGTGTATAGTAATAGGTTAACAACGTCAAAAGCCAATAATTAACTGTCATAGGTTAAGTTGCAATCGGGTTTGATCTTCCAGTTCAACCGAACCTAATAAAATTTCTGGTGGGCGCTCTCACAGGTCTAACATCAAGCTGGCTGTCTTGGATCAAACGTGTAGCGCATGCTACACGCCAAGGTATTGGTCCAGTGTGGGTAGATTGGTAAAGCACTGCGTACCTTGTCCTAAGGTTCGTAGGTTCGAGTCTCCTTCAGCCAGAGATCAGTGTTTATATATATATAAATATATATATATATATGTATATATATATATATATATATATATGTATATATATATATATATATATATATATATATATATATATACATATATATATATATATTGTAATTAAGGACTCAATCATTACACTCATTAACTTGTTGATTATCCTAGTACTTATTTTCAGAATGCCTGATAATCTTATTAGTACGCTTTTCCTCGTGTGGAGAAATTTTCTCCAGGAGGGGAGTATCAGCCCCCTTCAGCCCCTTTCAGCCCTGAGGGGCCCAGCCCTCTCAGAAGGGGCAAGCACCTTGTTTACTGCTACAGCGAATAACTGATAGCAGATGCAGTATGAGTATGGGACGTGGTCGCTTCTACCGACGCTCCTTGCAGTATTGCAAAGTGTAGTTTAATAAGAGACAGTACATCTCTTACTTTAGCAGGACAATTAAGGAAAATCCTGCTCCCTCTTTATTACCATAGTAAAGATAGTGGACATTGTTGTCTATGCTTAAGACAGCAAGAATCAAACATTCTGCTTTACTTCATCGAGGAAGTGGCAAGGAAGCAAAAGTACTAGGTCAGCTTTTTCTTTGTGCTAGGGGAGTAACAGCGTGGGGCGCTGCGGCGTCTTCAGATTACTTTTGACTCTACTGAGAGTGACACTGACGCCAGGATAACCAACAAAGAACGATCTGTGTATTAGTGTGAACAAAGTGTCTCATAAAACACAATAAACACTTAAGATAAGTGTGATCAGCTTCTTTAGTGATAAGATTGTGAACAACAAAGACGAATCTTGTGGAACATAGTGTACCAGTGTGCGTATTCCTAGACTATGGAAGACGTGGACATCCAAGGACACTTCAGCTTCTATCAAGTCACCAATATCTGTCGAAGGTGTGAAGAACACCATAGCTCACGCTACAAGAGCAAGGTAGGTTACGAATTTCTTGTATGGGGGACTGCGCAGTTCTTGAGTCGCAAGGAGTTTGTAATCAACCTATAGTCGGCAGTAAGGGGCGGACTTTTGAGTCCACACAAGTAAGTTTGTCAGCCATCAGTGAATGAAATATGCAGACATAACACCCCCTCGGGGTAATTTATAATCTTACAAATTATAACTCTTGACAGCCCGTTGAGAGATGACTTCGACAGCTTGTCAAGACCTCGTCTGCAGGGGCGGCTGTGCAGGCGATGAGTTGTCTTTCTAAGTTAAGTACAAACTCTTTAAACTTAGCTGGTAATGCCATTTCTCAACATATTGGTCGTGCTCGAACCGGATAAAGGCCACAGTGTGGTCCAAATATGTTGTACTACAGTGTACAAAAACCTACTAGCCAAGGTCCTTCGAAAAAAGCTGTAAAACTAGTTTTTTACAATATAAATCAGTATAATTGAGTCCCTCCAGACTCAATCACAGAGAAGGGCAGCCAAAAGAAAACGGGCGCTCACCCAGCGTTCACCCAAAGAAAACGGGAGCTGGGTGACTCACCCAACAAGAAAACGGGGGATGGCACCCTGCATCCACTGCTCCACCTCTCAGAAACGCTAAGACAACAGCAACCCAACTGATGTTAGGTTTGTCTGAGTGTATATACACATAGTGTTTATAATGTTTATAGACAGAAATTAAGAGGCAAGATTGTGTTAAAGTTTGTTTCTTATAGATATACCTATTATATTAAAGGAACTATATATAAAAGTGTAAGCTTTCATATATATTAACAGTGACCTTTATATATGTGTAAGTAATATTCATGTGTGATTTACAGTTATACAGTGGCATTTATAGTGTATAGTGAATGAAGTGTATAACATCGTTATTTACGATTAATCATCGTGGTCAGGCTGACACAGCAAACTCAAGCCATAAACACCAGCCATATGTACTGTGTACCCTTCATGGTCATTGACCCTGAGGTTAAGCTTAGTGGGTCAGTAGTGTCTGATTCGATTATTGCTGACTTAAGCATAACAAAAACTCAGCTGTTTATATCAGTGCAGTGTTTTTAAAACACTCTAAGTGTGGTGCTAGAATTTTCAGTATACCATTAAAATGGCTTGTTTGAAAACTCAGTTTCCGTCTTTACAGACTAAGATTACATAATTAGAAAATCTAACTTCAGTCTGTATAGGATTAACTCAAGATACAAACATAGATTTTGATGATCTTGAGGTCAAATTTGAATTACTTGCACAACGTCTGAAAATAATTAATTCAGACTATACACATTATGAAAATAAATTTCTTGAATCAGACCCATCTGAGGATGAAATTAAAAATGTTTTGGATACTTGTAGTAATCAACAATTAAGGTGGACAGGAGTACAGGCTATCTGCCGCAAAACTCTGTCACAGAGACCTACTGTAACTAGTGGTCATACACCTGTTACACCTGTAACAACAACAAGTGTCCCATTACCAAGCTTACCTACATTGTCATTACCTATTTTCCAAGGTCATAATTATGAAGAATTCATTAGTGGTTTTCAATCCATAGTAAATTCACGAACTGACATAGATGAGATTGCTAAGTTCAATTACCTTAAATGTCTTGTGAAGGGGGAACCCTATGAACTGATTAAGTCATTTCCGGTGGTCAAAGGTAATTATCAACTAGCCTTACGTGTCTTAGCAGACAGTTACTTCGATGCTGACAAGGCTAGAGTTAGACATGCAGTCTTAATATCAAGCTTGAAGCCACCCAAACATTGTTTTTCAGACTTACAGGCATTTAGAATTACATTAGACAATAGTCTCAGATCTCTAGGTGCTAAATATGACCTAAGACAATGTGATTGGTTTATAAGAACATAAGAACATAAGAACGAAGGAACACTGCAGAAGGCCTACTGGCCCATGCGAGGCAGGTCCAAGTCTCCTACCGGCTTAAGCCAATGCACCCAACCTAGTCAGGTCAGGTCACATTGACTTAAGGGAGGAACACGGCAACCGACCTGGTAGCACAAGCTATCAGGTCTAACTCACACCCACCCACATCTACTCATGTATTTATCCAACATATTTTTAAAGCTACACAACGTTCTGGCCTCTATAACGGTACTTGGGAGTTTGTTCCACTCATCCACAACTCTATTACCAAACCAGTACTTTCCTATATCCTTCCTGAATCTGAATTTTTCCAACTTAAAACCATTGCTGCGAGTCCTGTCTAGGCTAGATATTTTCAGCACACTATTTACATCCCCTTTATTTATTCCTGTCTTCCATTTATACACCTCAATCATATCCCCCCTAATTCTACGTCTTTCTAGAGAGTGCAGTTTCAGGGCCCTTAGTCTATCCTCATAGGGAAGGTTTCTGATACATGGGATCAACTTTGTCATCCTCCTTTGTACAGTTTCCAGAGAATTTATATCCATTCTGTAATACGGTGACCAAAACTGTGCAGCATAATCTAAATGAGGCCTAACCAAGGATGTATAGAGTTGAAGAACAACCTGAGGACTCCTATTATTTATGCTTCTTGATATGAAGCCAAGGATTCTATTAGCTTTATTGCGAACACTTATGCACTGTTGTCTTGGTTTCAGATTACTGCTAACCAGAACTCCTAAATCTTTTTCGCAATCCGTAATATTAAGATCTACATTATTTAGTTTATATGTGGTATGGTTATTGTCCTGTCCAACATTTAGAACTTTGCATTTGTCTATATTAAACTGCATCTGCCACTTCTCCGACCACTGCATCAGTCTATTCAAATCTTCCTGGAGTGCTCGAATGTCCTCGTCAGAATGAATTCGACGGCCTATTTTGGTGTCATCGGCAAACTTGCCGATGTCGCTCTTTATGCCCTCATCTATGTCGTTTATGTAGATTGTGAACAGCAGGGGGCCCAACACTGACCCCTGTGGAACACCGCTCGTGACACTTCCCCACTCTGATTTCTCCCCATTTATGCAAACTCTCTGCTGCCTATTTGTCAACCATGCCTCTATCCAGGAAAAAATTTCTCCTCCTATTCCATGTGCTTTAATTTTCCTCAATAGTCTCTGATGTGGGACCCTGTCAAAAGCCTTACTGAAGTCCATATACACAATATCATATTCATTACCATGATCTACCTCCTCAAATACCTTAGTGAAAAAAGTTAATAAATTCGTAAGGCAGGAACGCCCCTTTGTAAAACCATGCTGAGATTCGTTGATTAATTTATGCTTTTCAAGGTGGCTACGAACTGCCTCGGCAATTATTGATTCCATAAATTTTCCCACTATGGAGGTTAGGCTTATTGGTCTATAGTTCGAAGCTAAGGACCTGTCACCTGTTTTGAAAATAGGTATCACATTTGCCATTTTCCACTTATCTGGCACCATGCCAGTTTGTAGTGATATGTTGAAAAGATTAGCCAAAGGTGTGCTAAGCTCCTCTTTACATTCCTTTAGAACCCTTGCATACAGTTCATCAGGGCCTGGGGATTTGTTAGGTTTTAATTTATCTATTTGCCTAAGGACCATGTCACTTGTGACCCTAATAGTGCACAGTTTATTATCGTCCTGTTCTACATAATTTATCATTACTGGAATATCGCTGGTACCCTCCTGTGTAAAAACTGAGAGGAAGTATGTGTTAAAAATTCTACACATTTCCTTATCACTGTCAGTGAGCTGACCCGAGGAACTTTTGAGTGGGCCTATCTTGTCCCTGATCTTACTTCTGTATACCTGAAAGAATCCTTTTGGGTTAGTCTTCGATTCTCTTGCAACTTTAACCTCATAATCTCTTTTTGCTTTTCTAATTCCCTTTTTTATTTCTCTCTTTAACTGAATATATCGATTTCTCAATTGCCCCTCTCCTCTTTTGATTTGCCTATATATGCCTCTCTTTTGACCAATCAGATATTTTAATCTATTGTTCATCCATTTAGGATCATTTTTGTTTGATCTGATTTCCCTATTTGGAACATAATTTGACTGAGCAGCTAGAACTATGCCCTGGAAAGCATCATATCGGCAACCATCACCACCTACCTGACCCTTAGTCAGGTCATTCCAGTTCAGCCCACCTAAGTAATTTTTCAGTCCTATGAAATCAGCCAAGCGAAAGTCAGGGACGGAGACTTGATTGCCATTATTAGGGGAATTCCATGATATATTAAAACTGAGTGATTTGTGATCACTTTCCCCAAGCTCATCATTAACCTCAAGATTATTAATTAGTGTTTCCCTACTGGCAAGAACCAAGTCAAGGAGGTTATTTCCCCTAGTTGGCTCTGTCACAAACTGTTTTAAAAAACAATCCTGGATCGTATCAAGAAAGTCACCTGACTCTAAATTTCCTGTCAAATTGCTCCAGTCAATCTGTCTATAGTTGAAATCTCCCATTAGCACAACATTTTCGTATGTAGATGCCTTACGAATTTCGTCCCATAGAAGTTTACTGCTCTCCCTATCAAGATTTGGGGCCCTGTAAATCACGCCCAAAATTAGTTTTTCTCGGCCCTCGAGAAGCTGTAACCAAACAGATTCAGTGGCTGACGCTTCTAATTTAATATCTTGTCTAACACAACAATTTAAATTGTCTCTGACATACATCGCTACTCCACCACCTTTCCTGTTGACCCTGTCAGTGTGGAATAATTTATAGCCTTGTATGTGACATTCAGAGGGCATCTCTCTATCTTTCAGATTGAGCCAGGTCTCTGTTATAGCAATAATATCTATGTTTCCTGCACTTGCAATTAATCTTAGCTCATCTATCTTATTTCTTACACTCCTGCTATTAGTATAGTAAACCTTAAGGGAGCTAGTCCCTTGCTGCCCTCTGCTGTCCCCCTTTGTTTGCTGACCTGATCTATTGTCTTTATTTATAACTTCATGCTGAATGCCTTTTATACATTTACTGTTTCCAACCCAAGTGTTGCAACCTGCTTGTTTCCCACACACACCCATACCTCTATCTTCCATCAGTTTAAAATCATAGGCATTTCACCAATGGCCTTCTCAATCGAGTCTGCAAGTGCTACCACCCCAGCCCCAGAGAGATGTACCCCATCCCTTGCATACATATCATGTTTGCCATAAAAGTTGTTCCAGTTGTCAATAAATGGGATTGCAAGTTCCTTGCAGTATCTGTCTAGCCAGCAATTTACACCAATTGCCCTAGACAACCATTCATTTCCTACTCCCCTTCTAGGCAAGATGCTACATATGATTGGGATCCCTCCCTTAGACTTAATGAAATCTATAGCTGACCTGTACTTATCTAGCAGCTCTTCTCTCCTACCCTTCCCAATATCATTTCCACCAGCACTGAGACAGATAATGGGCTTGTTCCCATTACCTGACATGATATTATCCAGCCTGTTGACAATGTCCCCAACACCAGCTCCAGGGAAGCACACTCTGTCTCTCATCTTCTTATTCCTATTACAAAAAGCACGGTCAATATATCTTACCTGAGAGTCACCAACCACAAGAATGCGCTTACCTCCATTAGCAGGGGCAGTAGTACCCTTACCTTCACTGGCCACTGAAGTACATTCATCCTGAAGAACAGAGAAGCGATTTCCTACCTTCAGATCTTCACTCTTAACTTTCCTTACTCTGATGCGCCTTCCATTACTGTGAACCACTCGCCACTTGTAGCAGGTGCTGGACTGCACCTCACTGCTGGTAGCCGTTGCTACCTCCCCAACTACAGCCCCCTCACAGCGAGAGACAGACTGCACCTCACTTGAAGCCTCATTCCCCACAACTCCAGCCACCTCACACTCTCTCCCAGACCCATTGAGGTGGACCTTCAGCCTCCTAATCTCCTCCTGGAGAAGCAAGACCTCCTCCTTCAACTCTCCAACCTCAATTTTTAAAACACTGCAGAAGCAAGCCATGCTTTTTAACTGTCCACACTAATCCCCAAAGCAGCTCAGGGTCTGTGACCTCACGTGACGACTGACCACTGACAACTCGTATTGTACAAGATAAGTTGTCACCACAAACTATTGAACGATTAAATATTATGTTCAATAAAAGCTTGTGAGGAAATTAGCAATGGTTTACAAACAATTGTTTCATGCATGCAAGCAACGAGACACGATGAAAAATCCACAAATCCAGTGTATAATAAACCTTCAACTCAGTATAAAAAGAGTATACCTACTCCCACTAAACCACAGAATGGGAAGTCCCATATAGGCATTTATCAAGCTGTGAATACAACAGACAGTAAACAAACTGTCACACATAAACGTACTCCAAAATGTGTACTTTGTGATGGAACACATTGGGCACAGTATTGTAGTCAATACACATCAATGGAGGCACGTAAACAACGTGTTCATCAGCTGAAAAGGTGCATCAAGTGTTTAGGTGAACACAAGGGAGGTAAATGCTCACTGAAGAAGTGTTTTAAATGCAAGGGTATGCATCATACAGCATTATGCCCAAATATTTTTGCTGAACAGCAGAAGACTTCCACAGAATTAGGAAGTCAACAAGCAACAGCATTAAATGTGAGAGATAAGTTTAAAGCAACTGCTCTCCCGATAGCTCGAGTTGAGTTATCTAATAAATTACACAAAACCAATGTGCTAACACTATTTGCTCAAGGCTCACAAAGGTCCTTCATAAGAAGAACAGTGTTACAGAAACTGAATAAACAACCCTATGCCAAAATACAGTTAGATATAGCTGGTTTTTTCCACAATTCTGGTAAACAGACATATGACCTAGCCAGAATCACTGTTGGTCTAGGAAACAGGAAAAAGACAGTAGAAGCTGTGGTAGTAGATGATTTGCCTAAGTCTGTGCAGATCCAGGGATTAAAAGAAACAGTTGCAGCACTGAAAGCAGCTAAGGTCAAGTTAGCCTGTCCTGACATACAGACGGACACTATTAGTCCAATTGATTTAATCATTGGAAGTGATTATTATCACTGTTTTGTGCAAAATATAGTAAGTAAACATGATGTTCACTTGCTGAAAACAGCAGGAGGCCACATGATATGTGGTCCCATTCCCTCTCAAAGTGGGAAAGAAGCTGATATTGATTCAGTGGAAAATGTACTAGTTACGAGAATAACCGCTGATCATGTACCACAGCAAAAATTATCATTACTGGAAGAAATGAATGAACCAGTTGATAAGTTGTGGGATTTAGATGCGATAGGTACTGATGTAAATAAACCAAGCCCACAAGAGTCTCAGACTTATAACCAATATTTGGACACTGTCAGATATAAAGATGGACAGTATTGGGTTAGGTTACCATGGAAATTAAATCCACCACATCTACCTAACAATTATCGCATGGCTTTTGGACAGATGAAAGCACAAATACATGAGCTCAGGAAGAATCCAGAGCTACTGACTGTCTATGATAATATCATACAAGAACAGTTGGACAATAAATTCATTGAGGAAGTAGTCGAAGATAAGTTGAAGACAGATGCTCATTATCTCCCGCACCATGGAGTCAGAAAAGATTCTGAAACCACTCCACTACGTGTTGTATATAATTGCAGCGCACGTGCAAATAAAGATGTAGCAAGTCTTAATGACTGTCTGATGACCGGACCCTCACTAACTGTGAAGCTTGGAGACGTGCTTATGAAATTTCGCACAAACCCATATGCCTACACGGCTGATATTTCCAAAGCTTTCTTAAGAGTAGGACTACAAGAAATAGATAGAGATTATACTCGATTCTTGTGGCCTGAAAATCCACATGATCCTCAAAGTCCTGTGAAAACTTATCGTTTCAGATCAGTATTATTTGGTGCAACATCCTCTCCATTCTTACTAGAAGCTACTCTAAATACTCATTTGAAGAAATCTGAAAGTCCCTTCAAAGAAATCTTAAAGAAAAGTTTCTATGTGGACAATCTTCAAGGTACTGTGAATAAAGAGGAGGATTTGAAATCCTTATACAGAGAAGCTAACAAGGAGATGAAAGAAGCAAATATGCCTCTAAGGATGTGGAATACTAATTCAAAGCAATTAAGGGAACTTATCAAAAAAGATTTCCCTGAAGCTGAAATTCCTGATTGCAACAATATGCTGGGACTTAACTGGAACACACAGGAAGATACTTTGAGTCTCAAAAAGATAAACAATAAATCATGCAGTACACTCACTAAACGTAGTTTACTGTCAGAGGTATCACAATGTTTTGATCCTCTAGGACTCGTCTCACCAATTACCATAAAGGGTAAAATGCTTATGCAAGATGCATGGAAGCTTAAAATTGGATGGGATGAGAACTTGCCTCTAGAAATGAGTCAAGCATGGGATGAAATATCCAAGGAGTTTAAGCAACTTCATCAAATTAAATTTCCCAGACAAATAGGTCAAGAGGGAAACAATTACACATTACATGTGTTCTGTGATGCGTCAACCAGAGGTTATGGCGCTGTAGCTTACATGAGTAATGCTGAAGGAAGTACACTAATTACTTCAAAGGCCAGGGTAGCACCCTTGAAGGTCAGAACAGTACCACAATTGGAACTGACAGCACTCTATGTAGGTACAAAATTAGCTGTCTATCTCAACAAAGTACTTGATCATCTCACTATTGAAAAAAACCGTGATCTGGAATGATAATGAAGCAGTTCTCCAGTGGTTAAGAAATAATAAGAGTAAGCTGGTCTATGTACAGAACAGAGTAGCGGAAATAAAAGAGATGCAGAGAGATTATCTCTTTCTCCACGTCTCTACCCATGAGAATCCAGCTGACATGTTGTCACGTGGTGTCCCACTCAAGAAATTTGTGGATAATAAATTATGGCTCCACGGACCGAACTGGCTCTCTAATGAAAATAACTGGCCTCAGCAAAAAGCTCACATTATGCCAGAAGAAACAGTCTGCTTGAACACAGCAGAAATAAGTTGTGTAAATACTGCAGACACAACAGAAAGAGTCATTGATGGATCTAAATACTCATCTTTGGGTAAACTCTTAAGAGTTACAGCTCTTGTCTTTAAATTTATTAAAGGAATAAAACCTGATAAGAACATAAGAACATAAGAAAGGAGGAACGCTGCAGGAGGCCTGCTGGCCCATACTAGGCAGGTCCTTTACAATTCATCCCACTAACAAAACATTTGCCCAACCCAATTTTCAATGCCACCCAAGAAATAAGCTCTGATGTGAAAGTCCCACTCAAATCCAACCCCTCCCACTCATGTACTTATCTAACCTAGATTTGAAACTACCCAAAGTCCCAGCCTCAATAACCCAACTAGGTAGACTGTTCCACTCATCAACTACCCTATTTCCAAACCAATACTTTCCTATGTCCTTTCTAAATCTAAACTTATCTAATTTAAATCCATTACTGCGGGTTCTCTCTTGGAGAGACATCCTCAAGACCTTATTAATATCCTCTTTATTAATACCTATCTTCCACTTATACACTTCGATCAGGTCTCCCCTCATTCTTCGTCTAACAAGTGAATGTAACTTAAGAGTCTTCAATCTTTCTTCATAAGGAAGATTTCTAATGCTATGTATTAATTTAGTCATCCTACGCTGAATGTTTTCTAACGAATTTACGTCTATTTTGTAATACGGAGACCAGAACTGAGCTGCATAATCTAGGTGAGGCCTTACTAATGATGTATAAAGCTGCAGTATGACCTCTGGACTTTTGTTGCTTACACTTCTTGATATAAATCCCAGTAATCTATTTGCCTTATTACGTACGCTTAGGCATTGCTGTCTTGGTTTAAGGTTGCTGATCACCATAACCCCCCAAGTCCTTTTCGCAATCTGTATGGCTAAGTTCTACATCATTTAACTTATAAGTACTAGGGTTATGGGCACTCCCAAGCTTCAGAACCTTGCATTTATCCACATTGAACTGCATCTGCCACTTTTCTGACCAAGAATAGAGTTTGTTTAAATCCTCCTGAAGTTCCATAACATCTACGTTTGAATCAATTATCCTACCTATCTTTGTGTCATCGGCGAATTTGCTCATATCACTAGTAATTCCCTCATCAAGATCATTGATATATATTATAAACAACAACGGGCCCAAGACTGATCCCTGTGGAACGCCACTTGTCACAGATCCTCACTCGGACTTAACCCCATTTATGGACACTCTCTGCTTCCTGTCAGTGAGCCATGACTCGATCCACGAGAGCACTTTTTCCCCAATGCCATGAGCTGCTACTTTCTTTAACAGTCTATGGTGCGGAACTCTATCAAAAGCCTTACTAAAATCTAAGTAAATAATATCAAATTCTTTATTGTGGTCAACAGCCTCAAAAGCTTTACTGAAGAAAGTTAATAAATTAGTTAGACAAGACCGGCCTCTTGTGAATCCATGCTGAGTATCATTAATCAAGCTATGCTTATCGAGATGGCTTCTTATAACCTCAGCTATAATTGACTCTAGTAATTTGCCTACAATTGAGGTCAGGCTTATTGGGCGGTAATTTGACGGTAACGACTTGTCCCCTGTTTTAAAAATAGGAATTACATTAGCCATCTTCCACATATCAGACACTACACCTGTTTGAAGAGATAAATTAAAATATTAGTTAATGGTTCACAGAGTTCCATTTTGCATTCCTTAAGAACCCTTGAAAAAACCTCATCAGGACCCGGCGACTTATTTTGCTTCAGTCAGTCTATCTGCTTCACAACCATCTCACTAGTGACTGGAATATTGTTAGTGTCTTCCTGTGTAAAAACTGAGAGAAAATAATTATTTAAAATCAAGCACATTTCATCATCTTTGTCAGTAAGGTGCCCATAGTTATTTTTAAGGGGACCTATCTTATCTCTAACTTTTGTTCTATAGACCTGGAAAAAACTTGTTGGGTTAGTTTTAGAATCCCTAGCAACTTTAATTTCATAGTCCCTTTTAGCTTTTCTTACCCCCTTTTTAATGTCCCTCTTAATGTCATACTGATTCATAAGATGACCCTCACCTCTTTTGATACGCCTATAAATTCCTTTCTTATGCCCTAGTAGATATTTGAGCCTATTATTCATCCATTTTGGGTCATTTCTATTTGATCTAATTTCTTTATATGGGATAAACGCTCTTTGAGCAGCATGTATAGTGTTCAGAAAACTGTCATATTGATAGCTCTCTTCGTTACCCCAGTCAACAGATGATAAGTGTTCTCTAAGCCCATCGTAATCTGCTAAGCGAAAATCTGGGACTGTTACTGAGTTATCGCTACTATCGTACTTCCATTCAATGCTAAATGTAATTGATTTGTGGTCGCTAGCACCCAGTTCCTCTGAAATTTCTAAATTATTAACAAGGGATTCATTGTTAGCCATAACTAAGTCAAGCAGGTTATTTCCCCTTGTAGGTTCTGTCACAAACTGCTTCAAAAAACAATCCTGAAATACTTCTAAGAAGTCGTATGATTCTAAATTCCCAGTCAAGAAATTCCAATCAACATGACTAAAGTTAATCTCCTAGAATTACTACATTATCGTGCCTTGTGGCCTTAACAATTTCCTCCCATAGTAGTTTCCCCTGGTCCCTATCTAAGTTTGGGGGACGGTATATCACTCCTAAAATCAGTTTTTCATGCCCCTCTGAAAATTCTATCCAAACACTCTGTATGTGTTACTTCAGACTTAATACCCGTTTTTATGCAACAGTTCAAGCGATCTCGGACATACAATGCCACCCCACCCCCCTTCCCAATACTTCTATCTTCTTGGAACAATTTAAAACCCTGAATATGACATTCCGCAGGCATGTCCCGACTTTTTGAATTAAACCACGTCTCAGTTAAGGCAAATACATCAATGTTGCCTGCACTAGCAACTAATCTCAACTCGTCCATCTTATTCCTAGCGCTATGGCAATTAGCATAATAAACATTGAAAGACTCTCCTTTCTCTTTACCCTTCCTGCTCATTTCTATTTTTCTACTAAACCTATTACTGTCTTTATCACCCAAGGTCCCTGGTTTTTCAATATCTACCTCGTTCTTATTATTACTAGTTCCCCTAGAACTCGTAATATTACTACACTGGGACTTAACTGTTTTCCTGCCAAAACCCATACCACTAACTACTCCTAGTTTAAAGTCCTAACTGCTCCCTCCACTGCAGTTGCCAGTGCTCCCCACACCTAGATAAGTGAACCCCATCCCTGGCATACATGTCATTTCTGCCATAGAAGAGGTCCCAGTTGTCAATGAATGTTACCGCATTTTCCTTACAGTATTTGTCCAGGCAGCAATTGACACCAATTGCCCTGGACAACCATTCATTTCCAACTCCCCTCCTTGGCAAAATACCACATATGAGAGGGTTCCCACCCTTACTCCTAATTATTTCTATTGCTGACCTATACCTGCTAATCAGGTCTTCACTCCTACGTCTGCCAACATCGTTGCCTCCAGCACTGAGACAGATAATAGGATTACTCCCATTACCTCTCATGATGTCATCCAGACGGCTAACAATATCCTCCATCCCAGCCCCAGGAAAGCAAACTCTCTGTCTCCTACTCCTGTCCTTCAAGCAGAACGCCCTATCCATATACCTTACTTGGCTATCCCCAACAACAACAATATTCGTACCTTCCTTGGTGTCGTTCGTCGTGACGTTCCCAGTAGTCAACTCACATTCGTCGGATAGCACTGAGAATGTATTAGATGTTTCCACAACAGTTTCCACGGCAGTCTCTTTCTTCTTCATCGTTTCTACCTTTCCATTCGTCTTCTTGATCGTCAACTTCTTTCCCTGCTGTCCAGCCACTGACCAGTTTCCCTTCTTGACCTGAGGACTCAAAACAGGAGGACTACAACGAATCTTTTTGTTTTCCTCGGTCAGTCGCCGATTTTCCATATTCGCCATCCTCAATTCTTCCTTAAGCTGTTGGTAATTATGAATATCTTGAACCCATTAAATACTGGGTGAAACTAATACAGAAAGATGTTTTCTCTACAGAATATAAATTTCTGGAAACACAAGATAAATCCCCAAAGAAACCTGTCATGATTAATTCTTTAGAACTTTATCTCGACTCAGAAAAGATTATAAGATGTCGAGGAAGAATTCATAGTTCTTCACTACTTAAAGAAGCCATACATCCAATATTGATCCCCAAGAATCATTGGCTAACAAAACTGATTGCGCAAAACGCCCACAGTAACGTGTTACATGGTGGGGTAGCTGACACACTTTGTCATATACGTCAATCCTAATGGATACCTCAAGGTCGACAAAGTGTGAAAAAACAAATAAAGAACTGTATTACTTGTCACTATGATATGCGAGTATGTCAGTATCCAGGTCCACCTCCATATCCCTCTGAAAGAGTTTGTCATATCACTCCATTTGAGGTGACAGGTGTAGATTACACTGGACCAATAATTTTAACCAAAGCAGTTGACAAAGTTCCCATCAAGGTGTACATCTGTTTGTTCACTTGTGCTACAACTAGAGCAGTACATCTAGAAGTAGCCACTGACATGTCTGCTGAAACCTTTATCAAATTATTCAGAAGGTTTGCAGCCAGAAGGGCATGTCCCAGACTGATGATTTCAGATAATGCAACGAACTTTGTTGCTGATGCTGCTTATATAAGCAAGATCTTTGATCAACCAGAAGTACAACAGATGCTGAATCAACGCAGTTGTCGTTGGAGATACATTCCTCCTAAATCTCCATGGCACGGCGGATTTTATGAAAGAATGATCGGCATTGTAAAACGTTGTTTAAGGAAGACTCTTCATCGTCAAAGAATCGACTTAGAAGAATTCTGTACAGTTGTGACTGAAATAGAAAATAGTCAACAGCAGACCTCTAACTTATGTTTCCGATGATCTGGACAATTTAGAAGTGTTAAGTCCATCTCATTTACTCCATGGCAGAAGGCTCGAACCTGTTCCTCCCATGAATGATAAAGAAATCATAGAGGATCCTACTTCGAACCTGAGCAACTCAGACGTAAATTCAAACACCTTAATAAAGTGATTGAACGTTGGGAGAAAATTTGGCGAGAAGACTATCTCACCTCATTGAGAGAACACTTCTATGGAGCTGGTGTTCCTGAAAATCATAAGTCCTTAAGACCTGGTGACATAGTGATTATTGACAATGATGGTCCGAGGTCCCAATGGCCACTTGGAAAAATTGTGACCATATATCCTGATGCAAATGGAATCATCAGGACAGTTGATGTTTTGAGCAAAGGTGTAGTGAATAAGCGGACAATAAATAAACTAGTACCGTTAGAATTACACAGTGTTGAAAACAAAATTAGTGTTTCTCCAGAAACCACACAGACTAAAGCTGTTCAGAAAAGACAAGCAGCAGTGGTGGCGAGTGAGAAAATTAAATTAATGTTAAGTGATGAATAGTTCACCTGCAGCGAACCTCCACCGCCCCCCAGTGTGGAGAAATTTTCTCCAGGAGGGGAGTATCAGCCCCCTTCAGCCCCTTTCAGCCCTGAAAGGCCCAGCCCTCTCAGAAGGGGCAAGCATCTTGTTTACTGCTACAGCGAGTAATTGATAGCAGATGCAGTATGAGTATGGGACGTGGTCGCTTCGACCGACGCTCCTTGCAGTGTTACAAAGTGTAGTTTAATAAGAGACAGTACATCTCTTACTTTAGCAGGACAATTAAGGAAAATCCTGCTCCCTCTTTATTACCATAGTAAAGATAGTGGACATTGTTGTCTATGCTTAAGACAGCAAGAATCAAACATTCTGCTTTACTTCATCGAGGAAGTGGCAAGGAAGCAAAAAGTACTAGGTCAGCTTTTTCTCTGTGCTAGGGGAGTAACGGCGTGGGGCGCTGTGGCGTCTTCAGACTACTTTTGACTCTACTGAGAGTGACACTGACGCCAGGATAACCAACAAAGAACGATCTGTGTGTTAGTGTGAACAAAGTGTCTCATAAAACACAATAAACACTTAAGAGAAGTGTGAACAGCTTCTTTAGTGATAAGATTGTGAACAACAAAGACAAATCTTGTGGAACATAGTGTACCAGTGTGTGTATTCCTAGACTATGGAAGACGTGGACATCCAAGGACACTTCAGCTTCTATCAAGTCACCGATATCTGTCGAAGGTGCGCAGAAGGCATTCATAACTCACTTCTGGAAACAAAGTGATTACAGATTCTTGTATTTGGGACCTTACGTTCTGAGTCTGGTTTGTAATCATATCGATCATATAGAGACTTTGATTCACTGATAAATTTATCGACATCTGACGGATGATATTGACACCTTTAAGATGAAATTATATCTTACAAATTAACTCTGACATTTGGTGAAATTGACTTGACAACGTCAGACTATAAGTCAGTGGCTGGCGATGGTTATCCATATAATTCAGTAAAACTCTTTAAACTTGCTGATAATGTATTCTCTCGTTATGTTGGTGTTGCTGATTGATAAACATTGCCAGTCCCAATGTTATTATTAAATATTTATTGATTATTGAAAAACTGTTTACAATATAAAATCGGTATAAACAGTCCTCTGATTCGTCGTGCAGATGGCATTGAAAAAGTGCATTGCTCTGTTCCTTAAAACGGTGGTTTAGTCTGTAGAAACAGGATGGATTGACATCTCTATCACCTCTCAGAAATGCAGACTAAGTAACATTTAACCCCAACTGATGTTCGGTTTGTTCTGAGTCTATATATACACATAGTGTTTATAATGTTTATAGACCAGAAATTAAGAAACCAAGATTAATGTTAAAAAAATTTGTTTCCTTACATAGATATACCCTATTATATTAAAGAAACTATATATAAAAGTGTAGCTTTTCATATATATATATTAACAGTGACCTTTATATATGTGTAAGTAATATTCGTGTGATTTGGTTATACAGTGGCATTTATAGTGTATAGTGAATGAGTAGTATAACATCGTTATTTACGATTAATCATCGTGGTCAGGCTGACCTTCAAACTCAAACCATAAACACCAGCCATATGCTGTACCTTCATGTAATTCATTGACCTGAGGTTAAGCTTAGTGGGTCAGTAGTGTCTGACTCGATTATTGCTGACAACATAACAAAAACTCAGCTGTTATAGCAGTACAGTGTTTTTAAATACTCTCCCACAAATTGTGGTGCTAGAATTTTCAGTATACCATTAAAATGGCTTGTTTGAAAGCTCAGTTTCAGTCTTTACAGACTAAGATTACAATTAGAAAATCTAATTTCCAGTCTGTATAGGATTAACTCAAGACCCTACAAACATGAATTTTGGTGATCTTGAGAGTCAAATTTGAATTACTTGCACAACGTCTGAAAATAATTAATTCCAGACTATACACATTATGAAAATAAATTTCTTGAATCAGACCCATCTGAGGATGAAATTAAAAATGTTTTGAATACTTTTAGTAATCAACAACAATTAAGGTGGACAGGAGTACAGGCTATCTGCAAAACTGTCACAGAGAGACCTACTGTAACTAGTGTCAAACACATATTTACACCTGTAACAACAACAAGTGTCCCATTAGCTTAGGTACATTGTCATTACCTATTTTTTAAGGTCATAATTATGAAGAGAATTCATTAGTGGTTTCAATCCATAGCAAATTCACGAACTGACATAGATGAGGATTGCTAAGTTCAATTACTTTAAATGTCTTGTGAAGGAGAACCTATGAACTGATTAAGTCATTTCTGTTAGTTAAAGAGTAATTATCAAATGCCTTACATTGTCTTAGCAGACAATTGCTTCGATGCTGACAAGGCTAGAGTTAGACATGCAGTCTTAATATCAAGTTTGAAGCCACCCAAACATTGTTTTCAGACTTACAGGCATTTAGAGTCACATTGAACAATAGTCTGGATCTCTAGATGCTAAATATGACTAAGGCAATGTGATTGGTTTATCAGTGGTATTGTACAAGATGATTGTCACACAAACTATTGAACGATTAAATATTATGTTCAATAAACGCTATTTCACTTGTGAGAAGTGTAATGGTTTTACAAACAATTGTTTCACGTGCATGCAAAAGCAACGAGACAAGATGAAAAATCCACAAGAATCAGTGGATAATAAACCTTCAACTCCAGTATAAAAAAGTATATGCCTACTCCACTAAACCACAGAATGGAAATCCCATATAGGCATTTATCAAGCTGTGAATACAACAGACAGTAAACGAGCTGTACATAAAACGTACTCCAAAATGTGTACTTTGTGATGGAACACATTGGGCACAGTATTGTATTCAATACACATCAATGGAGGCACGTAAACAACGTGTTCATCAGCTGAAAAGGTGCATCAAGTGTTTAGGTGAACACAAGGGAGGTAAATGCTCACTGAAGAAGTTTTTTAAATGCAAGGGTATGCATCATACAGCATTATGCCCAAATACTTTAGCTGAACAGCAGAAGACTTCCACAGAATTAGGAAGTGTTGCAGAAACTGAATAAACAACCCTATGCCAAAATACAGTTAGATATAGCTGTTTTTTTCCACAATTCTGGTAAACAGACATATGACCTAGCCAGAATCACTGTTGGTCTAGGAAACAGGAAAAAGACAGTAGAAGCTGTGGTAGTAGATGATTTGCCTAAGTCTGTGCAGATCCAGGGATTAAAAGAAACAGTTGCAGCACTGAAAGCAGCTAAGGTCAAGTTAGCCTGTCCTGACATACAGACGGACACTATTAGTCCAATTGATTTAATCATTGGAAGTGATTATTATCACTGTTTTGTGCAAAATATAGTAAGTAAACATGATGTTCACTTGCTGAAAACAGCAGGAGGCCACATGATATGTGGTCCCATTCCCTCTCAAAGTGGGAAAGAAGCTGATATTGATTCAGTGGAAAATGTACTAGTTACGAGAATAACCGCTGATCATGTACCACAGCAAAAATTATCATTACTGGAAGAAATGAATGAACCAGTTGATAAGTTGTGGGATTTAGATGCGATAGGTACTGATGTAAATAAACCAAGCCCACAAGAGTCTCAGACTTATAACCAATATTTGGACACTGTCAGATATAAAGATGGACAGTATTGGGTTAGGTTACCATGGAAATTAAATCCACCACATCTACCTAACAATTATCGCATGGCTTTTGGACAGATGAAAGCACAAATACATGAGCTCAGGAAGAATCCAGAGCTACTGACTGTCTATGATAATATCATACAAGAACAGTTGGACAATAAATTCATTGAGGAAGTAGTCGAAGATAAGTTGAAGACAGATGCTCATTATCTCCCGCACCATGGAGTCAGAAAAGATTCTGAAACCACTCCACTACGTGTTGTATATAATTGCAGCGCACGTGCAAATAAAGATGTAGCAAGTCTTAATGACTGTCTGATGACCGGACCCTCACTAACTGTGAAGCTTGGAGACGTGCTTATGAAATTTCGCACAAACCCATATGCCTACACGGCTGATATTTCCAAAGCTTTCTTAAGAGTAGGACTACAAGAAATAGATAGAGATTATACTCGATTCTTGTGGCCTGAAAATCCACATGATCCTCAAAGTCCTGTGAAAACTTATCGTTTCAGATCAGTATTATTTGGTGCAACATCCTCTCCATTCTTACTAGAAGCTACTCTAAATACTCATTTGAAGAAATCTGAAAGTCCCTTCAAAGAAATCTTAAAGAAAAGTTTCTATGTGGACAATCTTCAAGGTACTGTGAATAAAGAGGAGGATTTGAAATCCTTATACAGAGAAGCTAACAAGGAGATGAAAGAAGCAAATATGCCTCTAAGGATGTGGAATACTAATTCAAAGCAATTAAGGGAACTTATCAAAAAAGATTTCCCTGAAGCTGAAATTCCTGATTGCAACAATATGCTGGGACTTAACTGGAACACACAGGAAGATACTTTGAGTCTCAAAAAGATAAACAATAAATCATGCAGTACACTCACTAAACGTAGTTTACTGTCAGAGGTATCACAATGTTTTGATCCTCTAGGACTCGTCTCACCAATTACCATAAAGGGTAAAATGCTTATGCAAGATGCATGGAAGCTTAAAATTGGATGGGATGAGAACTTGCCTCTAGAAATGAGTCAAGCATGGGATGAAATATCCAAGGAGTTTAAGCAACTTCATCAAATTAAATTTCCCAGACAAATAGGTCAAGAGGGAAACAATTACACATTACATGTGTTCTGTGATGCGTCAACCAGAGGTTATGGCGCTGTAGCTTACATGAGTAATGCTGAAGGAAGTACACTAATTACTTCAAAGGCCAGGGTAGCACCCTTGAAGGTCAGAACAGTACCACAATTGGAACTGACAGCACTCTATGTAGGTACAAAATTAGCTGTCTATCTCAACAAAGTACTTGATCATCTCACTATTGAAAAAAACCGTGATCTGGAATGATAATGAAGCAGTTCTCCAGTGGTTAAGAAATAATAAGAGTAAGCTGGTCTATGTACAGAACAGAGTAGCGGAAATAAAAGAGATGCAGAGAGATTATCTCTTTCTCCACGTCTCTACCCATGAGAATCCAGCTGACATGTTGTCACGTGGTGTCCCACTCAAGAAATTTGTGGATAATAAATTATGGCTCCACGGACCGAACTGGCTCTCTAATGAAAATAACTGGCCTCAGCAAAAAGCTCACATTATGCCAGAAGAAACAGTCTGCTTGAACACAGCAGAAATAAGTTGTGTAAATACTGCAGACACAACAGAAAGAGTCATTGATGGATCTAAATACTCATCTTTGGGTAAACTCTTAAGAGTTACAGCTCTTGTCTTTAAATTTATTAAAGGAATAAAACCTGATAAGAACATAAGAACATAAGAAAGGAGGAACGCTGCAGGAGGCCTGCTGGCCCATACTAGGCAGGTCCTTTACAATTCATCCCACTAACAAAACATTTGCCCAACCCAATTTTCAATGCCACCCAAGAAATAAGCTCTGATGTGAAAGTCCCACTCAAATCCAACCCCTCCCACTCATGTACTTATCTAACCTAGATTTGAAACTACCCAAAGTCCCAGCCTCAATAACCCAACTAGGTAGACTGTTCCACTCATCAACTACCCTATTTCCAAACCAATACTTTCCTATGTCCTTTCTAAATCTAAACTTATCTAATTTAAATCCATTACTGCGGGTTCTCTCTTGGAGAGACATCCTCAAGACCTTATTAATATCCTCTTTATTAATACCTATCTTCCACTTATACACTTCGATCAGGTCTCCCCTCATTCTTCGTCTAACAAGTGAATGTAACTTAAGAGTCTTCAATCTTTCTTCATAAGGAAGATTTCTAATGCTATGTATTAATTTAGTCATCCTACGCTGAATGTTTTCTAACGAATTTACGTCTATTTTGTAATACGGAGACCAGAACTGAGCTGCATAATCTAGGTGAGGCCTTACTAATGATGTATAAAGCTGCAGTATGACCTCTGGACTTTTGTTGCTTACACTTCTTGATATAAATCCCAGTAATCTATTTGCCTTATTACGTACGCTTAGGCATTGCTGTCTTGGTTTAAGGTTGCTGATCACCATAACCCCCCAAGTCCTTTTCGCAATCTGTATGGCTAAGTTCTACATCATTTAACTTATAAGTACTAGGGTTATGGGCACTCCCAAGCTTCAGAACCTTGCATTTATCCACATTGAACTGCATCTGCCACTTTTCTGACCAAGAATAGAGTTTGTTTAAATCCTCCTGAAGTTCCATAACATCTACGTTTGAATCAATTATCCTACCTATCTTTGTGTCATCGGCGAATTTGCTCATATCACTAGTAATTCCCTCATCAAGATCATTGATATATATTATAAACAACAACGGGCCCAAGACTGATCCCTGTGGAACGCCACTTGTCACAGATCCTCACTCGGACTTAACCCCATTTATGGACACTCTCTGCTTCCTGTCAGTGAGCCATGACTCGATCCACGAGAGCACTTTTTCCCCAATGCCATGAGCTGCTACTTTCTTTAACAGTCTATGGTGCGGAACTCTATCAAAAGCCTTACTAAAATCTAAGTAAATAATATCAAATTCTTTATTGTGGTCAACAGCCTCAAAAGCTTTACTGAAGAAAGTTAATAAATTAGTTAGACAAGACCGGCCTCTTGTGAATCCATGCTGAGTATCATTAATCAAGCTATGCTTATCGAGATGGCTTCTTATAACCTCAGCTATAATTGACTCTAGTAATTTGCCTACAATTGAGGTCAGGCTTATTGGGCGGTAATTTGACGGTAACGACTTGTCCCCTGTTTTAAAAATAGGAATTACATTAGCCATCTTCCACATATCAGACACTACACCTGTTTGAAGAGATAAATTAAAATATTAGTTAATGGTTCACAGAGTTCCATTTTGCATTCCTTAAGAACCCTTGAAAAAACCTCATCAGGACCCGGCGACTTATTTTGCTTCAGTCAGTCTATCTGCTTCACAACCATCTCACTAGTGACTGGAATATTGTTAGTGTCTTCCTGTGTAAAAACTGAGAGAAAATAATTATTTAAAATCAAGCACATTTCATCATCTTTGTCAGTAAGGTGCCCATAGTTATTTTTAAGGGGACCTATCTTATCTCTAACTTTTGTTCTATAGACCTGGAAAAAACTTGTTGGGTTAGTTTTAGAATCCCTAGCAACTTTAATTTCATAGTCCCTTTTAGCTTTTCTTACCCCCTTTTTAATGTCCCTCTTAATGTCATACTGATTCATAAGATGACCCTCACCTCTTTTGATACGCCTATAAATTCCTTTCTTATGCCCTAGTAGATATTTGAGCCTATTATTCATCCATTTTGGGTCATTTCTATTTGATCTAATTTCTTTATATGGGATAAACGCTCTTTGAGCAGCATGTATAGTGTTCAGAAAACTGTCATATTGATAGCTCTCTTCGTTACCCCAGTCAACAGATGATAAGTGTTCTCTAAGCCCATCGTAATCTGCTAAGCGAAAATCTGGGACTGTTACTGAGTTATCGCTACTATCGTACTTCCATTCAATGCTAAATGTAATTGATTTGTGGTCGCTAGCACCCAGTTCCTCTGAAATTTCTAAATTATTAACAAGGGATTCATTGTTAGCCATAACTAAGTCAAGCAGGTTATTTCCCCTTGTAGGTTCTGTCACAAACTGCTTCAAAAAACAATCCTGAAATACTTCTAAGAAGTCGTATGATTCTAAATTCCCAGTCAAGAAATTCCAATCAACATGACTAAAGTTAATCTCCTAGAATTACTACATTATCGTGCCTTGTGGCCTTAACAATTTCCTCCCATAGTAGTTTCCCCTGGTCCCTATCTAAGTTTGGGGGACGGTATATCACTCCTAAAATCAGTTTTTCATGCCCCTCTGAAAATTCTATCCAAACACTCTGTATGTGTTACTTCAGACTTAATACCCGTTTTTATGCAACAGTTCAAGCGATCTCGGACATACAATGCCACCCCACCCCCCTTCCCAATACTTCTATCTTCTTGGAACAATTTAAAACCCTGAATATGACATTCCGCAGGCATGTCCCGACTTTTTGAATTAAACCACGTCTCAGTTAAGGCAAATACATCAATGTTGCCTGCACTAGCAACTAATCTCAACTCGTCCATCTTATTCCTAGCGCTATGGCAATTAGCATAATAAACATTGAAAGACTCTCCTTTCTCTTTACCCTTCCTGCTCATTTCTATTTTTCTACTAAACCTATTACTGTCTTTATCACCCAAGGTCCCTGGTTTTTCAATATCTACCTCGTTCTTATTATTACTAGTTCCCCTAGAACTCGTAATATTACTACACTGGGACTTAACTGTTTTCCTGCCAAAACCCATACCACTAACTACTCCTAGTTTAAAGTCCTAACTGCTCCCTCCACTGCAGTTGCCAGTGCTCCCCACACCTAGATAAGTGAACCCCATCCCTGGCATACATGTCATTTCTGCCATAGAAGAGGTCCCAGTTGTCAATGAATGTTACCGCATTTTCCTTACAGTATTTGTCCAGGCAGCAATTGACACCAATTGCCCTGGACAACCATTCATTTCCAACTCCCCTCCTTGGCAAAATACCACATATGAGAGGGTTCCCACCCTTACTCCTAATTATTTCTATTGCTGACCTATACCTGCTAATCAGGTCTTCACTCCTACGTCTGCCAACATCGTTGCCTCCAGCACTGAGACAGATAATAGGATTACTCCCATTACCTCTCATGATGTCATCCAGACGGCTAACAATATCCTCCATCCCAGCCCCAGGAAAGCAAACTCTCTGTCTCCTACTCCTGTCCTTCAAGCAGAACGCCCTATCCATATACCTTACTTGGCTATCCCCAACAACAACAATATTCGTACCTTCCTTGGTGTCGTTCGTCGTGACGTTCCCAGTAGTCAACTCACATTCGTCGGATAGCACTGAGAATGTATTAGATGTTTCCACAACAGTTTCCACGGCAGTCTCTTTCTTCTTCATCGTTTCTACCTTTCCATTCGTCTTCTTGATCGTCAACTTCTTTCCCTGCTGTCCAGCCACTGACCAGTTTCCCTTCTTGACCTGAGGACTCAAAACAGGAGGACTACAACGAATCTTTTTGTTTTCCTCGGTCAGTCGCCGATTTTCCATATTCGCCATCCTCAATTCTTCCTTAAGCTGTTGGTAATTATGAATATCTTGAACCCATTAAATACTGGGTGAAACTAATACAGAAAGATGTTTTCTCTACAGAATATAAATTTCTGGAAACACAAGATAAATCCCCAAAGAAACCTGTCATGATTAATTCTTTAGAACTTTATCTCGACTCAGAAAAGATTATAAGATGTCGAGGAAGAATTCATAGTTCTTCACTACTTAAAGAAGCCATACATCCAATATTGATCCCCAAGAATCATTGGCTAACAAAACTGATTGCGCAAAACGCCCACAGTAACGTGTTACATGGTGGGGTAGCTGACACACTTTGTCATATACGTCAATCCTAATGGATACCTCAAGGTCGACAAAGTGTGAAAAAACAAATAAAGAACTGTATTACTTGTCACTATGATATGCGAGTATGTCAGTATCCAGGTCCACCTCCATATCCCTCTGAAAGAGTTTGTCATATCACTCCATTTGAGGTGACAGGTGTAGATTACACTGGACCAATAATTTTAACCAAAGCAGTTGACAAAGTTCCCATCAAGGTGTACATCTGTTTGTTCACTTGTGCTACAACTAGAGCAGTACATCTAGAAGTAGCCACTGACATGTCTGCTGAAACCTTTATCAAATTATTCAGAAGGTTTGCAGCCAGAAGGGCATGTCCCAGACTGATGATTTCAGATAATGCAACGAACTTTGTTGCTGATGCTGCTTATATAAGCAAGATCTTTGATCAACCAGAAGTACAACAGATGCTGAATCAACGCAGTTGTCGTTGGAGATACATTCCTCCTAAATCTCCATGGCACGGCGGATTTTATGAAAGAATGATCGGCATTGTAAAACGTTGTTTAAGGAAGACTCTTCATCGTCAAAGAATCGACTTAGAAGAATTCTGTACAGTTGTGACTGAAATAGAAAATAGTCAACAGCAGACCTCTAACTTATGTTTCCGATGATCTGGACAATTTAGAAGTGTTAAGTCCATCTCATTTACTCCATGGCAGAAGGCTCGAACCTGTTCCTCCCATGAATGATAAAGAAATCATAGAGGATCCTACTTCGAACCTGAGCAACTCAGACGTAAATTCAAACACCTTAATAAAGTGATTGAACGTTGGGAGAAAATTTGGCGAGAAGACTATCTCACCTCATTGAGAGAACACTTCTATGGAGCTGGTGTTCCTGAAAATCATAAGTCCTTAAGACCTGGTGACATAGTGATTATTGACAATGATGGTCCGAGGTCCCAATGGCCACTTGGAAAAATTGTGACCATATATCCTGATGCAAATGGAATCATCAGGACAGTTGATGTTTTGAGCAAAGGTGTAGTGAATAAGCGGACAATAAATAAACTAGTACCGTTAGAATTACACAGTGTTGAAAACAAAATTAGTGTTTCTCCAGAAACCACACAGACTAAAGCTGTTCAGAAAAGACAAGCAGCAGTGGTGGCGAGTGAGAAAATTAAATTAATGTTAAGTGATGAATAGTTCACCTGCAGCGAACCTCCACCGCCCCCCAGTGTGGAGAAATTTTCTCCAGGAGGGGAGTATCAGCCCCCTTCAGCCCCTTTCAGCCCTGAAAGGCCCAGCCCTCTCAGAAGGGGCAAGCATCTTGTTTACTGCTACAGCGAGTAATTGATAGCAGATGCAGTATGAGTATGGGATGTGGTCGCTTCGACCGACGCTCCTTGCAGTGTTACAAAGTGTAGTTTAATAAGAGACAGTACATCTCTTACTTTAGCAGGACAATTAAGGAAAATCCTGCTCCCTCTTTATTACCATAGTAAAGATAGTGGACATTGTTGTCTATGCTTAAGACAGCAAGAATCAAACATTCTGCTTTACTTCATCGAGGAAGTGGCAAGGAAGCAAAAAGTACTAGGTCAGCTTTTTCTCTGTGCTAGGGGAGTAACGGCGTGGGGCGCTGTGGCGTCTTCAGACTACTTTTGACTCTACTGAGAGTGACACTGACGCCAGGATAACCAACAAAGAACGATCTGTGTGTTAGTGTGAACAAAGTGTCTCATAAAACACAATAAACACTTAAGAGAAGTGTGAACAGCTTCTTTAGTGATAAGATTGTGAACAACAAAGACAAATCTTGTGGAACATAGTGTACCAGTGTGTGTATTCCTAGACTATGGAAGACGTGGACATCCAAGGACACTTCAGCTTCTATCAAGTCACCGATATCTGTCGAAGGTGTGAAGAACACCATAGCTCACGCTACAAGAGCAAGGTAGGTTACGAATTTCTTGTAGTACGGGGGACTGCACAGTTCTTGAGTCACAAGGAGTTTGTAATCAACCTATAGTCAGCAGCAAGGGGAGGACTTTTGAGTCCACACAAATAAGTTTGTCAGCCATCAGTGAATGAAATATGCTGACATAACACCCCCTAGGGGTAATTTATAATCTTACAAATTATAACTCTTGACAGCCCGTTGAGAGATGACTTCGACAGCTTGTCAAGACCTCGTCTGCAGGGGCGGCTGTGCAGGCGATGAGTTGTCTTTCTAAGTTAAGTAAAAACTCTTTAAACTTAACTGGTAATGCCATTTCTCAACATATTGGTCGTGCTCGAACCGGATAAAGGCCACACTGTGGTCCAAATATGTTGTACTACAGTGTACAAATAACCTACAAGCCAAGGTCCTTCGAAAAAAGCTGTTTTACAATATAAATCAGTATAAATGAGTCCCTCCAGACTCAATCACAGAGAATGGGCAGCCAAAAGAGAACGGGCGCTCACCCAGCGTTCACCCAAAGAAAACGGGAGCTGGTTGACTCACCCAACAAGAAAACGGGGGATGGGACCCGGCATCTACTGCTCCACCTCTCAGAAATGCAGACTAAGACAACAACAACCCAACTGATGTTCGGTTTGTCTGAGTCTATATACACATAGTGTTTATAATGTTTATAGACAGAAATTAAGAGGCAAGATTGTGTTAAAGTTTGTTTCTTATAGATATACCTATTATATTAAAGAAACTATATATAAAAGTGCAAGCTTTCATATATATATATTAACAGTGACCTTTATATATGTGTAAGTAATATTCACGTGTGATTTACAGTTATACAGTGGCATTTATAGTGTATAGTGAATGAAGTGTATAACATCGTTATTTACGATTAATCATCGTGGTCAGGCTGACACAGCAAACTCAAGCCATAAACACCAGCCATATGTACTGTGTACCCTTCATGGTCATTGACCCTGAGGTTAAGCTTAGTGGGTCAGTAGTGTCTGACTCGATTATTGCTGACTTAAGCATAACAAAAACTCAGCTGTTTATAGCAGTACAGTGTTTTTTAAATACTCTAAGTGTGGTGCTAGAATTTTCAGTATACCATTAAAATGGCTTGTTTGAAAACTCAGTTTCAGTCTTTACAGACTAAGATTACACAATTAGAAAATCTAATTTCAGTCTGTATAGGATTAACTCAAGATACAAACATAGATTTTGATGATCTTGAGGTCAAATTTGAATTACTTGCACAACGTCTGAAAATAATTAATTCAGACTATACACATTATGAAAATAAATTTCTTGAATCAGACCCATCTGAGGATGAAATTAAAAATGTTTTGGATACTTTTAGTAATCAACAATTAAGGTGGACAGGAGTACAGGCTATCTGCCGCAAAACTGTCACAGAGACCTACTGTAACTAGTGGTCAAACACCTGTTACACCTGTAACAACAACAAGTGTCCCATTACCAAGCTTAGGTACATTGTCATTACCTATTTTCCAAGGTCATAATTATGAAGAATTCATTAGTGGTTTTCAATCCATAGCAAATTCACGAACTGACATAGATGAGATTGCTAAGTTCAATTACTTTAAATGTCTTGTGAAGGGAGAACCCTATGAACTGATTAAGTCATTTCTGGTGGTTAAAGGTAATTATCAAATAGCCTTACGTGTCTTAGCAGACAATTACTTCGATGCTGACAAGGCTAGAGTTAGACATGCAGTCTTAATATCAAGTTTGAAGCCACCCAAACATTGTTTTTCAGACTTACAGGCATTTAGAATCACATTAGACAATAGTCTCAGATCTCTAGATGCTAAATATGACCTAAGGCAATGTGATTGGTTTATCAGTGGTATTGTACAAGATAAGTTGTCACCACAAACTATTGAACGATTAAATATTATGTTCAATAAACGCTATTTCACTTGTGAGGAAATTAGCAATGGTTTACAAACAATTGTTTCGTGCATGCAAGCAACGAGACAAGATGAAAAATCCACAAATCCAGTGGATAATAAACCTTCAACTCAGTATAAAAAGAGTATACCTACTCCCACTAAACCACAGAATGGGAAATCCCATATAGGCATTTATCAAGCTGTGAATACAACAGACAGTAAACAAACTGTCACACATAAACGTACTCCAAAATGTGTACTTTGTGATGGAACACATTGGGCACAGTATTGTATTCAATACACATCAATGGAGGCACGTAAACAACGTGTTCATCAGCTGAAAAGGTGCATCAAGTGTTTAGGTGAACACAAGGGAGGTAAATGCTCACTGAAGAAGTTTTTTAAATGCAAGGGTATGCATCATACAGCATTATGCCCAAATACTTTAGCTGAACAGCAGAAGACTTCCACAGAATTAGGAAGTGTTGCAGAAACTGAATAAACAACCCTATGCCAAAATACAGTTAGATATAGCTGTTTTTTTCCACAATTCTGGTAAACAGACATATGACCTAGCCAGAATCACTGTTGGTCTAGGAAACAGGAAAAAGACAGTAGAAACTGTGGTAGTAGATGATTTGCCTAAGTCTGTGCAGATCCAGGGATTAAAAGAAACAGTTGCAGCACTGAAAGCAGCTAAGGTCAAGTTAGCCTGTCCTGACATACAGACGGACACTATTAGTCCAATTGATTTAATCATTGGAAGTGATTATTATCACTGTTTTGTGCAAAATATAGTAAGTAAACATGATGTTCACTTGCTGAAAACAGCAGGAGGCCACATGATATGTGGTCCCATTCCCTCTCAAAGTGGGAAAGAAGCTGATATTGATTCAGTGGAAAATGTACTAGTTACGAGAATAACCGCTGATCATGTACCACAGCAAAAATTATCATTACTGGAAGAAATGAATGAACCAGTTGATAAGTTGTGGGATTTAGATGCGATAGGTACTGATGTAAATAAACCAAGCCCACAAGAGTCTCAGACTTATAACCAATATTTGGACACTGTCAGATATAAAGATGGACAGTATTGGGTTAGGTTACCATGGAAATTAAATCCACCACATCTACCTAACAATTATCGCATGGCTTTTGGACAGATGAAAGCACAAATACATGAGCTCAGGAAGAATCCAGAGCTACTGACTGTCTATGATAATATCATACAAGAACAGTTGGACAATAAATTCATTGAGGAAGTAGTCGAAGATAAGTTGAAGACAGATGCTCATTATCTCCCGCACCATGGAGTCAGAAAAGATTCTGAAACCACTCCACTACGTGTTGTATATAATTGCAGCGCACGTGCAAATAAAGATGTAGCAAGTCTTAATGACTGTCTGATGACCGGACCCTCACTAACTGTGAAGCTTGGAGACGTGCTTATGAAATTTCGCACAAACCCATATGCCTACACGGCTGATATTTCCAAAGCTTTCTTAAGAGTAGGACTACAAGAAATAGATAGAGATTATACTCGATTCTTGTGGCCTGAAAATCCACATGATCCTCAAAGTCCTGTGAAAACTTATCGTTTCAGATCAGTATTATTTGGTGCAACATCCTCTCCATTCTTACTAGAAGCTACTCTAAATACTCATTTGAAGAAATCTGAAAGTCCCTTCAAAGAAATCTTAAAGAAAAGTTTCTATGTGGACAATCTTCAAGGTACTGTGAATAAAGAGGAGGATTTGAAATCCTTATACAGAGAAGCTAACAAGGAGATGAAAGAAGCAAATATGCCTCTAAGGATGTGGAATACTAATTCAAAGCAATTAAGGGAACTTATCAAAAAAGATTTCCCTGAAGCTGAAATTCCTGATTGCAACAATATGCTGGGACTTAACTGGAACACACAGGAAGATACTTTGAGTCTCAAAAAGATAAACAATAAATCATGCAGTACACTCACTAAACGTAGTTTACTGTCAGAGGTATCACAATGTTTTGATCCTCTAGGACTCGTCTCACCAATTACCATAAAGGGTAAAATGCTTATGCAAGATGCATGGAAGCTTAAAATTGGATGGGATGAGAACTTGCCTCTAGAAATGAGTCAAGCATGGGATGAAATATCCAAGGAGTTTAAGCAACTTCATCAAATTAAATTTCCCAGACAAATAGGTCAAGAGGGAAACAATTACACATTACATGTGTTCTGTGATGCGTCAACCAGAGGTTATGGCGCTGTAGCTTACATGAGTAATGCTGAAGGAAGTACACTAATTACTTCAAAGGCCAGGGTAGCACCCTTGAAGGTCAGAACAGTACCACAATTGGAACTGACAGCACTCTATGTAGGTACAAAATTAGCTGTCTATCTCAACAAAGTACTTGATCATCTCACTATTGAAAAAAACCGTGATCTGGAATGATAATGAAGCAGTTCTCCAGTGGTTAAGAAATAATAAGAGTAAGCTGGTCTATGTACAGAACAGAGTAGCGGAAATAAAAGAGATGCAGAGAGATTATCTCTTTCTCCACGTCTCTACCCATGAGAATCCAGCTGACATGTTGTCACGTGGTGTCCCACTCAAGAAATTTGTGGATAATAAATTATGGCTCCACGGACCGAACTGGCTCTCTAATGAAAATAACTGGCCTCAGCAAAAAGCTCACATTATGCCAGAAGAAACAGTCTGCTTGAACACAGCAGAAATAAGTTGTGTAAATACTGCAGACACAACAGAAAGAGTCATTGATGGATCTAAATACTCATCTTTGGGTAAACTCTTAAGAGTTACAGCTCTTGTCTTTAAATTTATTAAAGGAATAAAACCTGATAAGAACATAAGAACATAAGAAAGGAGGAACGCTGCAGGAGGCCTGCTGGCCCATACTAGGCAGGTCCTTTACAATTCATCCCACTAACAAAACATTTGCCCAACCCAATTTTCAATGCCACCCAAGAAATAAGCTCTGATGTGAAAGTCCCACTCAAATCCAACCCCTCCCACTCATGTACTTATCTAACCTAGATTTGAAACTACCCAAAGTCCCAGCCTCAATAACCCAACTAGGTAGACTGTTCCACTCATCAACTACCCTATTTCCAAACCAATACTTTCCTATGTCCTTTCTAAATCTAAACTTATCTAATTTAAATCCATTACTGCGGGTTCTCTCTTGGAGAGACATCCTCAAGACCTTATTAATATCCTCTTTATTAATACCTATCTTCCACTTATACACTTCGATCAGGTCTCCCCTCATTCTTCGTCTAACAAGTGAATGTAACTTAAGAGTCTTCAATCTTTCTTCATAAGGAAGATTTCTAATGCTATGTATTAATTTAGTCATCCTACGCTGAATGTTTTCTAACGAATTTACGTCTATTTTGTAATACGGAGACCAGAACTGAGCTGCATAATCTAGGTGAGGCCTTACTAATGATGTATAAAGCTGCAGTATGACCTCTGGACTTTTGTTGCTTACACTTCTTGATATAAATCCCAGTAATCTATTTGCCTTATTACGTACGCTTAGGCATTGCTGTCTTGGTTTAAGGTTGCTGATCACCATAACCCCCCAAGTCCTTTTCGCAATCTGTATGGCTAAGTTCTACATCATTTAACTTATAAGTACTAGGGTTATGGGCACTCCCAAGCTTCAGAACCTTGCATTTATCCACATTGAACTGCATCTGCCACTTTTCTGACCAAGAATAGAGTTTGTTTAAATCCTCCTGAAGTTCCATAACATCTACGTTTGAATCAATTATCCTACCTATCTTTGTGTCATCGGCGAATTTGCTCATATCACTAGTAATTCCCTCATCAAGATCATTGATATATATTATAAACAACAACGGGCCCAAGACTGATCCCTGTGGAACGCCACTTGTCACAGATCCCCACTCGGACTTAACCCCATTTATGGACACTCTCTGCTTCCTGTCAGTGAGCCATGACTCGATCCACGAGAGCACTTTTTCCCCAATGCCATGAGCTGCTACTTTCTTTAACAGTCTATGGTGCGGAACTCTATCAAAAGCCTTACTAAAATCTAAGTAAATAATATCAAATTCTTTATTGTGGTCAACAGCCTCAAAAGCTTTACTGAAGAAAGTTAATAAATTAGTTAGACAAGACCGGCCTCTTGTGAATCCATGCTGAGTATCATTAATCAAGCTATGCTTATCGAGATGGCTTCTTATAACCTCAGCTATAATTGACTCTAGTAATTTGCCTACAATTGAGGTCAGGCTTATTGGGCGGTAATTTGACGGTAACGACTTGTCCCCTGTTTTAAAAATAGGAATTACATTAGCCATCTTCCACATATCAGACACTACACCTGTTTGAAGAGATAAATTAAAATATTAGTTAATGGTTCACAGAGTTCCATTTTGCATTCCTTAAGAACCCTTGAAAAAACCTCATCAGGACCCGGCGACTTATTTTGCTTCAGTCAGTCTATCTGCTTCACAACCATCTCACTAGTGACTGGAATATTGTTAGTGTCTTCCTGTGTAAAAACTGAGAGAAAATAATTATTTAAAATCAAGCACATTTCATCATCTTTGTCAGTAAGGTGCCCATAGTTATTTTTAAGGGGACCTATCTTATCTCTAACTTTTGTTCTATAGACCTGGAAAAAACTTGTTGGGTTAGTTTTAGAATCCCTAGCAACTTTAATTTCATAGTCCCTTTTAGCTTTTCTTATCCCCTTTTTAATGTCCCTCTTAATGTCATACTGATTCATAAGATGACCCTCACCTCTTTTGATACGCCTATAAATTCCTTTCTTATGCCCTAGTAGATATTTGAGCCTATTATTCATCCATTTTGGGTCATTTCTATTTGATCTAATTTCTTTATATGGGATAAACGCTCTTTGAGCAGCATGTATAGTGTTCAGAAAACTGTCATATTGATAGCTCTCTTCGTTACCCCAGTCAACAGATGATAAGTGTTCTCTAAGCCCATCGTAATCTGCTAAGCGAAAATCTGGGACTGTTACTGAGTTATCGCTACTATCGTACTTCCATTCAATGCTAAATGTAATTGATTTGTGGTCGCTAGCACCCAGTTCCTCTGAAATTTCTAAATTATTAACAAGGGATTCATTGTTAGCCATAACTAAGTCAAGCAGGTTATTTCCCCTTGTAGGTTCTGTCACAAACTGCTTCAAAAAACAATCCTGAAATACTTCTAAGAAGTCGTATGATTCTAAATTCCCAGTCAAGAAATTCCAATCAACATGACTAAAGTTAATCTCCTAGAATTACTACATTATCGTGCCTTGTGGCCTTAACAATTTCCTCCCATAGTAGTTTCCCCTGGTCCCTATCTAAGTTTGGGGGACGGTATATCACTCCTAAAATCAGTTTTTCATGCCCCTCTGAAAATTCTATCCAAACACTCTGTATGTGTTACTTCAGACTTAATACCCGTTTTTATGCAACAGTTCAAGCGATCTCGGACATACAATGCCACCCCACCCCCCTTCCCAATACTTCTATCTTCTTGGAACAATTTAAAACCCTGAATATGACATTCCGCAGGCATGTCCCGACTTTTTGAATTAAACCACGTCTCAGTTAAGGCAAATACATCAATGTTGCCTGCACTAGCAACTAATCTCAACTCGTCCATCTTATTCCTAGCGCTATGGCAATTAGCATAATAAACATTGAAAGACTCTCCTTTCTCTTTACCCTTCCTGCTCATTTCTATTTTTCTACTAAACCTATTACTGTCTTTATCACCCAAGGTCCCTGGTTTTTCAATATCTACCTCGTTCTTATTATTACTAGTTCCCCTAGAACTCGTAATATTACTACACTGGGACTTAACTGTTTTCCTGCCAAAACCCATACCACTAACTACTCCTAGTTTAAAGTCCTAACTGCTCCCTCCACTGCAGTTGCCAGTGCTCCCCACACCTAGATAAGTGAACCCCATCCCTGGCATACATGTCATTTCTGCCATAGAAGAGGTCCCAGTTGTCAATGAATGTTACCGCATTTTCCTTACAGTATTTGTCCAGGCAGCAATTGACACCAATTGCCCTGGACAACCATTCATTTCCAACTCCCCTCCTTGGCAAAATACCACATATGAGAGGGTTCCCACCCTTACTCCTAATTATTTCTATTGCTGACCTATACCTGCTAATCAGGTCTTCACTCCTACGTCTGCCAACATCGTTGCCTCCAGCACTGAGACAGATAATAGGATTACTCCCATTACCTCTCATGATGTCATCCAGACGGCTAACAATATCCTCCATCCCAGCCCCAGGAAAGCAAACTCTCTGTCTCCTACTCCTGTCCTTCAAGCAGAACGCCCTATCCATATACCTTACTTGGCTATCCCCAACAACAACAATATTCGTACCTTCCTTGGTGTCGTTCGTCGTGACGTTCCCAGTAGTCAACTCACATTCGTCGGATAGCACTGAGAATGTATTAGATGTTTCCACAACAGTTTCCACGGCAGTCTCTTTCTTCTTCATCGTTTCTACCTTTCCATTCGTCTTCTTGATCGTCAACTTCTTTCCCTGCTGTCCAGCCACTGACCAGTTTCCCTTCTTGACCTGAGGACTCAAAACAGGAGGACTACAACGAATCTTTTTGTTTTCCTCGGTCAGTCGCCGATTTTCCATATTCGCCATCCTCAATTCTTCCTTAAGCTGTTGGTAATTATGAATATCTTGAACCCATTAAATACTGGGTGAAACTAATACAGAAAGATGTTTTCTCTACAGAATATAAATTTCTGGAAACACAAGATAAATCCCCAAAGAAACCTGTCATGATTAATTCTTTAGAACTTTATCTCGACTCAGAAAAGATTATAAGATGTCGAGGAAGAATTCATAGTTCTTCACTACTTAAAGAAGCCATACATCCAATATTGATCCCCAAGAATCATTGGCTAACAAAACTGATTGCGCAAAACGCCCACAGTAACGTGTTACATGGTGGGGTAGCTGACACACTTTGTCATATACGTCAATCCTAATGGATACCTCAAGGTCGACAAAGTGTGAAAAAACAAATAAAGAACTGTATTACTTGTCACTATGATATGCGAGTATGTCAGTATCCAGGTCCACCTCCATATCCCTCTGAAAGAGTTTGTCATATCACTCCATTTGAGGTGACAGGTGTAGATTACACTGGACCAATAATTTTAACCAAAGCAGTTGACAAAGTTCCCATCAAGGTGTACATCTGTTTGTTCACTTGTGCTACAACTAGAGCAGTACATCTAGAAGTAGCCACTGACATGTCTGCTGAAACCTTTATCAAATTATTCAGAAGGTTTGCAGCCAGAAGGGCATGTCCCAGACTGATGATTTCAGATAATGCAACGAACTTTGTTGCTGATGCTGCTTATATAAGCAAGATCTTTGATCAACCAGAAGTACAACAGATGCTGAATCAACGCAGTTGTCGTTGGAGATACATTCCTCCTAAATCTCCATGGCACGGCGGATTTTATGAAAGAATGATCGGCATTGTAAAACGTTGTTTAAGGAAGACTCTTCATCGTCAAAGAATCGACTTAGAAGAATTCTGTACAGTTGTGACTGAAATAGAAAATAGTCAACAGCAGACCTCTAACTTATGTTTCCGATGATCTGGACAATTTAGAAGTGTTAAGTCCATCTCATTTACTCCATGGCAGAAGGCTCGAACCTGTTCCTCCCATGAATGATAAAGAAATCATAGAGGATCCTACTTCGAACCTGAGCAACTCAGACGTAAATTCAAACACCTTAATAAAGTGATTGAACGTTGGGAGAAAATTTGGCGAGAAGACTATCTCACCTCATTGAGAGAACACTTCTATGGAGCTGGTGTTCCTGAAAATCATAAGTCCTTAAGACCTGGTGACATAGTGATTATTGACAATGATGGTCCGAGGTCCCAATGGCCACTTGGAAAAATTGTGACCATATATCCTGATGCAAATGGAATCATCAGGACAGTTGATGTTTTGAGCAAAGGTGTAGTGAATAAGCGGACAATAAATAAACTAGTACCGTTAGAATTACACAGTGTTGAAAACAAAATTAGTGTTTCTCCAGAAACCACACAGACTAAAGCTGTTCAGAAAAGACAAGCAGCAGTGGTGGCGAGTGAGAAAATTAAATTAATGTTAAGTGATGAATAGTTCACCTGCAGCGAACCTCCACCGCCCCCCAGTGTGGAGAAATTTTCTCCAGGAGGGGAGTATCAGCCCCCTTCAGCCCCTTTCAGCCCTGAAAGGCCCAGCCCTCTCAGAAGGGGCAAGCATCTTGTTTACTGCTACAGCGAGTAATTGATAGCAGATGCAGTATGAGTATGGGACGTGGTCGCTTCGACCGACGCTCCTTGCAGTGTTACAAAGTGTAGTTTAATAAGAGACAGTACATCTCTTACTTTAGCAGGACAATTAAGGAAAATCCTGCTCCCTCTTTATTACCATAGTAAAGATAGTGGACATTGTTGTCTATGCTTAAGACAGCAAGAATCAAACATTCTGCTTTACTTCATCGAGGAAGTGGCAAGGAAGTAAAAGTACTAGGTCAGCTTTTTCTATGTGCTAGGGGAGTAACGGCGTGGGGCGCTGTGGCGTCTTCAGATTACTTTTGACTCTACTGAGAGTGACACTGACGCCAGGATAACCAACAAAGAACGATCTGTGCGTTAGTGTGAACAAAGTGTCTCATAAAACACAATAAACACTTAAGAGAAGTGTGATCAGCTTCTTTAGTGATAAGATTGTGAACAACAAAGACAAATCTTGTGGAACATAGTGTACCAGTGTGTGTATTCCTAGACTATGGAAGACGTGGACATCCAAGGACACTTCAGCTTCTATCAAGTCACCGATATCTGTCGAAGGTGTGAAGAACACCATAGCTCACGCTACAAGAGCAAGGTAGGTTACGAATTTCTTGTAGTATGGGGGACTGTGCAGTTCTTGAGTCACAAGGAGTTTGTAATCAACCTATAGTCGGCAGTAAGGGGGCGGACTTTTGAGTCCACACAAGTAAGTTTGTCAGCCATCAGTGAATGAAATATGCTGACATAACACCCCCTAGGGGTAATTTATAATCTTATAAATTATAACTCTTGACAGCCCGTTGAGAGATGACTTCGACAGCTTGTCAAGACCTCGTCTGCAGGGGCGGCTGTACAGGCGATGAGTTGTCTTTCTAAGTTAAGTACAAACTCTTTAAACTTAACTGGTAATGCCATTTCTCAACACCTCGCGCTGTTCATGTTGTTTTAGATTATATGTCACTGGGACAAGACTTGCTTCACCTTGAGTCATGTAACCTCTGTCAACTGAGCCTGGTGACTGACTCGGCCGGACTAGCGGCGTCAACATCACCAGTGTTCATAGCAGACGTGTTAGAAATCTGGTGATGTACTTCTCGGGTTACTTTCTCAGCCACACTGTCTGAATTCAGGCATGAACAAGTACTCAGACTCGAGGTGTCTGGTAGGTTTACTGTCTCATCATGGGAGGTGTAGGGTGAGGTGGAAGTCCTGTGGCTGTGATACTGAAGAATTGCGACACTTATGCAACACATGGGAATCTTTATTGAAGAAACGTTTCGCCACACAGTGGCTTCATCAGTCCAATACAAAGTAGAAGTGGGTAAGGAGAGTAGAAATTTGAGGTAATCAGTCCCTCAACCTGGAATCGATGTGTTCAGTCCATCACTCTTGTAGGAAGTGCAGCATAGGGCCAGAAAGGTGGCTTATATACTGCGGTGAGATGAGTTGAAGCAGGAGGAGGCGGGATCACAGTGGGACCTGCCACTAGTGTAAGTAGGTCGTCGTCCGAAGGTTGGGTAAGCGTTGAAGTCTTTGTACCAAGATCCCATGATGTTGCAGTGTCTGACAGATGTGACGAATGGTTTGAGGTTGAGGGACTGATTACCTCAAACTTCTACTCTCCTTACCCACTTCTATTTTGTATTTGACTGATGAAGCCACTGTGTGGCGAAACGTTTCTTCAATAAAGATTCCCATGTGTTGCATAAGTGTCTCAATTCTTCAGCTTGTCGGTTTTCAAAACCATTCGTCACGACTGTGATACTGGCAAACCTCGCGCGGCAGTCAGTATGAGGAGCTGTGACTCCTGGAGTCTTATAATTCATACATTTTACTGCAACACTCTCTTGTTTTTTGAGAATATCATAACACTGTTGAGAAGGATGGGCCTTGGCACACATTGCACACCATTGTGACGTAGCTGGGCATTTCCAAGCAATGTGACCCCAGTGCTGATTAAGCGCTGCATGAGAGTAGATATAGGGTGTTGGAGTCCCTTGGTTAATCCAGTCAGCCAGTATCAGATTATTAGGAAGTCGACTAGGGTTTGCAACTTGATCTGATGCCAGGAATTTAGAATCGGAGTGCTTACTGACATTGTGGATGACAATAAGCACTTAAGGTGCTCTTAGTGGGGCAGTTTGAAGTTCGATGTTAGTGTATTTATGAGTTTTTTTCTAAATGTTTAAGCATTAGTGACAAAGACCGAGTTGTTCTTATCATAATGAGGCTTAATCTTTTCTTCCAGATTGTGTAATGCAGCTTCGTAAATCTAAAAACTTGACCTCATGCTTAGTGTTGGCAGGTAAATCAAGCCTAACAGTTTTGCGTGGGATGTTGTTGCCTTCTAAGATTCTTGCAGCAAGTGTTCTTTAGAAACCTCTTTCTCTTTTTTAAAGCTTTCTTGCTATAATGTTCAAATCCACCATCACCATCTAATACGTTAACACCGTTCTTATAAAATAAGACACTTGTAGTTCAGTTGCTGGAACTGCTCGGTTACGGACTTTCGCGAGCTTCAGAACTTTGCATTTATCTACACTGAACTTCATCTGCTAATTTCTGACCACAAATTGCGTTTATCTAAATCCTTCTGATGTTCAGTGACTAATACACATGAATCAATTATCCTACCTATCTACTTCTCATAGGTGAATTTACTCAAATCATTAGTAATTCTCTTGTAAAGTAAAAGGACACAAGTGCAACTAATGTGACATTTTATTGTGGCAACGTTTCGCTCTCCAGGAGCTTTATCAAGCCATTACAAACAATACAATAAAGCTCCTGGAGAGCGAAACGTTGCCACAATAAAATGTCACATTAGTTGCACTTGTGTCCTTTTACTTTACATATTGTCGGTAATTCTACCAACTTTATTACAGTAATTCTCTTGTCAAGGTCATTGATATATATTAACCAAGGGCCTAAAACTAATCGTTGTGGAACGCCACTAGTTACGGATCCCCACTCAGATTTTACTCCATTTATATACAAACCTCTCAAGGAAGGTTCCTTGATTCTGGTGAGGGGCTCTTGATCTAGGGAATTGGATCTGTGCTCCAGTTCCCTGAATTAAACCTGAATACCTTCCACATCCTCCCACAGGCTCTGTGTGATCCTACGGGTTTAGTGCTTCCCCCTTGATTATAATAATATACACACTATTATAATCAAGGGGGAAGCGCTAAACCCGGAGGATTATACAGCGCCTGGGGGGGGATGTGGAAGGCATTCAGGCTTAATTCGGGGAACTGGAGCACAGATCCAATTCCCTAAATCAAGACCCCCTCACCAACATCAAGGAACCTTCCTTGAGGGGAATATACACACTGCTTCCTGTTTGTGAGTCATCACTAGATCCATTGGCAGCACTTTTTTCCCCAGTGCCATGAGTTGCTGTTTTTTTTAACAATCTCTGGTGCGATATTGTATCAAAAATCTTACTAACGCCTTGTCCCCTGATTTACAAATAGGAATTACATTGGCCAACTTCCACATATCAGACATTACACCTGTTTGAAAAGATATATTGAAAATCTTAATGGTTCGCAAAGTTCTGTCTTGCAGTCCTTAAGAACCTTTGAAAAAAGTTCATCAGGGTCCAGGGATTTATTTTGTTTGTCAGTCTACTTGTTTGATAACCATATCCCTAGTGACTATGATATTCCATAATTTATCTTCTTCAGGACCACTATAAAAATTAATTATTGGGATATTATTAGTGTCTTCCTGCGTGAAAACCAAGAGAAAATAATTATTAAAAATCGAGCACATTTCATTCTCCTTGTCAGTAAGATGCCCAAAGTTATTTTTAAGGGGACCTATCTTATCTATAACTTTTGTTCTATATACCTGGAACAAACCTTAGTTTTTTAAATCTCTAGCAACTTTAATTTCATAGTTCCGTTTAGCTTTTCTTATCCCTTTTTAAACCTCTCTCCTAATGTCAATATATTGATTCATAAATGACCCTCACCTCTTGATACGCCTATAAATTCCTTTCTTCTGCCCTAAAAGTTATCGTTCACCGGGAATCAAAATTTGAAGCCAATATAATTAGAAGTTATGATATTAAGATCCCACTAAACTTTGATGGTAGAAGAAAAATATTCATTGATAAAATTAAAAGAAAGATATTATAAATATTACTTAAGTGCTGAGTAATTCTCGGTGTTTTTTCTCTGTTATATTCTATTTAAATCATCAACTAATGAAAAATATTTGGTATAATTTCTTTAATTAAAAAAAATGGTGCGCAGCTTGAAATCAAGAAAAAAATTCATTCAGCATAGACAAGCATTTAGGGTTTGAAACTGATCGGTAGAGAAATTCTCTAATTGTGAAACAGAAACCAATTTATCTCATAACATTTCAAAATCAAAATTAACATAGTTCAAAGTGAATGAAAACTTTTCTTAAATTACACCAATCCTGAAAATTTAAATGAAATCTATCAAAAAATAAATCAGTGAACCTAATGAGTTGAAGCTTTTTAACAAATTTAGCAAATTCTGAAATTTATAGGTACAGATTCTAATCTTATAGGATATTGTCCTTATAGCAGAGTTAGTATTTTGAAGCTGATCACGAGTATTATGTTACTGAAGAGAAATAGAAATCATTATCCTAATATATGCAATAAACAATGAAATCCGGACCAATGTTACAATATAACAATGTTACAATATAACAATGTTACAATATAACAATGAGACCATTGTATTCATGAAAGAACACGAACGATAAAACCAAACTAGTGAAGCTTTCTTTATTTATAAACCAAATGAAAACCAGATTTTTGACAGAATGGAAACAAAATTTTTAGTCACTTAAAAGTGCTCTTTCACCTGTACGTAATTATAAGTTCTTGAGCAAATATTTATTGTATCCGTATAAATTATTATTATTAAAGATTCGCCGGTATTCTCCCGGCCAGGGCCTTTTCCAAGTGGTGGCCCGGCCTTGGCTCCCTCTCTAGGAAGTGTCTGAGACTTAAGTCTGCCATGGGAGGAGGTACAAGTACCCCCTCATCTTCGAGACCAACTGTCACCAGGTCTAGCCACAAGCTAGGCCTCTCTGGTCTGCCATCCCCGCCCCAAGGGGACTAATCGTAATGAGAGTCTGGTGAGCTACAAGCTCTGGCTCAGGCACCTACCCTACCCTAGAAGGGATGGGCATGGTGGCTCAGGCACCTACCCTACCCTAGAAGGGCCGGGCATGGTGGCTCAGGCACCTACCCTACCCTAGAAAAGCTGGGCATGGTGGCTCAGGCACCTACCCTACCCTAGAAGGGCCGGGCATGGTGGCTCAGGCACCTACCCTACCCTAGAAGGGCCGGGCATGGTGGCTCAGGCACCTACCCTACCCTAGAAAAGCTGGGCATGGTGGCTCAGGCGCCTACCCTACCCTAGAAGGGCTGAGCATGGTGGCTAAGGCACCTACCCTACCCTAGAAGGGCTGAGCATGGTGGCTCAGGCACCTACCCTACCCTAGAAGGGCTGAGCATGGTGGCTTAGGCACCTACCCTACCCTAGAAGGGCTGGACATGGTGGCTCAGGCACCTACCCTACCCTAGAAGGGCTGAGCATGGTGGTTCAGGCACCTACCCTACCCTAGAAGGGTTGAGCATGGTGGCTCAGGCACCTACCCTACCCTAGAAGGGCTGGGCATGGTGGCTCAGGCATCTAACATACCCTACAAGGGTTAGGCATGGTGGCTCAGGCACCTACCCTACCCTACCCTAGAAGGGCTGGGCATGGTGGCTCAGGCACCAACCCTACGCTAGAAGGGCTGAGCATGGTGGCTCAGGCACCTACCCTACCCTAGAAGGGCTGGACATGGTGGCTCAGGCACCTACTCTACCCTAGAAGGGTTGAGCATGGTGGCTCAGGCACCTACCCTACCCTAGAAGGGCTGAGCATGGTGGCTCAGGCACCTACCCTACCCTAGAAGTCCTGAGCATGGTGGCTCAGGCACCTACCCTACCCTAGAAGGTCTGGGCATGGTGGCTCAGGCACCTACCCTACCCTACAAGGGTTGGGCATGGTGGCTCAGGCACCTACCCTACCCTAGAAGGGCTGGGCATGGTGGCTCAGGCACCAACCCTATGCTAGAAGGGCTGAGCATGGTGGCTAAGGCACCTACCCTACCCTAGAAGGGCTGGACATGGTGGCTCACGCACCTACCCTACCCATGAAGGGCTGGCCATGGTGGCTCAGGCACCTACCCTACCCTAGAAGGGCTGGACATGGTGGCTCAGGCACCTACCCTACCCTAGAAGGGCTGGCCATGGTGGCTCGGGCACCAATCCTACCCTAGAAGGGCTGGACATGGTGGCTCACGCACCTACCCTACCCTAGAAGGGCTGGCCATGGTGGCTCAGGCACCTACCCTACCCTAGAAGGGCTGGACATGGTGGCTCAGGCACCTACCCTACCCTAGAAGTGCTGGACATGGTGGCTCAGGCACCTACCCTACCATAGAAGGGCTGGACATGGTGGCTTAGGCACCTGCCCTACCCTAGATGGGCTGGACATGGTGGCTCAGGCACCTACCCTACCCTAGAAGTGCTGGACATGGTGGCTCAGGCACCTACCCTACCCTAGAAGGGCTGGACATGGTGGCTCAGGCACCTACCCTACCCTAGAAGGGCTGGGCATGGTGGCTCAGGCACCAACCCTATGCTAGAAGGGCTGAGCATGGTGGCTAAGGCACCTACCCTACCCTAGAAGGGCTGGACATGGTGGCTCACGCACCTACCCTACCCTAGAAGGGCTGGCCATGGTGGCTCAGGCACCTACCCTACCCTAGAAGGGCTGGCCATGGTGGCTCGGGCACCAATCCTACCCTAGAAGGGCTGGACATGGTGGCTCACGCACCTACCCTACCCTAGAAGGGCTGGCCATGGTGGCTCAGGCACCTACCCTACCCTAGAAGGGCTGGACATGGTGGCTCAGGCACCTACCCTACCCTAGAAGTGCTGGACATGGTGGCTCAGGCACCTACCCTACCATAGAAGGGCTGGACATGGTGGCTTAGGCACCTGCCCTACCCTAGATGGGCTGGACATGGTGGCTCAGGCACCTACCCTACCCTAGAAGTGCTGGACATGGTGGCTCAGGCACCTACCCTACCCTAGAAGGGCTGGACATGGTGGCTCAGGCACCTACCCTACCCTAGAAGGGCTGGGCATGGTGGCTCAGGCACCAACCCTATGCTAGAAGGGCTGAGCATGGTGGCTAAGGCACCTACCCTACCCTAGAAGGGCTGGACATGGTGGCTCACGCACCTACCCTACCCTAGAAGGGCTGGCCATGGTGGCTCAGGCACCTATCCTACCCTAGAAGGGCTGGACATGGTGGCTCACGCACCTACCCTACCCTAGAAGGGCTGGCCATGGTGGCTCAGGCACCTACCCTACCCTAGAAGGGCTGGACATGGTGGCTCAGGCACCTACCCTACCCTAGAAGTGCTGGACATGGTGGCTCAGGCACCTACCCTACCATAGAAGGGCTGGACATGGTGGCTTAGGCACCTGCCCTACCCTAGATGGGCTGGACATGGTGGCTCAGGCACCTACCCTACCCTAGAAGTGCTGGACATGGTGGCTTAGGCACCTGCCCTACCCTAGATGGGCTGGACATGGTGGCTCAGGCACCTACCCTACACTAGAAGGGCTGAGCATGGTTGCTCAGGCACCTACCCTACCCTAGAAGGGCTGGGCATGGTGGCTCAGGCACCTACCCTACCCTAGAAGGGCTGTGCATGGTGGCTCAGGCACCTACCCTACCCTACAAGGGCTGGACATGGTGGCTCACGCACCTACCCAACACTAGAAGGGCTCGGCATGGTGGCTCAGGCACCTACTCTACCCTAAAAGGGCTGAGCATGGTGGCTCAGGCACCTACCTTACCCTACAAGGGCTGGGCATGGTGGCTCAGGCACCTACCCTACCCTAGAAGGGCTGGAAATTGTGGCTCAGGCACCTACCCTACCCTACAAGGGCTGGACATGGTGGCTCAGGCACCTACCCTACCCTACCCTAGAAGGGCTGGACATGGTGGCTCAGGCACCTACCCTACAAGGGCTGGGCATGGTGGCTCAGGCGCCTACCCTACCCTAGAAGGGCTGGACATGGTGGCTCAGGCACCTACCCTACCCTAGAAGTGCTGGACATGGTGGCTCAGGCACCTACCTTACCCTAGAAGGGCTGGACATGGTGGCTCACGCACCTACCCTCCCCTAGAAGGGCTGGCCATGGTGGCTCAGGCACCTACCCTATCCTGGAAGTGCTGAACATGGTGGCTCAGGCACCTACCCTGCCCTAGAAGGGCTGGACATGGTGGCTCAGGCACCTACCCTACCCTAGAAGGGCTGGACATGGTAGCTCATGCACCTACCCTACCCTAGAAGGGCTGGACATGGTGGCTCAGGCACCTACCCTACACTAGAAGTGCTGGACATGGTGGCTCAGGCACCTACCCTACCCTAGAAGGGCTGGAAATGGTGGCTCAGGCACCTACCCTACCCTAGAAGTGCTGGACATGGTGGCTCAGGCACCTACCCTACCCTAGAAGGGCTGGACATGGTGGCTCAGGCACCTACCCTACCCTAGAAGTGCTGGACATGGTGGCTCAGTCACCTACCCTACCCTAGAAGGGCTGGACATGGTGGATCAGGCACCTACCCTACCCTAGAAGGGCTGGCCATGGTGGCTCAGGCACTTACCCTACCCTAGAAGGGTAATAAATGGTATAAAATACCGACACAATGGAAATATAAACACAAATGCAGTATAATGTGATCCTTTATTGACAACGTTTCACCCACACAGTGGGCTCAGAACAAGGGAAGAAACTTCTGCACACCATGCCCAGCAACCCCAGACCTGCCAGAATGTACGGCCTGCCAAAGACTCATAAGCTTGGTATCCCACTGAGGCCCATATCCTCGGGAATAGGCAGTGCTCCCCACCAGCTCTCAGGAATTCTCGCCAGACACCTCTCTAAACTCTTGGGCACTATCAGTCCAGCACATCTCAAACACTCGGGTGATCTTCTCAATCGCATTCGCAACATCAACATCAGGAACAAGAAACTTTCCAGCCTTGACGTGACTTCCCTATTCACCAAAGTACCTACTACACAAGCCATCGATCTCTAGCGCAGGAAAATTGACGATTCACTTGATCTTCCCATTCCAGCCAGCGATTTCATCGACCTTGTTGAACTATGTGTCGGCTTTACGTGTTTCTCCTTCGAAAATCACCTCTTTCAGCAGACTTTTGGACTACCCATGGGTTCGCCACTCAGTGCAGTCCTGGCGAACTTATACATGGAACATCTAGAAGCCGAACGTTTCTCCACCATTATTCCTTCGTCTGTCACCTGGCTCCGTTATGTTGACGACATTCTCCTCATAACTCCTAAACGCTTCAACGTTCAAGCTCTCCAAGACAAGCTCAACCAGGTCGAGCCTTCAATCCAGTTCACACTTGAAGAAGAAGTCGACAACACTCTTCCTTTCCTTGATGTTCTGCTCTGCAAAGCTGACCACGAACTTCGTTTTAAAGTCTATCGAAAACCCACCAACCAAAACGATCTTCTCCACTTCTACTCTCACCACGACACCAAAACCAAACGTGGTGTGATTATAGGCTTCTTCCTACGTGCACTCAGAATCTGCAGCAATGAGTTCCTTGAGGAAGAATGCACTATAATTGAACAAGTATTTTCTAAGCTCCACTATCCTCGTCACTTCATCAGAGACTGCAGACGGCGAGCATTAAACATCTTCAACACACACAGAGAAGACACTGCCGAGAAGAGATACATAGTCCTCCCCAACAACTCCATTGCCAAACATGTTTCCAACATCTTTGCCAAAACATCATTCCAAGTATCTACCTCCACAACCACGACCATCAAGGACATCACCAGTAGTAGACAGGACAAGCCTCCATCCTCTGCAGGGGTATACATAATCCCTTGTAATGACTGCAACAAATTATATGTGGGCGAAACATCAAGAGACCTCCAAACACGCATTTCAGAACACCAATATGCAAGCAGGACTGACGATACAAGGAATGCCTGTGTACAGCATCGCAATTCACACAACCATTTAGTTAACTACAGAAACTCAAGACTTATAGCCACAGAAGACAACACTCAATACAGAAGAATCCTGGAATCATCGCTTATCTCTATAACCAACAATTTCAACCAGAACAATGGCTTCTATAACATAGCTGAACCACTCGCCAAGAAACTTCTTCATCGCTATCCCACATAAGAACATAGAACACTGCAGAAGGTCTACAACTTGTCCAATACCCCTGCCAAGCTACCCAAGACTCTATAACCCCACCCGGTAGATCAGATGCAGCATTCTTCACCTGACCTCAACATTCTGACTATAAATACTCTCGTACCTTCCAACCCCAGGTAGATCCGTGTGTGACTTGAAAAAGCCCACTGTGTGGGTGAAACGTTGTCAATAAAGGATCACATTATACTGCATTTGTGTTTATATTTCTACCCTAGAAGGGCTTGACATGGTGTCTCAGTCACCTATTCTACCCTAGAAGGGTTGGACATGGTGGCTCAGGCACCTACCCTACCCTAGAAGGGCTGGACATGATGGCTCAGGCACCTACCCTACCCTAGAAGGGCTGGGCATGGTGGCTCAGGCACCTACCCTACCCTAGAAGGGCTGGGCATGGTGGCTCAGGCAGCTACCCTACCCTAGAAGGGCTGGACATGGTAGCTCATGCACCTACCCTACCCTAGAAGGGCTGGACATGGTGGCTCAGGCACCTACCCTACCCTAGAAGTGCTGGACATGGTGGCTCAGGCACCTACCCTACCCTAGAAGGGCTGGACATGGTGGCTCAGGCACCTACCCTACCCTAGAAGTGCTGGACATGGTGGCTCAGGCACCTACCCTACCCTAGAAGGGCTGGACATGGTGGCTCAGGCACCTACCCTACCCTAGAAGTGCTGGACATGGTGGCTCAGGCACCTACCCTACCCTAGAAGGGCTGGACATGGTGGATCAGGCACCTACCCTACCCTAGAAGGGCTGGCCATGGTGGCTCAGGCACCTACCCTACCCTAGAAGGGCTTGACATGGTGTCTCAGTCACCTATTCTACCCTAGAAGGGCTGGACATGGTGGCTCAGGCACCTACCCTACCCTAGAAGGGCTGGACATGATGGCTCAGGCACCTACCCTACCCTAGAAGGGCTGGGCATGGTGGCTCAGGCACCTACCCTACCCTAGAAGGGCTGGGCATGGTGGCTCAGGCACCTACCCTACCCTAGAAGGGCTGGACATGGTGTCGATGATAAATTTACTAGAATTTTACACCTAATATTGACATAAATAACAAGAAGCTTGCAATATGGATGTTAAGTAACTGTGTGCTTGGTTTATGACAATTTTGGATTATAAGGTTTATAAATTATTGAAATTATTATTGGAAATTAATGTTATTTTATTACACTCAAAAGTTTTATTGTTCATCAGTTTTATGATTTGGAAAAGAAAATTTATAACAGAATAATTATTTCAGTATTCAGAATCGAAACTAAAAATATATTTTTTTTCTGTGCTCATAAATGAGCATAAAATGAATTTAGATTTGTTATATACCTTAATAAATCTAAAAGAAGAACTGTAACATTGTCATTCCTGTTCCATTAATAAAAAATATTTTCCTTTTTTTGTATAAACCACATAAACATGAACTATATGAAAAAATCATTATATATAAGACTGAAAGTCTTGTTATATGACTCCTTAGTTTAACAATATCATTGGCATTTTATATAGGTTACCATTAGAAGAATCATATACTAATATTTATTTACTGTATATGAATATGATTTTGAGGACACTGAAAATAATTATCCAAACACGTGTCAGTTTTTTAAAAAAATAGCTATGTATAATAATGGGTTGACAACGTCACATACCAGTAATTAACTGTCATAGATTAGAATAAAATTTGTTATCTTCCAGTTCAACCGAACCTAATGAAATTTCTGGTGGGCGCTCTCACAGGTCTAACATTAAGCACTGACTCGCTGGTTTCAGAGGAGGAGAAGGATTCTGGGTATACGATAGTTTCATCACGTTTACCAAATCTCAGAAAGTTGCGGTTGCGGCCGAAGCGCAAAAAGCCTCGGTTATACCCACGTTTGTTTACGTCCTTTGTATCCTCAGAAGAGAATTCGTTAATAATTTCATCTTCTGGACGGATATCTCTGGCCCAGGCGGAGGGGCTGTAATAAGGCAGTGATACATATACACCTGGAACAGCTCTCTTCCAGCGTTGAGAAGTTATCTTCCCTGATTCTGAGGAATCAATGTTGTGGGATATGTTTTGCTGCACTGGTGTGGTTGAGAGTTCAGAAGCTTCCAGGGACTTGGATTTCACATCGCAGCCATCGTGTGACAGGGAACTGCGCTGACAGTCGACGGAGCGGCCGAACCTCAGGAAATTGCGTGACGGATCACGACCGAAACGTAGGAAGTTGCGACTTCGCTTCTCAAAAAAGTCAGTGAGTTCCTCGTTGCCATTAGTGCCGTAGTCGCCATACTTGCTGCGCCCGAATCTGATAAAATGAAAAATATTATTTTAATTGCGTGTTACATATATATATATATATATATATATATATATATATATATATATAGAAGTGGATAAAAAGGCTTCAAGGAAAAATATTTGGATTTCTTCCTGAAGCCGTTTGAATATTCCACTTCCCCTACCACCCCATATTTTTATATTTTTTTTTTTACTAATAGGAATATTTTATTACATAATATGGTACAGAAGATCCAAGAGATACACTATTGATATAAAGGTGGCACATACGGTACATGTTGTTACGTGTGTATCACCGATTATAAGGCGAAAATCTCATCCAGCTCCTCAGAGCTGGGGCGTGTGCCCAAAATACAGCAGGCATTACCCCTTTGAACAGCCGCACTGAGCCGCTGGAACAGAAAACTAGCTGCCCTGGGATCCCTAGTTACCCTGATGAGTCTTTTTCCCAGCTCCTTAAGGAATTTAGATGCACTCTTTCCCCATGAGCCAAGGGTCTCTGAGCCTATGGGAACAAACATATAATGATGGGCAAGTTCTCCATATTTTCTAGACTTTTGGGACTCCCTGAAGCTGGCAGCTGCCCCTCCTTCCTCCCTGGTGTATTGGAGATAGGTATCAGCCAAGGTAGATGCACATGTATAGTCCCACACCACCTGCTTCCCATCTGTCCAGGCTTGAAGGGTGATACCATCTGGACGCTTCTGGCTGCCATCAGATCTGCATAGTTGGGGTGGCTCCCTTACTGCTGGGCATCCAGCTGTTGTGAGGCTCCTCTTGATAATGTTATTAACCTCCTCATGTCTTGCAATCTTTCCCTCGGATTTACGGCACACAAGACCATGGTACCCGAATCGGTCTGCTGCTTCACTGCCACAAATACACCTGTGTTCGGCGAGAATAGGGGCGGCAAGTCGAAGAGCAACACCAATGCGGATGGTCTGTGGGTCGAGACGTGTGCCAAGGCTGGAGTTGGGAACAGCCAACAGAAAGTCCCCAGCATGAGGGGCTCTCACTGCCAGGAGGCGGGCTCTATCCTTCCCTGACACACTCTGAAGCATTATTGAGGCAATATTTTCCACTATTGGACCATCCCAGTGCGATTGTTTGTAGTTGTTGGGGGGAGCAGGTCTGGCTCCAGAGCCCGTTAGATTATCCCAGATCATTGCTCCGTCAATGAATTTTTGGTCCTGGACTCCTATCTTGTCCCTAAGATGTTCAGGGAGAATCGCTGCTACAAGCTCTCTGGATGCAATACACGAGGACAGAATATATATATATATTATATATATATATATATATATATATATATATATATATATATATATATATATATATATATATATATATATATATAAAATTTATATATTTATATATATATATATATATAAATTATATATATATATATATATATATATATATATATATATATATATATATATATATATATATATAAATTATATATATATATATATATATATAAATTATATATTATATACAAACGTTGTCTCTACGTCAACAGCAGGACTCGAACCTGCAAACTCTGTCTCAGTCCACAGTACTTTTCCACGGAGCCAGACCCCAGATAAGTATGAGCACCTAGCCATAGCTAGACGATGTTAACCCATACCCCAGGGCACCATACCCCGGGGCACCATACCCCAGGGCACCATACCCCGGGGCACCATACCCCAGGGCACCAGGGTTGTTTTCAAAGTTATTTCATTAAATCCTGCCACATGCAGTGCACAAAGAAAGAGATTTGAAATGCTTAACAATTCGCAAACAGGCGAAATTATTTACATCGTCTCTACGCAATATTACCAACCTCCCTGCCAGATGAAGTAAAATTTCCCAACATTCGCCCACTACCCATATACAAATCATCTGAAGCTACTGCTGATGGCCAGGGTTCAGGACAACAAAGGAAGATCCAGTAACCAACCCAGGACTCAGAGCAATGCAGGTGAGGGGGAATATTGCCACAGGTAAAGTGTCTCCTATTCCTCGCCAGAAGGTAGCATCCGTCACCTCTCACTACCCGCACATCACTCCTCTAAAATCAACAAACATGGCCGCTGTGGAAAATACTGTATATATTTTCCGGAAATACAGTATTTATACGTAAATAGATGGCCATACTCTATTTAATATGTCATAGAAAACGGAAAGCCTGCGTCTGCGCAGAGGAGTCTAGCAATCTTGGTTTTGAATTGGATACAACGTTAATATAATGGGAAGAATTTTTTGTGCTCTAGAGGTTAAAATTGGGCTGACACCTCTCAAATAGGAGGCGAAATTGTTGGACATGCATTCCTGCATAACTTGAGATATCAGACGACTGGACAAGACAGCTCCAGGAACCTCAGATAAGCTCTCTAGATTTGTGTATAATTTTGGCCAGTGTTTTCATAAATTTAGTTAGTGAGGTTTTTGTGAGTATGATACAACTTAATATCCACTCAAATTGGTGAGTGATATTAAGATATATTTTCCTTCTGTTATGTAACCATTTATTATTTTTAATATACAGTCCACAAATTTATATATTTACCAGCATTCCTGGTGATGTATATTTCATTTAATTAAGAGGTCCAGAGCAACTTGTGGATATGACAGTGGTAGGTATCGAAGGCGGACATTTTTTGCGACCTAGGTGTCCCAAATTCCTACTTGTCTAACTGATAAATAATAATTATCTGTTCATTTACTGTTATGCACTTACGATACATTCAGCTAAATGCAATTTTCCACAGCCACCATTCCGAACAACGAAGGCAACTCTTTCCATGAATTTGTTAATATGAAGATAAACGACCCAGAGGTAGCCAAAATCATCCGGATACAAGGTGGAAAAAACTTATATTATCTCCTGGAAAATGCAAAAGCTAAATACCTCCAGTGCTCACTGCCTAGACAAGATCACTAACCTGGAACAAAACACTCTGAGACTCAGGACACCATTTCCCTCCTCAGAGAACTGGTGACCTAACCTAACACTAACATCAAAGAAAATAAATCACGAGTGAACTTGCAACTTGCTGATGTCATTAATAACTATCAAGATCATACTAGCAGCAGCTCTTCGTTGCTGTTGTAATTAACAGCCAACACCTCCCAGCATCCATAACCCAAGACACATGTATGCAGACAAACTTTCAACTGATCAAACACCTTAGTCAACATATCTAGTGATGAGAGTGTAAACCGATTGGTAAACAACCTGGGAAACTGTGCTGTTAAAATTCCGCTCTAGCTGAAAAAGATATGACCTGTTACAATCATCTATAACTACGAAAAACAGTGTGTATATCAATGAGCACTTTACCAAAGTGAGACAAATTCTTCTCTATAGACTAAGAAAACTGAGCCACAATAAAAATAATCCACCAGTGCTTTGCGAGGGATGGAAAATCACAGAAAAGAATTCTCAGGAAAGAGGCACTTCATAAACTATGAAGAATTAAGTAATGGTGTCCTTTCTGAATCAGAAAAGATGCAGTTTATACCCACTTATATCCACGAACAGTGTTATCAAACCTAGATTTGTAATTTCATTATGTTATATGGTATTTCAAAATCCATATAGTCTCTAAAATTCTAATATTTCTTATTGGTCTTTTGTGTCAGCTGTTATCTAAATATTTCAGACCCGGTGGCCTGGTAGTTAGAGCTCCCACTTCACACTCGGAGGACCCGGGTTCGATTCCCGGCGGGTGGAAACATTTCGACACGTTTCCTTACACCTGTTGTCCTGTTCACCTAGCAGCAAAAAGGTGCCTGGGTGTTAGTCGACTGGTGTGGGTCGCATCCTGGGGGACAAGATTAAGGACCACAATGGAAATAAGTTAGTCCTCGGTGACGCACTGACTTTCTTGGGTTATCCTGGGTGGCTAACCCACCGGGTTAAAAATCCGAACGAAATCTTATCTTTTCTTACCTCAGTTTTTATTGCTTATTAGTCACTAGAAGTTCACTATTTTGTTTACCTAAGAAAGGTAAACATTTATTTTTATTTTATTTTTATTATCACACTGGCCGATTCCCACCAAGGCAGGGTGGCCCGAAAAAGAAAAACTTTCACCATCATTCACTCCATCACTGTCTTGCCAGAAGGGTGCTTTACACTACAGTTTTTAAACTGCAACATTAACACCCCTCCTTCAGAGTGCAGGCACTGTACTTCCCATCTCCAGGACTCAAGTCCGGCCTGCCGGTTTCCCTGAACCCCTTCATATATGTTACTTTGCTCACACTCCAACAGCACGTCATGTATTAAAAACCATTTGTCTCCATTCACTCCTATCAAACACGCTCACGCATGCCTGCTGGAAGTCCAAGCCCCTCGCACACAAAACCTCCTTTACCCCCTCCCTCCAACCTATCCTAGGCCGACCCCTACCCCGCCTTCCTTCCACTACAGACTGATACACTCTTGAAGTTATTCTGTTTCGCTCCATTCTCTCCACATGTCCGAACCACCTCAACAACCCCTCCTCAGCCCTCTGGACAACAGTTTTGGTAATCCCGCACCTCCTCCTAACTTCCAAACTACGAATTCTCTGCATTATATTCACACCACACATTGCCCTCAGACATGACATCTCCACTGCCTCCAGCCTTCTCCTCGCTGCAACATTCATCACCCATGCTTCACACCCATATAAGAGCGTTGGTAAAACTATACTCTCATACATTCCCCTCTTTGCCTCCAAGGACAAAGTTCTTTGTCTCCACAGACTCCTAAGTGCACCACTCACTCTTTTTCCCTCATCAATTCTATGATTCACCTCATCTTTCATAGACCCATCCGCTGACACGTCCACTCCCAAATATCTGAATACATTCACCTCCTCCATACTCTCTCCCTCCAATCTGATATTCAATCTTTCATCACCTAATCTTTTTGTTATCCTCATAACCTTACTCTTTCCTGTATTCACCTTTAATTTTTTTCTTTTGCACACCCTACCAAATTCATCCACCAATCTCTGCAACTTCTCTTCAGAATCTCCCAAGAGCACAGTGTCATCAGCAAAGAGCAGCTGTGACAACTCCCACTTTGTGTGTGATTCTTTATCTTTTAACTCCACGCCTCTTGTCAAGACCCTCGCATTTACTTCTCTTACAACCCCATCTATAAATATATTAAACAACCACGGTGACATCACACATCCTTGTCTAAGGCCTACTTTTACTGGGAAATAATTTCCCTCTTTCCTACATACTCTAACTTGAGCCTCACTATCCTCGTAAAAACTCTTCACTGCTTTCAGTAACCTACCTCCTACACCATACACTTGCAACATCTGCCACATTGCCCCCCTATCCACCCTGTCATACGCCTTTTCCAAATCCATAAATGCCACAAAGACCTCTTTAGCCTTATCTAAATACTGTTCACTTATATGTTTCACTGTAAACACCTAGTCCACACACCCCCTACCTTTCCTAAAGCCTCCTTGTTCATCTGCTATCCTATTCTCCGTCTTACTCTTAATTCTTTCAATAATAATTCTACCATACACTTTACCAAGTATACTCAGCAGACTTATCCCCCTATAATTTTTGCATTCTCTTTTATCCCCTTTGCCTTTATACAAAGGAACTATGCATGCTCTCTGCCAATCCCTAGGTACCTTACCCTCTTCCATATATTTATTAAATAACTGCACCAACCACTCCAAAACTATATCCCCACCTGCTTTTAACATTTCTATCTTTATCCCATCAATCCCGGCTGCCTTACCCCCTTTCATTTTACCTACTGCCTCACGAACTTCCCCCACACTCACAACTGGCTCTTCCTCACTCCTACAAGATGTTATTCCTCCTTGTCCTATACACGCAATCACAGCTTCCCTATCTTCATCAACATTTAACAATTCCTCAAAATATTCCCTCCATCTTCCCAATACCTCTAACTCTCCATTTAATAACTCTCCTCTCCTATTTTTAACTGAAAAATCCATTTGTTCTCTAGGCTTTCTTAACTTGTTAATCTCACTCCAAAACTTTTTCTTATTTTCAACAAAATTTGTTGATAACATCTCACCCACTCTCTCATTTGCTCTCTTTTTACATTGCTTCACCACTCTCTTAGCCTCTCTCTTTTTCTCCATATACTCTTCCCTCCTTGCATCACTTCTACTTTGTAAAAACTTCTCATATGCTAACTTTTTCTCCCTTACTACTCTCTTTACATCATCATTCCACCAATCGCTCCTCTTCCCTCCCGCACCCACTTTCCTGTAACCACAAACTTCTGCTGAACACTCTAACACTACATTTTTAAACCTTCCCCATACCTCTTCGACCCCATTGCCTATGCTCTCATTAGCCCATCTATCCTCCAATAGCTGTTTATATCTTACCCTAACTGCCTCCTCTTTTAGTTTATAAACCTTCACCTCTCTCTTCCCTGATGCTTCTATTCTCCTTGTATCCCATCTACCTTTTACTCTCAGTGTAGCTACAACTAGAAAGTGATCTGATATATCTGTGGCCCCTCTATAAACATGTACATCCCGAAGTCTACTCAACAGTCTTTTATCTACCAATACATAATCCAACAAACTACTATCATTTCGCCCTACATCATACCTTGTATACTTATTTATCCTCTTTTTCTTAAAATATGTATTACCTATAACTAAACCCCTTTCTATACAAAGTTCAATCAAAGGGCTCCCATTATCATTTACACCTGGCACCCCAAACTTACCTACCACACCCTCTCTAAAAGTTTCTCCCACTTTAGCATTCAGGTCCCCTACCACAATTACTCTCTCACTTGGTTCAAAGGCTCCTATACATTCACTTAACATCTCCCAAAATCTCTCTCTCTCTCCTCTGCATTCCTCTCTTCTCCAGGTGCATACACGCTTATTATGACCCACTTCTCGCATCCAACCTTTACTTTAATCCACATAATTCTTGAATTTACACATTCATATTCTCTTTTCTCCTTCCATAACTGATCATTTAACATTACTGCTACCCCTTCCTTTGCTCTAACTCTCTCAGATACTCCAGATTTAATCCCATTTATTTCCCCCCACTGAAACTCTCCTACCCCCTTCAGCTTTGTTTCGCTTAGGGCCAGGACATCCAACTTCTTTTCATTCATAACATCAGCAATCATCTGTTTCTTGTCATCCGCACTACATCCACGCACATTTAAGCATCCCAGTTTTATAAAGTTTTTCTTCTTCTCTTTTTTAGTAAGTGTCTACAGGAGAAGGGGTTACTAGCCCATTGCTCCCGGCATTTTAGTCGCCTCATACGACACGCATGGCTTACGGAGGAAAGATTCTTTTCCACTTCCTCATGGACAATAGAAGAAATACAGAAGAACAAGAGCTATTTAGAAAAAGGAGAAAAACCTAGATGTATGTATATATATATGCATGTGTGTGTCTGTCAAGTGTGACCAAAGTGTAAGTAGGAGTAGCAAGATATCCCTGTTATCTAGCGTGTTTATGAGACAGAAAAAGAAACCAGCAATCCTACCATCATGCAAAACAGTTACAGGTTTTTGTTTCACAGTCATCTGGCAGGACGGTAGTACTTCCCTGGGTGGTTGCTGTCTACCAACCTACAAATTTACATCCAGTAAGCTTCTACAATTTTAAATTGTTTAGTAAAGAACCATACGCATTATATTTTTACCGTATTTCTTTAAATATTTACTGCAAATCATTTTATCTTATATTAGGGTACTTTAAGTTAAATTTTCTCTTTAGTATAGAACTGTACACATTTTTTACTGTCTAGTTTGAGCGGTAACAAGTCTAAATCAGGTACTAAACTGGTATAAAATCTAGTCTTAATAGTGTATTATACTTAATTAGTATTACAGCTTAATATATTTACTACTGCACACTTGAGCACTATTCATTGATTAAAACTTTTTCAATCATTCTTTTATCAGAAAATATTACTATTTCCACTTATAATCCATTTATAGATTATTATAATTTAACATTATTTACTAGTTAATTGTCTATAATCGCGCCTTGCCAATGTTAACTTAAATACTGAATGCTGACATCGACCCAAAATAATGGAAATCCCAACCAACATTTAACACAAGCCACTTTAGTCGTCAGTAATGCCACGAATATATTTTTTACACAAGTAACCCAGGTAAACTACAGTATACAGAAGAGAGGAGTTTACGACGACGTTTTGGTCCGACTTGGGCCATTTACAACGTCACACTGCGAGTTATTCGTATATTGTTCCAGTCACGGTATTGTTTTTTTTCTATAACGATTTTTAAGTGAAGCATTAGAACTGTGATGACCTCCTGCACTCCTAGATTCCTTAATTACAATCTTCTCCCTTTTTATTTTTACTGAAACCTGGCTTAAGGGGCTTTTTGCAAGCACATCTAAATATCATTCACCCTTACACATTGTATCATACTGATATAAAGAATCTTTAATCTATATGGAAACTAGGGAATATAAAAAGTGTAATGAAAGTTGTGGTACCAGAACTGAGTTTATATAAGAGATGTAAGGAACCTAATCTAACATCATTAAAGAGAGAAATGCTAGATGAGTTTAGATGATAATATTCAAAAGATCGCCAGGAATAAACAGTAAGGACATGTGATGAGAGGGAATCGGATGACACTGATGACATCTTAAAATTCGAATAAACTAAATGAATGTTACATAGAAATTCAGCGGGTGCGAGGTAGCAAATGCGTGAAACTAATTACTATGTAAATGTGGTATAGACAAACAATGCATGGAGTGGCTATGTTAAGCCCTGCAGAGGCACCCATCAATAATCACACATCTCTACATCCTCTGAACTCTTCTTCAACTTATCCTGTTCATTTCCTTTCCAATACATTGATCTATTTTCTCTTACCCCTCTCCATGTTCTTTCAAAGAATATTTGGATGTATTCCTTTTTTTTTATTGCCGTCCCCCCCCCCCATGCCGTCTTCCTTACGATTTATTTGTCCGTTAATTCCATATATTATTTTAACTAGACTAACAGTGAAAGCATATTTAATTAATCATTGGCTCACCTTAAGAAGTTTCTGTTAGGGAAATCTCCCTTCCAATACTGATGACCCACTTTGTAAAAGTCATCAACACTGCTCATCAATGGCTGGTTTTCATCGTTGCTGGAGATGTCTGGTGCTGCATCAACGGTCAGAGCGTAGGAACACCAAGGGAAGGTTTCTAGATGTATCCTGGCTGCTAGCAGCAAGATGCACAACCTGGCAGGGTGAGACAGGCATTATTCAGGTGTTCTCGATAACCATTTTACTGAGAATACATAAAACTATTTAAACACTCGAATACACACAAACGCACATATTCAGACCAGGCCAAACACTGTCAGCACTCAACAACCAGCACTTCCAGAGTACATCTCATATTATTGAATACATAAACCCAGGGTAAGTTATAGTGAGCGACTGTCAATGAATATATAGAAGAATAGACCTTGGATTCGAACCTTGTTCATTACAGGTTCCTGGTCGAGCAATATAACCATCCAGCCACAACGGTTTTAATATAACGATTCGATCAGTGGCTTGCAGAGGGAAGGGGGGAGAAGGGCGATGCCCCCGGGCATCCAAATTGGGGGGCATACAATTAGAGAGAGAAATAAGATAGTGATTTGGGGCATGCAATCAAGGAGTCTTTGGGGCATGCAATCAAAGAGTTGGCCCTGGGCATCACGAGACCTCTGACGCCACTGGATTTTATAATGAAAATTTGTGTAACCTGGCTGTATCAGCCACCACCAACACTTATTTCACTGAACACTTATTTTGGTACCTCTTAATGAAAAAAAAATCATAGTTAACATCTATGAGAGAATATTCTCCAGCGCAAAAGATCAAATTCTGACCAATTGTGCTACTTAGGTAGGTCTCACTCAGAAGTTTCAGGCATTTAAAAGTTTCAGACAAATAATGTTTACGTTTGTTCTTGAGTCAAGAAGCTGTAACAAATATTCTTTCCTCATACACTTGTACCTTAATGTGGAGAAAGACGCAAGGAATGTCGCCTTAAAACTACTGCAAGAAGTACAACTTTTTGGGAGATTGCTCTATTGCATTTATCCAAATTCTAAATCATTATTATTATTATTATTATTATTATTATTATTATTATTATTATTATTGTTATTATTATTATTATTATTATATTAAATTATTTTATAATTATTTTTAATACCAGTTTTATTATAATTTTTACCATTATGATCATCAATCATAATTAAGATCATCATCAATGAATTAGAACACACAGGGACAAAGGCAATCAAAGTTCTAGGTAGATCTTGTTCCCGAGATCATTAGACTTTTTCCGTAATCCAGTGATCACCTTTAATGAGTTATTTTCTCACAGTAATTAATCGAAGATAAGTGTAAAGTGTTATAGAATTAAGATTGAGCGATGGACGGTCACAAGACACAAGAGAAGTTTGTATACAGTATGACAGCATTCTTCAGCATCGCTCAAGTAGACGCACTGTAGCTGACCAATCAAGACATTCTTTTTCCTTTAAGTTGGAAAAGCCTTCACTGTGACAGGCTATTGAAAGAGAGAGCCGATATTTAGACATTATGATGTAGGAAGCTTAGAATTACATGACCAATTAAGCTTGTTCATTGATTTGCATCACATCAACTGACGAGCATAGCAGATGATTATTTAATGATCTGCTATGTTTACAGTGAAGAACTTCCAAAGCATAGTAATTACATGTGAACAACACTACTGTCTTGTTGATGCACTTGACCTAACGGAAAATTAAAAAAATGGTTCAATATGCTTCCTCTTCCTCTATAGTAATTTGGGTCATACGATTGCGTAATGTAGTGGAAAATGTGGTAAAACATTTGTAAACCGCAATAGAAAAAATCAGTTTTATATAATCTTACGAAAATGCTGTTACATAAACGGGATTCGGTAGTGAATCAAGTCTGTATTGTTGGAAGTAGATTCCCATCTTCTGGAACTAGACTAAGACTGAATTGCTAGAAGAAGACTTTCTTGAGAAAGGCGAGAAACAGAACATCTGGTAAAGGGCTATTTACTTTTGTGAACGAGATGAAACTGTCAAACAGCGCATGAATGGGAGGAATGGAAATTTAATAATGCTTTGTGAAGGAAGTCTGAGAACTGCTGACACATGAATCAATCATGAAAGATCATGAGCCAATGGAACAATGAGCTTAACTGCAACAAGAAAGATGTTTATTGCTGGATCGACAATCCGGAACTATTCTAATAAGACTAAAAATGAAGTAATGAAAATATGAACTAAAATCATACCTAGAAATGTCGAGACGAGTTTTTGATCTGTCTAGAAAGGAGTCAGTATTAGCACGTTGCCACCGGTGGACGATCCTTATTTTCTAGAAGCTCCTTGAACACAAGTACTAACCAGCACAAGGTAGGAACCTAGTGTCAGTGACTTACCTTATCATAGTGGTTGAGTGTGTTTAGGAGACCAGAAAGGAGCAGGATTGCCTTCGTGGAAAGAAGGAAGCTGAGTGAATGATCCCTGACTTTGTGGTTGGGTTATATCAACCTGTTACTGTCCCCCCCTCCCCCCACCTCCTACAGTGTTTCTGTCACAGGGGAGGCTTATATATCTCACTTCATTTTTCAAATATGAAATACTTGTGGTAGCACAAGGGCACGAGGGATATTGTTTACATCAGAGTTTGAGTAATGATAAAAACTCTTCTAAATATGTAAACGTTATTCTCTTATTCATTTTTATTCTCTCTCTCTCTCCCTCTCTCCCTCCCTCTCTCTCCCTCTCTCTCTCCCTCTCTCTCTCTCTCCCTCTCTCTCCCTCTCTCTCTCTCTCCCTCTCTCTCTCTCCCTCTCTCTCTCTCCCTCTCTCTCTCTCTCCCTCTCTCCCCCTCTCTCTCTCCCTCTCTCTCCCTCTCCCTCTCTCTCCCTCTCTCTCCCTCTCTCTCCCTCTCTCTCTCCCTCTCTCTCCCTCTCTCTCACTCAAAATATCCTGAGGAGCACATCAACCAAATAAAGCATATGAGCGCTTGTCAATCCTAAGAATAGGATTCTGAAACCTTAGTAAGGAGTCGTTCAAGACTGTACATCGTGTACGTCAGGAACATATTGGAGTATGAAGCACCAGTTTGGAACCCACACGTGCTCAAGCACGTCAAGAAATTAGAGAATGTGCAAGGGTTTGAAACAAGATTAGTCCCAGAGCTAAGGAGGTTAAGGGAAATCAACCTGATAACATTGGAGGACAGGAGGGATTGGGGGGGGGGCTACAAGAAAACGACATATAAAATACTGCGAGGAATTGACAAGGATAAGGACAGGATGTCCTCGAGATTGGACACAGCAACAAGTTGAAGATCCAGATGAGTCAGAGGAAGGCTTGGAAGCATTTCTTCAATCAGAGTTATCAGGAGGTGAAATAGGCTGAAAAGTGAAGTAGTGGATACAGGATCCATACATAGTTTTAAGATGAGGTACGATGAAGTTCATGGAGCAGGGAAAGAGAACCTAGTAGCGACCAGTGAAAGGGTGGGGCCAGGAGCTATGACTCGACTTCTGCAACCAAAATTAGGTGAGTAAACAAACACAAACTAAACTATAGACCAGTGTCACTGACGTGTAAAGTATGCAAAGTCAGGGAGAATATTATCAGGAGAGTGGTGGAGCACCTGGAATGGAACAAGGTTACAAACTACAGCCAGCATGGATTCATGGAGGGCAAATCCTGTGTCACAAACCTACTTGAGTTTTATTACAAGATAACTGAAGTAAGACATGAGAGGGAGGGGTGGGTCGATTGCATTTTCTTGGACTGCCAGAAGGCCTTCGACACAGTTCCTCACAAGAGATTAGTGCAGAAGCTAGAGGATCAGGCACGTATAACAGGAAGGGCACTGCAATGGATCAGAGAATACCTGACAGGGAGGCAACAACGAGTCATGGTACATGATGAGGTACCACAGTGAGTGCCTGTGATGAGCGGGGTCCCACAGGGGTCAGTCCTAGGACCAGTGCCATTCTTGACGAAAGGGATTGATTCATAAGTGTCCATATTTGCCGTTGTGAAGTTAATGAGAATTGAATCAGATGCGGACTAGACAGGTCTACAAAGAGACCTTGACAGGCCGGACGCGTGGTTCAGTAACTGGCTCCAAGAATTTAACCCCGCCAAATGCAAAGTCATGAAGATCGGGGAAGGGCAAAGAAGACCGCCGACAGATTGTAGCCTAGGCGGCCGAGGACTGCAAACCTCACTCGAGGAGAAAGTTCAAGGGGTGAGTATAACACCGAGCCCACATTAACCAAATAACTGTTTCGGCATTTGGGCGCCTGGCAAACCTGAGAATAGCGTTCCAATACCTCAGTAAGGAATCGTTCAAGACTCTATACACTGTGTACGTCAGGCACATACAGGGATACGCAGGTTTGCAAAAAGGCTGGTTCCAGAGCTAAGAGGAATGCCCTACGAAGAATGGTTAAGGGAAATTGGTCTGACGACACTGGAGGACGGGGATCAGGGGTGACAGGATGACGACATGCAAAATACTGCGAGGAATAGATAAGGTGGACAGAGGATGTTCTAGAGAGGGGACACAGAAACAAGGAGTCACAATTGGTAGTTGAAGACTCAGATGAACCAAAGGGATGTCAGGAAGTATTTATTCAGCCACAGAGTTGCTAGGTGGTGGAATAGTCTGGCAAGTGGAGGCAGGAACCATACATAGTTTTAAGGCGAGGTATGAAAAACCTCATTGAGCAGGGAGAGGGAGGACCCAGTAGTGGTCATTGAAGAGGCGGGGCCAGGAGCCGAGTCTCGACACCTGCAACCACAATTAGGCGAGTACAATTAGGTGAGTACACACACACACACACACACACACACACACACACACACACACACACACACACACACATACACACACACACACACACACACACACACAGCTCAACATAAGATTTAAGGAAGTATTTACAGTGGAGACAGAAAGAACTCTGGAAAGTCAAAACAGGGGGGGGGGGGGTTACACCAACAAGGGAAATACCGACAAGTGTTGAATGAAATACAACCGAGGAGGAGGTGAAGAAGCTGCTAAGTGATATTGATACCTCAAATGCGGCGGGACCGGACATCTCTCTCTGAGTCTTTAGAGAGGGAGCAGAGAGGCTGTGTGCCACCAACAAAAATTTTCAACACATTCATTGAAACTGGGCAACTAGCTGAGGTATGGAAGATGGCAAATGTTGTCCCTATTTTTAAGAAAGGAGACAGACACAAGACACTAAACTATAGACCAGTGTCACTGACGTGTATAGTACGTAAAGTCATGGAAAATGTTATCAGGAGGAGAGTGGTGGAGCACCTAGAATGGAACAAGTATATAAACGACAACCAACACGGATTCATGGAAGGCAAATCTAGTGTCACAAATCTACTGGAGTTTTCTGACAGGGTAACGGAAGTAGGGCACGAGAGTGAAGGGTCAGCCATAGGATCAGCGGTATTTTTGGTATATGTGAATGACATGACGGAAGGGATAGACTCAGAAGTGTCCTTGTTTGCAGATGATGTGAAGTTAATGAGGAGAATTAAATCGGATGAGGATCAGGCAGGACTACAAAGAGACCCGGGCAGGTTGTAAGCTAGGTCCAGCAAATGGCTCCTCGAATTTAACCCCGCTAAATGCAAATTCATGAAGATCGGAGAAGGGCAAAGAAGACCACAGAGTATACTTACCCCAAGATCCTCTTCCTTGAGTGAGGTTTGCCGTCTTTGGTTACCCAGCCTATAGTCTGCGGTCTTCTTTACCCTTCACCGATCTTCATGACTTTGAATCTGACAGGATTAAATTCAAGGAGCCAGTTGCTGGACCTGGTGTCCAACCTCTCCAGGTCTCTGTAGTCCTGCCTGATCCTCATCCGATTTAATTCTCCTCATTAACTTCACATCATCTGCAAACAAGGACACTTCTGAGTCTATCCCTTCCGTCATGTCATTCACATATACCAAAAATAGCACTGGTCCTAGGACTGACCCCTCTCTCTCGGGTCTTCCGTTATCTTGTCATAAAACTACAGTACATTAGTGACTCAGGATTTGTCTTCCATGAATCCAAGCTGGTTGTCGTTTATAAGCTTGTTCCGTTTGAGGTGTTCCACATCTCTCCTGATAAACTTCTCCATGATTTGTCATAATATACACTTCAGTGACATTGGTATATAGTTTACTGCCTTGTGCCTATCTCCTTTCTTAAGAATGGGAACTACATTTGCCGTCTTCGATACCTCAGATAGCTTCCCATTTTCAATGAATGTGTTGAAAATTGTTGTTAGTGGCACACACAGCATCTCTGCTCTCTCTCTAAGGGCCCACAAAGAGATGTCCGGTACCACTACCTTTGAGGTATCAAGAATCACTTAGCAGCTTCTTCACCTCATCCTCAGTTGTATTTCATCCAACACTTGTTGGTATATCCCTTTTAGGTGTACCTCCCTGTTCTGACTTCCAGTAGTCCTTTCTGTCTCATGTTGAAGTGTGTGTGTACTCACCTATTTGTGGTTGCAGGGGTCGAGTCATAGCTCCTGGCCCCGCCTCTTCACTAACTGCTACTGGGTCCTCTCTCTGCTCCCCGTGCTTTATCAAACTTTGTCTTAAATCTATGTATGGTTCCTGCCTCCACTACGTCACTTTCTAGGCTATTCCGCGGCCTGACAACTCTATGACCGAAGAAATACTTCGTAACATCCCTTTCACTCGCCTGAATCTTCAACTTCCAAATGTAACCCCTTGTTTCTGTGGCCCATCTCTTGAACAATCTGTCTTTATCCACCTTGTCTATTCCGCGTGGTATTTTATAAGTCGTTATCATGTCTCCACTGACCCTCCCGTCCTCCAGTGTTGTTAGGCCAATTTCCCTTAACCTTTCTTCGTAGGACAATCCCCTTAGCTTCGGGACTAGTCTTGTTGCAAACCTTTGCACTTTCTCTAATTTCTTGACGTGCTTGACCAGGTGTGGATTCCAAACTGGTGCTGCATACTCCAGTATGGGCCTGACGTAAATGGTGTACAGATTCTTGAACGATTCCTTACTGAGGTATCGGAACGCTATCCGTAGGCTTGCCAGACGCCCATATGCTGGAGCAGTTATCTGATTGATGTGCGCCTCACGAGATGTGCTCGGTATTATACTCACTCCAAGATCTTTTCATTGAGTGAGGTTTGCAGTCTTTGGCCACCTAGACTATACTGTGTCTGCGGTCTTCTTTGCCCTTCCTCGATCTTCATGACTTTGCATTTGGCAGGGTTAAATTGAAGGAGCCAGTTGCTGGACCAGGCTTGCAGCCTATCCAGGCCTCTTTGAAGTCCTACCTGATCCTCGACGGATTTAATTATCCTCATTAACTTCACATCATCTGCAAACAATGACACTTAAGAACATAAAAACATAAGAACGAAGGAACACTGCAGAAGGCCTACTGGCCCATGCGAGGCAGGTCCAAGTCTCCTACCGGCTTAAGCCAATGCACCCAACCTAGTCAAGTCAGGTCACATTGACTTAAGGGAGGAACACGGCAACCGACCTGGTAGCACAAGCTATCAGGTCCAACTCACACCCACCCTCATCCACTCATGTATTTATCCAACCTACTTTTAAAGCTACACAACGTTCTGGCCTCTATAACTGTACTTGGGAGTTTGTTCCACTCATCCAAAACTCTATTACCAAACCAGTACTTTCCTATATCCTTCCTGAATCTGAATTTTTCCAACTTAAAACCATTGCTGCGAGTCCTGTCTAGGCTAAATATTTTCAGCACACTAATTACATCCCCTTTATTTATTCCTGTCTTCCATTTATACACCTCAATCATATTCCCCCTAATTCGACGTCTTTCTAGAGAATGCAGATTCAGGGCCCTTAGTCTATCCTCATAGGGAAGGTTTCTGATACATGCGATCAACTTTGTCATCCTCCTTTGTTTATTTTCCAGAGCATTTATATCCATTCTGTAATACGGTGACCAAAACTGTGCAGCATAATCTAAATGAGGCCTAACCAAGGATGTATAGAGTTGAAGAACAACCTGAGGACTCCTATTATTTATGCTTCTTGATATGAAGCCAAGGATTCTATTAGCTTTATTGCGAACACTTGTGCACTGTTGTCTTGG
>NC_091367.1:21366770-21490441 GCF_038502225.1 Cherax quadricarinatus
TCAAAGGAAGTATATTACTCAGGGAAGGGAACACAACACTGTAGTAGCCACAGTCAGTGGCCAGGCTTCTAACACCTTTTATTGTACAGCAATAAAGGAGTGGAAAGGACTGTCTGCACATATCGAAAGCTGTCCTATTTTGAACCAATTCGGGAAGAGAGCTGAAAAGTACCTAATGAATTATTATTATAATCGAAACCAAGCGCTAAACTCACCGGGGTCATACAGCGCTGTATGAACTGAGTTAAAAGTTTGATCTAAAATTAGCTAGGGGTCTGTCTACCTGGAGGGTATTCCGGGGATCAAAGTCCCGGAGGCCCTGTCTATCACCAGGCCTCCCGGTAGATCAGGGTCTGATGAACGAGGATGTTACTATCGGCCACATGTAGTCCAACGTACGAACCACAGCCCGGCTGATCCAGTAATGACTTTAGGTATCTGTCCAGTTCCTTCTTGAAGGCAGCCAGGGGTCTATTGGTAATTCCTCTCATGTCTGGTGGGAGGCAGTTGAACAGTCTTGGGCCCCGGACTCTTATTGTGTTTTCTCTTAGGGTACTAATGGCGCCCCTACTTTTCATTGCGGGTATGTTCCATCGCCTGCAAAGTCTTTTGCTTTCGTAAGGAGTGATTTCTGTGTGCACGTTAAGGACTAGTCCCTTTAGGATTTTTCAGGTGTAAATTATGATGTATCTTTCTCGCCTGCATTGCAGTGAGTACAAGTGCTTCCAAGCGTTCTCAGTAGTGTTTGACGGAACTTATATATGCAGAAAAGGCTCTCTAGATCTGCGATTTCACCTGCCTTGAATGGAGTTGTTTAATGTACAGCAGTATTCCAGCCGCCTATAGAGAACAAGTGATTTAAAAAGGATCATCATTCGCTTGGCATCTCTTGTGTTGAATGTTCTCATTTTCCATTCTATCATTTTCCTCGCAGATGTGATAGTGACACTGTTATGATCCTGAAGGCGAGATCCTCAGACATTACCACTCCCAGATCCTTCACATTACTTTTTCGCTCTATTTTATGATTAGAATTTCTAGTATACTCAATTCTAGCTATTATTTCTCCCAGTTTTCCATAACGGAGTAGTTGGAATTTGTTCACTAATCATATTGTTCTCCGTTGCCCATTGAAAAACTTGATTTATACCGGTGGCCTGGTGGCTAAAGCTCCCGCTTCACACACGGAGGGCCCGGGTTCGATTCCCGGCGGGTGGAAACATTTCGACACGTTTCCTTACACCTGTTGTCCTGTTCACCTAGCAGCAAATAGGTACCTGGGTGTTAGTCGACTGGTGTGGGTCGCATCCTGGGGGACAAGATTAAGGACCCCAATGGAAATAAGTTAGACAGTCCTCGATGACGCACTGACTTTCTTGGGTTATCCTGGGTGGCTAACCCTCCGGGGTTAAAAATCCGAACGAAATCTCTCTCTCTTCATAGACTTACCGTGTCCTCAGTGGATGACAGTCTCATGTAGCTCCTAGTATCGTCTGTAAAGGCTGAGACAGTGCTATGGTTTACATCTCTGTCTATATCTGATATGAAGATGGGGGAACAGGATAGGAGAGAGTACTGTGCCTTGTGGAACAGAGCTCTTCACTATTGCAGCCTCAGATTTAAGTTTGTTTACCACTACTCTGTGTTCGATTGGTCCCACTTTCCCAGTTATCCCTTTAGCACGCATTTTGTGCTCTGTTACACCATGATCGCGCTTGTCAAAGGCTTTTGCAAAATCTGTTTATACTACATCTGCATTCTGTTTGTTTTCCAGAGCATCCATGACCAAATCACAGTGTTCCAGTAGTTGTGGGAGGCAGGAGTGACCTGCCATGAACCCATGTTGCCCTGGATTGTGCAGTTTTTGAGAATCCAAGTGGTTTGCAATAATGTTTCTTAGTACTTTTTTACAGATTTTTATGATGTGGGACGTTAGAGCCACATGTAATGGGATGGACAACGATACCCTTTTCCTAACCTAGTTCCTAGGTTAGGGAAAGGGGGATGGGGCAGGAAAGGTGGGAAATGGGGGATCAAAAGGCCCAGTTCCTCAAAACAAAAGCCTCTTCACCTGGCCAAGGAACCTTCTCTTGAAGAGGAATGAAGCATCTGAGATGGACAGTGATTTATTGTATAGTTAATAATAATAATAATAATAATAATAATAATAATAATAATAATAATAGTCTTTATTTCTACAAGTATAGGATACAACTTATACAGACCATAACTGACATCAGTGACATTCATGTACCTAAGATTGTAAGCTGATCCTCTTTTTAATGTTAATGTAAGTAACTTAGTTTACCTTATTTCTAGAATACCTCATATAATTGTTACTGATCATCACACAATTGAGTAACTTTACTGTTTTAACTTTTAAAATTTAAATAAGCTATTACAAGAACCTTAGTGTAAGTATCTGACATTTTTTATGGGTTATTCTAAGTAATTTACACAAGTATGATAATTGTACTTAAGTGTACTTTTGCCAAAATAAAGTTACGTACAATGTTGTGCCAATTCATTCTTAGGTGAACTTCTTGATCAGTCACAACCCTCACACCCAACAGCAGCAGCTCTGTCTACGCCGCAGTTACCTTCATCACATTTACTTATACATCACCAGGTTAGTGCACCACTGACACCCATCAACAGTATTCAATGTTTAACTATTAGCAGGTCAGTTAAAATTATTTGAGGATCTGATTGAAACATATCGACTTCTTTATTTTTCAACCGATTACGTTCATTTTTGGTGTACTATTAGAAGCTTATATCGAGTATCCTGTGCTGAAGTTTCAAACATGTCGGCCAAAAAGGAAATGAAATATGCAAAATTTACGAGAAATTGCATTTGGCAGCGGAGCTGTACTCAGTGGTACTTGGAAAAGTGGTTTTGACACTTGCTGCTGAGAGAACACCTCTAATTCCATCACTGTAAGTGTACCAATTCTAAAATAAACCTTATCTTCATGCTAAAAAAAATAAAGTTTCATAACTTTTTTGACATATTGGAAGATATCGGTCTTGTTGCCCACATAAATCTAAAAATATTTGGGATAGTTCAGAAAGGAACACTTTACCTTGTAAAGCAATCATTCTATGTTTGTTGTGAAAATCAAGTCAATTCAATCATAAATAAAGATGGATTGCCCCTAAATAGGTAAATAACTTACTTTTGAGATATAGGCCGAAGCGCGCAGCACCCCAGGTGCCCGGGAAATATTTTTTTTCCCCGAAAAATTCGCTTTATTTTACACTTTTTACGTGACCTACGAGTGTTTATTACAGTTAACCATTATAAATCCGTTTTCTCTCATTACATATGAGAGAACGGACCCTTTCTTCACCTTCAGGGAATATATCGATAGAAATTTTTTCCTCTCGGGCATCATATTATGCTATATATCATTTTTTAAGGTGTGCTTTTTATGTTTATATCCTATTATTATATTGCATTATGCCATAATAGATCAATTGTGAAAGATAAATAAGCCTTATAATTGATATTAGCGTGGGTATGGAATATTTTGTTGGCTGGAGGTGTCGGCCATTTTAAGCAATATACCCAGGGTACCTGATTGGTTACTTGATCACATTATCTCCGCCCACTCTGGCATGATCTCAGATGGAGAATTTGTATTATATTAGACATAAAGATATAAGAAAACGATAAAAATAACACGGGGGGAAAAACATAAACAATGCCGCGTCAGCGCTTGTTACGCAATGTGAGGCAAGGCCAGGCTTAGGCTTGGTTACAAGTACTGACTGATGTTGTAGTGGCCAGGCTTAGGCTTGGTTACAAGTACTGACTGATGTTGTAGTGGCCAGGCTTAGGCTTGGTTACAAGTACTGACTGATGTTGTAGTGGCCAGGCTTAGGCTTGGTTACAAGTACTGACTGATGTTGTAGTGGCCAGGCTTAGGCTTGGTTACAAGTACTGACTGATGTTGTAGTGGCCAGGCTTAGGCTTGGTTACAAGTACTGACTGATGTTGTAGTGGCCAGGCTTAGGCTTGGTTACAAGTACTTCTGGCAGTTTGGGAGACACACAGATGATGATCAAACTAAATGTAAATTATGTGATCAGGCATATGGTCACTCTCTTGAACACTATGTGCTTAATTGTCCACTTATTGAGGAATACAGAGACAGACAGTATAATAACCTATGTGACATGTCAAGATATCTTATTAATGAAAATAAGATACCAGATATACTAAGCAAATTTCCTAAATTTGCTTGTAACAGATAAGTGAACTATAGATATGTAGATATAAATCCATATGTATTCCTGTTAACCCTTTGGGGCCTAGTTCCTAGGCCTTTTGTGTATCCATATGCTCTCGCGCTACCGTCCACAGGATGGATATGGGGTGCACAATAAACTAGCCACTTCGGTGGCAAAATCTAATCTGTGAGGCAAGGCGCTGTCACCATGCCTGTTATAAATGGCTGTAATTACTTTTAGAAACATCGTACAAGGATAATAATTATACTAGAGTGTAGCCAGAAAGTTCAGCTATTTTTTGGTAACAATAACTCAATTTTAATATTTTTTTCGATTTTTTTTTTTGCTCCGCGCGCCGGCACTCAGATCATCCCTTAAAGTTTGGTTATTGTAAAACCATATAAAATGACTAAATATCTCTGAATACATTATAGTGAATACTATCCAGGATGCGCCAATACCATCGTCGGGCAAGTTAGTCAGTGAGTTAGTAGAAAGTAGAGTAACACAGTTAGGAATTTAGAAGATCAGTTTCTCCGTCGTAAGTCTTGGAAAACCGGTACTTGGAAAATGTTAAAACCTCAGTAGATAATTATTTTTGTTACCAGGCGGCTTATATACTTCAGTCATTGTTAAATTGTCATCATAAAGGCAGCCATATCATGATATGATGTTCAATCATTGTACTGAAGTTCAGGTATTATAGAACTTGTGTTACATGTCAGTTTCCATGAGCTGGATCATTATATTATAGAACTTGTTACAGCGTCAGCCAGCTGACACCAGCTGGAAAATTATTTATAATTATATATTCTTATCAAAGAAATTGTATTAAATTAGAGTTTCTTTAAAAATAAAAAACAAAATATTAGTAAAGTGCAATGGTGTTACTGTAGCGTAGGTCTATCAGGACGTAGGTCTACCAGGACGTAGGTCTATCAGGACGTAGGTCTACCTGGACGTAGGTCTACCAGGACGTAGGTCTACCAGGACGTAGGTCTACCAGGACGTAGGTCTACCAGGACGTTATTACCTCGTTGATGATGATAAATAATGGTACCATACATCTCTCTCTACATATTATACCAGTCAGTTATTGTACTGGAACATTTTCCTGTTAGTCACTCTTGTATTCATGAGTATTTCCATTACCATAAGGAACACCTGTTCTAAAATTTCGCACAAACTAACCTAACATAAAAGTTAAACCTGTAAACCTGGAGGGTTTACAGGTTTACATTAAAAGTCAGTTCACAGCGTAGACTACGAATACTGCGGTAGACCGCACGTTAAAGTAGCACCAGTGATAGACTACGAATACTGCGGTAGACCGCACGTTAAAGTAGCACCAGTGATAGACTACGAATACTGCGGTAGACCGCACGTTAAAGTAGCACCAGTGATAAACTACAAATACTGCGGTTGACCGCACGTTAAAGTAGCACCAGTAATAGACTACAAATACTGCGGTTGACCGCACGTTAAAGTAGCACCAGTGATAGACTACAAATACTGCGGTTGACCGCACGTTAAAGTAGCACCAGTGAAATATTTAGAAATCACTTTTTATGGTAATATTAAGTATGGCGACTATATTAAACAAAGTCGATATTTCAATTGGTTGTTTTCCACAGCCACAAAGACTCAGCCATATTGTTTATGTCTCCAAATTACCAGATCAATGTTGGTTATAATTTGACAACGATTACTTTCATCCATTTTAAATTGTCAACAATAGTTTATAATAAGTAAGGGAAGCTTCAAGCAAGTGTTGACATCTGCTGTTGTTCTATTAACACACAACCACTGTTGACATCTGCTGTTGTTCTATTGTTAACACACAACCACTGTTGACATCTGCTGTTGTTCTATTGTTAACACACAACCACTGTTGACATCTGCTGTTGTTCTATTAACACACAACCACTGTTGACATCTGCTGTTGTTCTATTGTTAACACACAACCACTGTTGACATCTGCTGTTGTTCTATTGTTAACACACAACCATTGATTTTCTTAAAGTCCAATAATTTTAGTAAACATCTGGTCACTTTCAAACTATTAATAATAGTGTATCATACTTATTAGACAATTGGGATAATTATTAATTGCTAATTATTAATTATAACAATACCTCCTCTGTTTGGCTAAAATTGTTATTGGTTGATCAATATTATGGGAGGATGTAAACTATTAAGTTTATATATAGGTATAAATGTGTCAATATATTGTCAAAGTGACTGGATAATGACTCTTCCGATAGTCTTCAAATTTTGATTAAGTATTTTACTAATAGAAAAATTTTAAGTTTTAAAGCAATTTGTAGCCTCCAATTTCCATATTGTCTCAAAAATGAACCTTCGCTAGCATTCCTCTTTAAAAAAAAAAAAAAAAAAAGTGTTACCAAGCTGAAAATAAATTACACTTAAAATGCTGTCAACGTTCACCATGGACATTTTTACGCAATTTTATTTAGACATTTAGCAGGTATTTATTTATATAAAATTTATGACCTGTATTGAACTGAAATTTAAAATATATTTAAACATACAAACACGCAGCAATGTATACGTGTTTATATATATACACCCAAACATGGTCATGTGTTATTATGAGACAGCATGAGTCATGCTCTAGGATTATAAGACAGCATGAGTCATGCTCTCGTGTTATTATGAGACAGCATGAGTCATGCTCTAGGATTATAAGACAGCATGAGTCATGCTCTCGTGTTATTATGAGACAGCAGGAGTCATGCTCTTGTGTTATTATGAGACAGCATGAGTCATGCTCTTGTGTTATTATGAGACAGCATGAGTCATGCTCTTGTGTTATTATGAGACAGCATGAGTCATGCTCTTGTGTTATTATGAGACAGCATGAGTCATGCTCTCGTGTTATTATGAGACAGCATGAGTCATGCTCTCGTGTTATTATGAGACAGCATGAGTCATGCTCTTGTGTTATTATGAGACAGCATGAGTCATGCTCTCGTGTTATTATGAGACAGCATGAGTCATGCTCTCGTGTTATTATGAGACAGCATGAGTCATGCTCTCGTGTTATGAGACAGCATGAGTCATGCTCTTGTGTTATTATGAGACAGCATGAGTCATGCTCTTGTGTTATTATGAGACAGCATGAGTCATGCTCTCGTGTTATTATGAGACAGCATGAGTCATGCTCTCGTGTTATTATGAGACAGCATGAGTCATGCTCTCGTGTTATGAGACAGCATGAGTCATGCTCTCGTGTTATTATGAGACAGCATGAGTCATGCTCTTGTGTTATTATGAGACAGCATGAGTCATGCTCTTGTGTTATTATGAGACAGCATGAGTCATGCTCTCGTGTTATTATGAGACAGCATGAATCATGCTCTCGTGTTATTATGAGACAGCATGAGTCATGCTCTCGTGTTATGAGACAGCATGAGTCATGCTCTTGTGTTATTATGAGACAGCATGAGTCATGCTCTTGTGTTATTATGAGACAGCATGAGTCATGCTCTTGTGTTATTATGAGACAGCATGAGTCATGCTCTCGTGTTATTATGAGACAGCATGAGTCATGCTCTCGTGTTATTATGAGACAGCATGAGTCATGCTCTCGTGTTATGAGACAGCATGAGTCATGCTCTTGTGTTATGAGACAGCATGAGTCATGGTCTTGTGTTATTATGAGACAGCATGAGTCATGCTCTTGTGTTATTATGAGACAGCATGAGTCATGCTCTCGTGTTATTATGAGACAGCATGAGTCATGCTCTCGTGTTCTTATGAGACAGCATGAGTCATGCTCTCGTGTTATTATGAGACAGCATGAGTCATGCTCTCGGATTATGAGGCAGCATGAGTCATGCTCTCGGGTTATTATGAGGTAGCATGAGTCATGCTCTCGTGTTATTATGAGACAGCATGAGTCATGCTCTTGTGTTATTATGAGACAGCATGAGTCATGCTCTCGTGTTATTATGAGACAGCATGAGTCATGCTCTCGTGTTATTATGAGACAGCATGAGTCATGCTCTCGTGTTATTATGAGACAGCATGAGTCATGCTCTCGTGTTATGAGACAGCATGAGTCATGCTCTCGTGTTATGAGACAGCATGAGTCATGCTCTCGTGTTATTATGAGACAGCATGAGTCATGCTCTCGTGTTATTATGAGACAGCATGAGTCATGCTCTCGTGTTATTATGAGACAGCATGAGTCATGCTCTCGTGTTATTATGAGACAGCATGAGTCATGCTCTCGTGTTATGAGACAGCATGAGTCATGCTCTTGTGTTATTATGAGACAGCATGAGTCATGCTCTCGTGTTATGAGACAGCATGAGTCATGCTTTCGTGTTATTATGAGACATCATGAGTCATGCTCTCGTGTTATTATGAGACAGCATGAGTCATGCTCTCGTGATATTATGAGACAGCATGAGTCATGCTCTCGTGTTATTATGAGACAGCATGAGTCATGCTCTCGTGATATTATGAGACAGCATGAGTCATGCTCTCGTGTTATTATGAGACAGCATGAGTCATGCTCTCATGTTATTATGAGACAGCATGAGTCATGCTCTCGTGATATTATGAGACAGCATGAGTCATGCTTTCGTGTTATTATGAGACAGCATGAGTCATGCTCTCGTGATATTATGAGACAGCATGAGTCATGCTCTCGTGATATGAGACAGCATGAGTCATGCTCTCGTATTATGAGACAGCATGAGTCATGCTCTCGTGTTATTATGAGACAGCATGAGTCATGCTCTTGTGTTATTATGAGACAGCATGAGTCATGCTCTTGTGTTATTATGAGACAGCATGAGTCATGCTCTAGTGTTATTATGAGACAGCATGAGTCATGCTCTTGTGTTATTATGAGACAGCATGAGTCATGCTCTCGTGTTATTATGAGACAGCTTGAGTCATGCTCTCGTGTTATTATGAGACAGCATGAGTCATGCTCTCGTGTTATGAGACAGCAAGAGTCATGCTCTCGTGTTATTATGAGACAGCATGAATCATGCTCTTGTGTTATTATGAGACAGCATGAGTCATGCTCTCGTGTTATTATGAGACAGCATGAGTCATGCTCTTGTGTTATTATGAGACAGCATGAGTCATGCTCTCGTGTTATTATGAGACAGCATGAGCCATGCTCTCGGGTTATTATGAGACAGCATGAGTCATGCTCTCGTGTTATGAGACAGCATGAGTCATGCTCTCGGGTTATTATGAAACAGCATGAGTCATGCTCTCGGGTTATTATGAGACAGCATGAGTCATGCTCTCGTGTCATTATGAGACAGCATGAGTCATGCTCTCGTGTTATTATGAGACAGCATGAGTCATGCTCTCGGGTTATTATGAGACAGCATGAGTCATGCTCTCGGGTTATTATGAGACAGCATGAGTCATGCTCTCGTGTTATTATGAGAGAGCATGAGTCATGCTCTCGTGTTATTATGAGACAGCATGAGTCATGCTCTCGTGTTATGAGACAGCATGAGTCATGCTCTCGTGTTATGAGACAGCATGAGTCATGCTCTCGTGTTATGAGACAGCATGAGTCATGCTCTCGTGTTATGAGACAGCATGAGTCATGCTCTCGTGTTATTATGAGACAGCATGAGTCATGCTCTCGTGTTATTATGAGACAGCATGAGTCATGCTCTCGTGTTATGAGACAGCATGAGTCATGCTCTTGTGTTATTATGAGACAGCATGAGTCATGCTCTCGTGTTATGAGACAGCATGAGTCATGCTCTCGTGTTATTATGAGACAGCATGAGTCATGCTATCGTGTTATTATGAGAGAGCATGAGTCATGCTCTCGTGATATTATGAGACAGCATGAGTCATGCTCTCGTGTTATTATGAGACGGCATGAGTCATGCTCTCGTGATATGAGACAGCATGAGTCATGCTCTCGTGTTATTATGAGACAGCATGAGTCATGGTCTCATGTTATTATGAGACAGCATGAGTCATGCTCTCGTGATATTATGAGACAGCATGAGTCATGCTCTCGTGTTATTATGAGACAGCATGAGTCATGCTCTCGTGTTATTATGAGACAGCATGAGTCATGCTCTCGTGATATGAGACAGCATGAGTCATGCTCTCGTGTTATTATGAGACAGCATGAGTCATGCTCTCGGTTTATTATGAGACAGCATGAGTCATGCTCTCGTGTTATTATGAGACAGCATGAGTCATGCTCTCGTGATATGAGACAGCATGAGTCATGCTCTCGTGTTATTATGAGACAGCATGAGTCATGCTCTTGTGTTATTATGAGACAGCATGAGTCATGCTCTTGTGTTATTATGAGACAGCATGAGTCATGCTCTTGTGTTATTATGAGACAGCATGAGTCATGCTCTTGTGTTATAATGAGAGAGCATGAGTCATGCTCTTGTGTTATTATGAGACAGCATGAGTCATGCTCTTGTGTTATTATGAGACAGCATGAGTCATGCTCTTGTGTTATTATGAGACAGCATGAGTCATGCTCTTGTGTTATTATGAGACAGCATGAGTCATGCTCTCGTGTTATTATGAGACAGCATGAGTCATGCTCTTGTGTTATTATGAGACAGCATGAGTCATGCTCTCGTGTTATTATGAGACAGCATGAGCCATGCTCTCGGGTTTTTATGAGACAGCATGAGTCATGCTCTCGTGTTATTATGAGACAGCATGAGTCATGCTCTCATGTTATTATGAGACTGTATGAGTCATGCTCTCGGGTTATTATGAGACAGCATGAGTCATGCTCTCGGGTTATTATGAGACAGCATGAGTCATGCTCTCGTGTTATTATGAGACAGCATGAGTCATGCTCTCGGGTTATTATGAGACAGCATGAGTCATGCTCTCGTGTTATTATGAGAGAGCATGAGTCATGCTCTTGTGTTATGAGACAGCATGAGTCATGCTCTCGTGTTATGAGACAGCATGAGTCATGCTCTCGTGTTATTATGAGACAGCATGAGTCATGCTCTCGTGTTATGATGAGACAGCATGAGTCATGCTCTCGTGTTATTATGAGACAGCATGAGTCATGCTCTCGTGTTATTATGAGACAGCATGAGTCATGCTCTCGTGTTATGAGACAGCATGAGTCATGCTCTTGTGTTATTATGAGACAGCATGAGTCATGCTCTCGTGTTATGAGACAGCATGAGTCATGCTTTCGTGTTATTATGAGACATCATGAGTCATGCTCTCGTGTTATGAGACAGCATGAGTCATGCTCTCGTGATATTATGAGACAGCATGAGTCATGCTCTCGTGTTATTATGAGACAGCATGAGTCATGCTCTCGTGATATTATGAGACAGCATGAGTCATGCTCTCGTGTTATTATGAGACAGCATGAGTCATGCTCTCATGTTATTATGAGACAGCATGAGTCATGCTCTCGTGATATTATGAGACAGCATGAGTCATGCTTTCGTGTTATTATGAGACAGCATGAGTCATGCTCTCGTGATATTATGAGACAGCATGAGTCATGCTCTCGTGATATGAGACAGCATGAGTCATGCTCTCGTATTATGAGACAGCATGAGTCATGTTCTCGGGTTATTATGAGACAGCATGAGTCATGCTCTTGTGTTTTTATGAGACAGCATGAGTCATGCTCTTGTGTTATTATGAGACAGCATGAGTCATGTTCTCGGGTTATTATGAGACAGCATGAGTCATGCTCTCGTGTTATTATGAGACAGCTTGAGTTATGCTCTCGTGTTATTATGAGACAGCATGAGTCATGCTCTCGTGTAATGAGACAGCATGAGTCATGCTCTCGTGTTATTATGAGACAGCATGAGTCATGCTCTTGTGTTATTATGAGACAGCATGAGTCATGCTCTCGTGTTATTATGAGACAGCATGAGTCATGCTCTTGTGTTATTATGAGACAGCATGAGTCATGCTCTCGTGTTATTATGAGACAGCATGAGCCATGCTCTCGTGTTATTATGAGACAGCATGAGTCATGCTCTCGTGTTATGAGACAGCATGAGTCATGCTCTCGGGTTATTATGAAACAGCATGAGTCATGCTCTCGGGTTATTATGAGACAGCATGAGTCATGCTCTCGTGTCATTATGAGACAGCATGAGTCATGCTCTCGTGTTATTATGAGACAGCATGAGTCATGCTCTCGGGTTATGAGACAGCATGAGTCATGCTCTCGGGTTATTATGAGACAGCATGAGTCATGCTCTCGTGTTATTATGAGAGAGCATGAGTCATGCTCTCGTGTTATTATGAGACAGCATGAGTCATGCTCTCGTGTTATGAGACAGCATGAGTCATGCTCTCGTGTTATGAGACAGCATGAGTCATGCTCTCGTGTTATGAGACAGCATGAGTCATGCTCTCGTGTTATGAGACAGCATGAGTCATGCTCTCGTGTTATTATGAGACAGCATGAGTCATGCTCTCGTGTTATTATGAGACAGCATGAGTCATGCTCTCGTGTTATGAGACAGCATGAGTCATGCTCTTGTGTTATTATGAGACAGCATGAGTCATGCTCTCGTGTTATGAGACAGCATGAGTCATGCTCTCGTGTTATTATGAGACAGCATGAGTCATGCTCTCGTGTTATTATGAGTCAGCATGAGTCATGCTCTCGTGATATTATGAGACAGCATGAGTCATGCTCTCGTGTTATTATGAGACAGCATGAGTCATGCTCTCGTGATATGAGACAGCATGAGTCATGCTCTCGTGTTATTATGAGACAGCATGAGTCATGCTCTCATGTTATTATGAGACAGCATGAGTCATGCTCTCGTGATATTATGAGACAGCATGAGTCATGCTCTCGTGTTATTATGAGACAGCATGAGTCATGCTCTCGTGTTATTATGAGACAGCATGAGTCATGCTCTCGTGATATGAGACAGCATGAGTCATGCTCTCGTGTTATTATGAGACAGCATGAGTCATGCTCTCGGGTTATTATGAGACAGCATGAGTCATGCTCTCGTGTTATTATGAGACAACATGAGTCATGCTCTCGTGATATGAGACAGCATGAGTCATGCTCTCGTGTTATTATGAGACAGCATGAGTCATGCTCTTGTGTTATTATGAGACAGCATGAGTCATGCTCTTGTGTTATTATGAGACAGCATGAGTCATGCTCTTGTGTTATTATGAGACAGCATGAGTCATGCTCTTGTGTTATAATGAGACAGCATGAGTCATGCTCTTGTGTTATTATGAGACAGCATGAGTCATGCTCTTGTGTTATTATGAGACAGCATGAGTCATACTCTTGTGTTATTATGAGACAGCATGAGTCATGCTCTTGTGTTATTATGAGACAGCATGAGTCATGCTCTCGTGTTATTATGAGACAGCATGAGTCATGCTCTTGTGTTATTATGAGACAGCATGAGTCATGCTCTCGTGTTATTATGAGACAGCATGAGCCATGCTCTCGGGTTTTTATGAGACAGCATGAGTCATGCTCTCGTGTTATTATGAGACAGCATGAGTCATGCTCTCATGTTATTATGAGACTGTATGAGTCATGCTCTCGGGTTATTATGAGACAGCATGAGTCATGCTCTCGGGTTATTATGAGACAGCATGAGTCATGCTCTCGTGTTATTATGAGACAGCATGAGTCATGCTCTCGGGTTATTATGAGACAGCATGAGTCATGCTCTCGTGTTATTATGAGAGAGCATGAGTCATGCTCTTGTGTTATGAGACAGCATGAGTCATACTCTCGGGTTATGAGACAGCATGAGTCATGCTCTCGGGTAATTATGAGACAGCATGAGTCATGCTCTCGTGTTATTATGAGACAGCATGAGTCATGCTCTAGGATTATAAGACAGCATGAGTCATGCTCTCGTGTTATTATGCGACAGCATGAGTCATGCTCTTGTGTTATTATGAGACAGCATGAGTCATGCTCTTGTGTTATTATGAGACAGCATGAGTCATGCTCTTGTGTTATTATGAGACAGCATGAGTCGTGCTCTCGGGTTATTATGAGACAGCATGAGTCATGCTCTCGTGTTATGAGACAGCATGAGTCATGCTCTCGTGTTATGAGACAGCATGAGTCATGCTCTCGTGTTATTATAAGACAGCATGAGTCATGCTCTCGGGTTATTATAAGACAGCATGAGTCATGCTCTCGTGTTATTATAAGACAGCATGAGTCATGATCTCGGGTTATTATAAGACAGCATGAGTCATGCTCTCGGATTATAAGACAGCATGAGTCATGCTCTCGGATTATAAGAAAGCATGAGTCATGCTCTCGGGTTATTATAAGACAGCATGAGTCATGCTCTCGGATTATAAGACAGCATGAGTCATGCTCTCGGATTATAAGAAAGCATGAGTCATGCTCTCGTGTTATTATAAGACAGCATGAGTCATGCTCTCGTGTTATTATAAGACAGCATGAGTCATGCTCTCGGGTTATTATAAGACAGCATGAGTCATACTCTCGGGTTATGAGACAGCATGAGTCATGCTCTCGGGTAATTATGAGACAGCATGAGTCATGCTCTCGTGTTATTATGAGACAGCATGAGTCATGCTCTAGGATTATAAGACAGCATGAGTCATGCTCTCGTGTTATTATGCGACAGCATGAGTCATGCTCTTGTGTTATTATGAGACAGCATGAATCATGCTCTTGTGTTATTATGAGACAGCATGAGTCATGCTCTTGTGTTATGAGACAGCATGAGTCGTGCTCTCGGGTTATTATGAGACAGCATGAGTCATGCTCTCGTGTTATGAGACAGCATGAGTCATGCTCTCGTGTTATGAGACAGCATGAGTCATGCTCTCGTGTTATTATAAGACAGCATGAGTCATGCTCTCGGGTTATTATAAGACAGCATGAGTCATGCTCTCGTGTTATTATAAGACAGCATGAGTCATGATCTCGGGTTATAAGACAGCATGAGTCATGCTCTCGGATTATAAGACAGCATGAGTCATGCTCTCGGATTATAAGAAAGCATGAGTCATGCTCTCGGGTTATTATAAGACAGCATGAGTCATGCTCTCGGATTATAAGACAGCATGAGTCATGCTCTCGGATTATAAGAAAGCATGAGTCATGCTCTCGTGTTATTATAAGACAGCATGAGTCATGCTCTCGGATTATAAGACAGCATGAGTCATGCTCTCGGATTATAAGAAAGCATGAGTCATGCTCTCGGGTTATTATAAGACATCATGAGTCATGCTCTCGGATTATAAGACAGCATGAGTCATGCTCTCGGATTATAAGAAAGCATGAGTCATGCTCTCGTGTTATTATAAGACAGCATGAGTCATGCTCTCGGATTATAAGAAAGCATGAGTCATGCTCTCGGGTTATTATGAGACAGCATGAGTCATGCTCTCGGATTATAAGACAGCATTAGTCATGCTCTCGTGTTATTATGAGACAGCATGAGTCATGCTCTCGGATTATAAGAAAGCATGAGTCATGCTCTCGTGTTATTATAAGACAGCATGAGTCATGCTCTCGGATTATAAGACAGCATGAGTCATGCTCTCGGATTATAAGACAGCATGAGTCATGCTCTCGGATTATAAGAAAGCATGAGTCATGCTCTCGGATTATAAGACAGCATGAGTCATGCTCTCGGATTATAAGAGAGCATGAGTCATGCTCTCGTGTTATTATTAGACAGCATGAGTCATGCTCTCGTGTTATTATAAGACAGCATGAGTCATGCTCTCGTGTTATTATAAGACAGCATGAGTCATGCTCTCGGGTTATTATAAGACAGCATGAGTCATGCTCTCGGATTATAAGACAGCATGAGTCATGCTCTCGTGTTATTATAAGACAGCATGAGTCATGCTCTCGTGTTATTATAAGACAGCATGAGTCATGCTCTCGGATTATAAGACAGCATGAGTCATGCTCTCGGGTTATTATGAGACAGCATGAGTCATGCTCTCGGATTATAAGACAGCATTAGTCATGCTCTCGTGTTATTATGAGACAGCATGAGTCATGCTCTCGGGTTATTATGAGACAGCATGAGTCATGCTCTCGTGTTATTATGAGACAGCATGAGTCATGGTCTCGTTTTATTATAAGACAGCATGAGTCATGCTCTCGGATTATAAGACAGCATGAGTCATGCTCTCGGATTATAAGACAGCATGAGTCATGCTCTCGGGTTATTATGAGACAGCATTAGTCATGCTCTCGTGTTATTATGAGACAGCATGAGTCATGCTCTCGTGTTCTTATGAGACAGCATGAGTCATGCTCTTGTGTTATTATGAGACAGCATGAATCATGCTCTTGTGTTATTATGAGACAGCATGAGTCATGCTCTTGTGTTATTATGAGACAGCATGAGTCGTGCTCTCGTGTTATTATGAGACAGTATGAGTCATGCTCTCGTGTTATTATGAGACAGTATGAGTCATGCTCTCGTGTTCTTATGAGACAGCATGAGTCATGCTCTCGTGTTATTATGAGACAGCATGAGTCATGCTCTCGTGTTATTATGAGACAGCATGAGTCATGCTCTCGTGTTATTATGCGACAGCATGAGTCATGCTCTTGTGTTATTATGAGACAGCATGAATCATGCTCTTGTGTTATTATGAGACAGCATGAGTCATGCTCTTGTGTTATTATGAGACAGCATGAGTCGTGCTCTCGGGTTATTATGAGACAGCATGAGTCATGCTCTCGTGCTATGAGACAGCATGAGTCATGCTCTCGTGTTATGAGACAGCATGAGTCATGCTCTCGTGTTATTATAAGACAGCATGAGTCATGCTCTCGGGTTATTATAAGACAGCATGAGTCATGCTCTCGGGTTATTATAAGACAGCATGAGTCATGATCTCGGGTTATTATAAGACAGCATGAGTCATGCTCTCGTGTTATTATAAGACAGCTTGAGTCATGCTCTCGGATTATAAGACAGCATGAGTCATGCTCTCGTGTTATTATAAGACAGCATGAGTCATGCTCTCGTGTTATTATAAGACAGCATGAGTCATGCTCTCGGATTATAAGACAGCATGAGTCATGCTCTCGGATTATAAGACAGCATGAGTCATGCTCTCGTGCTGTTATGAGACAGCATGAGTCATGCTCTCGTGTTATTATGAGACAGCATGAGTCATGCTCTCGGGTTATTATGAGACAGCATGAGTCATGCTCTCGTGTTATTATGAGACAGCATGAGTCATGCTCTCGTGTTATTATAAGACAGCATGAGTCATGCTCTCGGATTATAAGACAGCATGAGTCATGCTCTCGGATTATAAGACAGCATGAGTCATGCTCTCGGGTTATTATGAGACAGCATTAGTCATGCTCTCGTGTTATGAGACAGCATGAGTCATGCTCTCGTGTTATTATGAGACAGCATGAGTCATGCTCTCGGGTTATGAGACAGCATGAGTCATGCTCTCGTGTTATGAGACAGCATGAGTCATGCTCTCGTGTTCTTATGAGACAGCATGAGTCATGCTCTCGTGTTATTATGAGACAGCATGAGTCATGCTCTCGGATTATGAGGCAGCATGAGTCATGCTCTCGGGTTATTATGAGGTAGCATGAGTCATGCTCTCGTGTTATTATGAGACAGCATGAGTCATGCTCTCGTGTTATTATGAGACAGCATGAGTCATGCTCTCGTGTTATTATAAGACAGCATGAGTCGTGCTCTCGGGTTATTATGAGACAGCATGAGTCATGCTCTCGTGTTGTTATGAGACAGCATGAGTCATGCTCTTGTGTTATGAGACAGCAAGAGTCATGCTCTCGTGTTATTATGAGACAGCATGAGTCATGCTCTCATGTTATTATGAGACAGCATGAGTCATGCTCTCGTGTTATGAGACAGCATGAGTCATGCTCTTGTGTTATTATGAGACAGCATGAGTCATGCTCTCGGGTTATTATGAGACAGCATGAGTCATGCTCTCGTGTTATTATGAGACAGCATGAGTCATGCTCTTGTGTTATTATGAGACAGCATGAGTCATGCTCTCATGTTATTATGAGACTGTATGAGTCATGCTCTCGGGTTATGAGACAGCATGAGTCATGCTCTCGGGTTATTATGAGACAGCATGAGTCATGCTCTCGTGTTATTATGAGACAGCATGAGTCATGCTCTCGGGTTATTATGAGACAGCATGAGTCATGCTCTCGTGTTATTATGAGAGAGCATGAGTCATGCTCTTGTGTTATGAGACAGCATGAGTCATACTCTCGGGTTATTATGAGACAGCATGAGTCATGCTCTCGGGTAATTATGAGACAGCATGAGTCATGCTCTCGTGTTATTATGAGACAGCATGAGTCATGCTCTCGTATTATGAGACAGCATGAGTCATGCTCTCGTGTTATTATGCGACAGCATGAGTAATGCTCTTGTGTTATTATGAGACAGCATGAATCATGCTCTTGTGTTATTATGAGACAGCATGAGTCATGCTCTTGTGTTATTATGAGACAGCATGAGTCGTGCTCTCGGGTTATTATGAGACAGCATGAGTCATGCTCTCGTGTTATGAGACAGCATGAGTCATGCTCTCGTGTTATGAGACAGCATGAGTCATGCTCTCGTGTTATTATAAAAAAGCATGAGTCATGCTCTCGGGTTATTATAAGACAGCATGAGTCATGCTCTCGGGTTATTATAAGACAGCATGAGTCATGCTCTCGTGTTATTATAAGACAGCTTGAGTCATGCTCTCGGATTATAAGACAGCATGAGTCATGCTCTCGTGTTATTATAAGACAGCATGAGTCATGCTCTCGTGTTATTATAAGACAGCATGAGTCATGCTCTCGGATTATAAGACAGCATGAGTCATGCTCTCGGGTTATTATGAGACAGCATTAGTCATGCTCTCGTGCTGTTATGAGACAGCATGAGTCATGCTCTCGTGTTATTATGAGACAGCATGAGTCATGCTCTCGGGTTATTATGAGACAGCATGAGTCATGCTCTCGTGTTATTATGAGACAGCATGAGTCATGCTCTCGTGTTATTATAAGACAGCATGAGTCATGCTCTCGGATTATAAGACAGCATGAGTCATGCTCTCGGATTATAAGACAGCATGAGTCATGCTCTCGTGTTATGAGACAGCATGAGTCATGCTCTCGTGTTCTTATGAGACAGCATGAGTCATGCTCTCGTGTTATTATGAGACAGCATGAGTCATGCTCTCAGATTATGAGGCAGCATGAGTCATGCTCTCGGGTTATTATGAGGTAGCATGAGTCATGCTCTCGTGTTATTATGAGACAGCATGAGTCATGCTCTCGTGTTATTATAAGACAGCATGAGTCGTGCTCTCGGGTTATTATGAGACAGCATGAGTCATGCTCTCGTGTTGTTATGAGACAGCATGAGTCATGCTCTTGTGTTATTATGAGACAGCATGAGTCATGCTCTCGTGTTATTATGAGACAGCATGAGTCATGCTCTCATGTTATTATGAGACAGCATGAGTCATGCTCTCGTGTTATTAGACAGCATGAGTCATGCTCTTGTGTTATTATGAGACAGCATGAGTCATGCTCTCGGGTTATTATGAGACAGCATGAGTCATGCTCTCGTGTTATGAGACAGCATGAGTCATGCTCTTGTGTTATTATGAGACAGCATGAGTCATGCTCTTCTGATATGAGACAGCATGAGTCATGCTGTTGTGTTATTATGAGACAGCATGAGTCAGGCTTTTGTGTTATGAGACAGCATGAGTCATGGTCTTGTGTTATTATGAGACAGCATGAGTCATGCTCTCGGGTTATTATGAGACAGCATGATTCATGCTCTCGTGTTATTATAAGACAGCATGAGTCATGCTCTTGTGTTATTATGAGACAGCATGAGTCATACTCTCGGGTTATTATGAGACAGCATGAGTCATACTCTCGGGTTATTATGATACAGCATGAGTCATGCTCTCGGGTAATTATGAGACAGCATGAGTCATGCTCTAGTGTTATTATGAGACAGCATGAGTCATGCTCTCGTGTTATTATGAGACAGCATGAGTCATGCTCTCGTGTTATTATGAGGCAGCATGAGTCATGCTCTTGTGTTATTATGAGACAGCATGAGTCATGCTCTTGTGTTATTATGAGACAGCATGAGTCATGCTCTCGTGTTATCATGAGACAGCATGAGTCATGCTCTTGTGTTATTATGAGACAGCATGAGTCTTGCTCTTGTGTTATTATGAGACAGCATGAGTCATGCTCTCGGGTTATTTTGAGACAGCATGTGTCATGCTCTCGTGTTATGAGACAGCATGAGTCATGCTCTCGTGTTATGAGACAGCATGAGTCATGCTCTCGTGTTGTTATGAGACAGCATGAGTCATGCTCTCGTGTTATTATAAGACAGCATGAGTCATGCTCTCGTGTTATGAGACAGCATGAGTCATGCTCTCTGGTAATTATAAGACAGCATGAGTCATGCTCTCGGGTTATTATAAGACAGCATGAGTCATGCTCTCGTGTTATTATAAGACAGCATGAGTCATGCTCTCGTATTATAAGACAGCATGAGTCATGCTCTCGGATTATAAGACAGCATGAGTCATGCTCTCGGATTATAAGACAGCATGAGTCATGCTCTCGGGTTATTATGAGACAGCATTAGTCATGCTCTCGTGTTATGAGAGAGCATGAGTCTTGCTCTCGTGTTATTGTGAGACAGCATGAGTCATGCTCTCGGGTTATTATGAGACAGCATGAGTCATGCTCTCGTGTTATTATGAGACAGCATGAGTCATGCTCTCGTGTTTTGAGACAGCATGAGTCATGCTCTCGTGTTATGAGACAGCATGAGTCATGCTCTCGTGTTCTTATGAGACAGCATGAGTCATGCTCTCGTGTTATGAGACAGCATGAGTCATGCTCTCGGATTATGAGACAGCATGAGTCATGCTCTCGGTTTATTATGAGACAGCATGAGTCATGCTCTCGTGTTACTATGAGACAGCATGAGTCATGCTCTCGTGTTATTGTAAGACAGCATGAGTCGTGCTCTCGGGTTATTATGAGACGGCATGAGTCACGCTCTCGTGTTATTATGAGACAGGATGAGTCATGCTCTTGTGTTATTATCAGACAGCATGAGTCATGCTCTCGTGTTATTATGAGACAGCATGAGTCATGCTCTTGTGTTATTATCAGACAGCATGAGTCATGCTCTCGTGTTATGAGACAGCATGAGTCATGCTCTCGTGTTATTATGAGACAGCATGAGTCATGCTCTCGTGTTATTATCAGACAGCATGAGTCATGCTCTCGTGTTATTATGAGACAGCATGAGTCATGCTCTCGTCTTATAAGACAGCATGAGCCATGCTCTCGTGTTATTATGAGACAGCATGAGTCATGCTCTTGTGTTATTATCAGACAGCATGAGTCATGCTCGTGTTATTATAATACAGCATGAGTCATGCTCTCGTGTTATTATGAGACAGCATGAGTCATGCTCTCGTGTTATGAGACAGCATGAGTCATGCTCTTGTATTATGAGACAGCATGAGTCATGCTCTCGTGTTATTATGAGACAGCATGAGTCATGCTCTCGTGATATTATGAGACAGCATGAATCATGCTCTCGTGTTATTATGAGACAGCATGAGTCATGCTCTTGTGTTATTATGAGACAGCATGAGTCATGCTCTCGTGTTATTATGAGACAGCATGAGTCATGCTCTCGTGATATTATGAGACAGCATGAATCATGCTCTCGTGTTATTATAAGACAGCATGAGTCATGCTCTCGGGTTATTATAAGACAGCGTGAGTCATGCTCTCGTGTTATTATGAGACAGCATGAGTCATGCTCTTGTGTTATTATGAGACAGCATGAGTCATGCTCTCGGGTTATTATAAGACAGCATGAGTCATGCTCTCGTGTTATAAGACAACATGAGTCATGCTCTCGTGTTATTATAAGACAGCTTGAGTCATGCTCTTTTGTTATTATAAGACAGCATGAGTCATGCTCTCGGATTATTATAAGACAGCATGAGTCATGCTCTCGTGTTATTATGAGACAGCATGAGTCATGCTCTCGGATTATGAGGCAGCATGAGTCATGCTCTCGGGTTATTATGAGGTAGCATGAGTCATGCTCTCGTGTTATTATGAGACAGCATGAGTCATGCTCTCGTGTTATTATGAGACAGCATGAGTCATGGTCTCGTGTTATTATAAGACAGCATGAGTCGTGCTCTCGGGTTATTATGAGACAGCATGAGTCATGCTCTCGTGTTGTTATGAGACAGCATGAGTCATGCTCTTGTGTTATTATGAGACAGCAAGAGTCATGCTCTCGTGTTATTATGAGACAGCATGAGTCATGCTCTCATGTTATTATGAGACAGCATGAGTCATGCTCTCGTGTTATGAGACAGCATGAGTCATGCTCTTGTGTTATTATGAGACAGCATGAGTCATGCTCTCGTGTTATTATGAGACAGCATGAGTCATGCTCTCGTGTTATTATGAGACAGCATGAGTCATGCTCTTGTGTTATTATGAGACAGCATGAGTCATGCTCTCATGTTATTATGAGACTGTATGAGTCATGCTCTCGGGTTATGAGACAGCATGAGTCATGCTCTCGGGTTATTATGAGACAGCATGAGTCATGCTCTCGTGTTATTATGAGACAGCATGAGTCATGCTCTCGGATTATTATGAGACAGCATGAGTCATGCTCTCGTGTTATTATGAGAGAGCATGAGTCATGCTCTTGTGTTATGAGACAGCATGAGTCATACTCTCTTGTTATTATGAGACAGCATGAGTCATGCTCTCGGGTAATTATGAGACAGCATGAGTCATGCTCTCGTGTTATTATGAGACAGCATGAGTCATGCTCTCGTGTTATTATGAGACAGCATGAGTCATGCTCTCGTGTTATTATGCGACAGCATGAGTCATGCTCTTGTGTTATTATGAGACAGCATGAATCATGCTCTTGTGTTATTATGAGACAGCATGAGTCATGCTCTTGTGTTATTATGAGACAGCATGAGTCGTGCTCTCGGGTTATTATGAGACAGCATGAGTCATGCTCTCGTGTTATGAGACAGCATGAGTCATGCTCTCGTGTTATGAGACAGCATGAGTCATGCTCTCGTGTTATTATAAGACAGCATGAGTCATGCTCTCGGGTTACTATAAGACAGCATGAGTCATGCTCTCGGGTTATTATAAGACAGCATGAGTCATGCTCTCGTGTTATTATAAGACAGCTTGAGTCATGCTCTCGGATTATAAGACAGCATGAGTCATGCTCTCGTGTTATTATAAGACAGCATGAGTCATGCTCTCGTGTTATTATAAGACAGCATGAGTCATGCTCTCGGATTATAAGACAGCATGAGTCATGCTCTCGGGTTATTATGAGACAGCATTAGTCATGCTCTCGTGCTGTTATGAGACAGCATGAGTCATGCTCTCGTGTTATTATGAGACAGCATGAGTCATGCTCTCGGGTTATTATGAGACAGCATGAGTCATGCTCTCGTGTTATTATGAGACAGCATGAGTCATGCTCTCGTGTTATTATAAGACAGCATGAATCATGCTCTCGGATTATAAGACAGCATGAGTCATGCTCTCGGATTATAAGACAGCATGAGTCATGCTCTCGGGTTATTATGAGACAACATTAGTCATGCTCTCGTGTTATGAGACAGCATGAGTCATCCTCTCGTGTTATTATGAGACAGCATGAGTCATGCTCTCGGGTTATTATGAGACAGCATGAGTCATGCTCTCGTGTTATGAGACAGCATGAGTCATGCTCTCGTGTTATGAGACAGCATGAGTCATGCTCTCGTGTTATTATGAGACAGCATGAGTCATGCTCTCGGATTATGAGGCAGCATGAGTCATGCTCTCGGGTTATTATGAGGTAGCATGAGTCATGCTCTCGTGTTATTATGAGACAGCATGAGTCATGCTCTCGTGTTATTATAAGACAGCATGAGTCGTGCTCTCGGGTTATTATGAGACAGCATGAGTCATGCTCTCGTGTTGTTATGAGACAGCATGAGTCATGCTCTTGTGTTATTATGAGACAGCATGAGTCATGCTCTCGTGTTATTATGAGACAGCATGAGTCATGCTCTCATGTTATTATGAGACAGCATGAGTCATGCTCTCGTGTTATGAGACAGCATGAGTCATGCTCTTGTGTTATTATGAGACAGCATGAGTCATGCTCTCGGGTTATTATGAGACAGCATGAGTCATGCTCTCGTGTTATTATGAGACAGCATGAGTCATGCTCTTGTGTTATTATGAGACAGCATGAGTCATGCTCTTCTGATATGAGACAGCATGAGTCATGCTCTTGTGTTATTATGAGACAGCATGAGTCAGGCTTTTGTGTTATGAGACAGCATGAGTCATGGTCTTGTGTTATTATGAGACAGCATGAGTCATGCTCTCGGGTTATTATGAGACAGCATGATTCATGCTCTCGTGTTATTATAAGACAGCATGAGTCATGCTCTTGTGTTATTATGAGACAGCATGAGTCATACTCTCGGGTTATTATGAGACAGCATGAGTCATACTCTCGGGTTATTATGAGACAGCATGAGTCATGCTCTCGGGTAATTATGAGACAGCATGAGTCATGCTCTAGTGTTATTATGAGACAGCATGAGTCATGCTCTCGTGTTATTATGAGACAGCATGAGTCATGCTCTCGTGTTATTATGAGGCAGCATGAGTCATGCTCTTGTGTTATTATGAGACAGCATGAGTCATGCTCTTGTGTTATTATGAGACAGCATGAGTCATGCTCTCGTGTTATTATGAGACAGCATGAGTCATGCTCTTGTGTTATTATGAGACAGCATGAGTCTTGCTCTTGTGTTATTATGAGACAGCATGAGTCATGCTCTCGGGTTATTTTGAGACAGCATGTGTCATGCTCTCGTGTTATGAGACAGCATGAGTCATGCTCTCGTGTTATGAGACAGCATGAGTCATGCTCTCGTGTTGTTATGAGACAGCATGAGTCATGCTCTCGTGTTATTATAAGACAGCATGAGTCATGCTCTCGTGTTATGAGACAGCATGAGTCATGCTCTCTGGTTATTATAAGACAGCATGAGTCATGCTCTCGGGTTATTATAAGACAGCATGAGTCATGCTCTCGTGTTATTATAAGACAGCATGAGTCATGCTCTCGGATTATAAGACAGCATGAGTCATGCTCTCGGATTATAAGACAGCATGAGTCATGCTCTCGGGTTATTATGAGACAGCATTAGTCATGCTCTCGTGTTATGAGACAGCATGAGTCTTGCTCTCGTGTTATTGTGAGACAGCATGAGTCATGCTCTCGGGTTATTATGAGACAGCATGAGTCATGCTCTCGTGTTATTATGAGACAGCATGAGTCATGCTCTCGTGTTTTGAGACAGCATGAGTCATGCTCTCGTGTTGTTATGAGACAGCATGAGTCATGCTCTCGTGTTATTATAAGACAGCATGAGTCATGCTCTCGTGTTATGAGACAGCATGAGTCATGCTCTCTGGTTATTATAAGACAGCATGAGTCATGCTCTCGGGTTATTATAAGACAGCATGAGTCATGCTCTCGTGTTATTATAAGACAGCATGAGTCATGCTCTCGGATTATAAGACAGCATGAGTCATGCTCTCGGATTATAAGACAGCATGAGTCATGCTCTCGGGTTATTATGAGACAGCATTAGTCATGCTCTCGTGTTATGAGACAGCATGAGTCTTGCTCTCGTGTTATTGTGAGACAGCATGAGTCATGCTCTCGGGTTATTATGAGACAGCATGAGTCATGCTCTCGTGTTATGAGACAGCATGAGTCATGCTCTCGTGTTTTGAGACAGCATGAGTCATGCTCTCGTGTTATGAGACAGCATGAGTCATGCTCTCGTGTTCTTATGAGACAGCATGAGTCATGCTCTCGTGTTATGAGACAGCATGAGTCATGCTCTTGGATTATGAGACAGCATGAGTCATGCTCTGGTTGAGCAGGACAGCATGAGTCATGCTCGTGTTACTATGAGACAGCATGATTGCGTTTCCACATGGAGTAAGACAGCATGAGTCGCTCTGCTATGGAGATGCACATGATGTCACGCTCAAAATATTATGAGACAGCATGAGTCATGTTTGTAAAAGATATCAGACAGCATGAGCCATGCCTCGTGTTATTATGGAGACAGCATGAGTCATGCTCTTGTGTTATTATCAGACAGCATGAGTCATGCTCGTGTTATTATGAGACAGCATGAGCTATGCTTCGTAAAAGAGCAGGAGACAGCATGAGTCATGCTCGTGGCATATCAGACAGTATGGCCATGCTCTCAAAAACAGGAGACAGCACGAGTCATGCCCTGCCCTATAAGACAGCATGGAGCCATGCTCTCAGCTATTATGGAGACAGCATGAGTCATGTTTCTGTGTTATTATTTAGACAGCATGAGTCATGTTTCAGGTAAGAGGTAATACAGCATGAGCTATGCTTCGTAAAAGAGTATGAGACAGCATGAGTCATGTTTCGTGGAGCATGAGACAGCATGAGTCATGCTTCAGACAGGAGACAGCATGAGTCATGCCTGTGTTACTGGTGAGAGACAGCATGGAGCCATGCTCGTGGAGGTTGAAGTGAGACAGCATGAATCATGCTCCGTGTTATTATAGGAGACGTTAGCGAGTCAGGTTTTGTAAGTTATTATGAGTATTATGTTGATTATGCTCTGTAAAGATATAGAGAGCAGCATGAGCTGTTTCGTGATATTATGAGACAGCATGAATCATGCTCTGTAGTTATTATAAGACAGCATGAGTCATGCTCTCAAGTTATTATAAGACAGCGTGAGTCATGCTCGTGTTATTATGAGAGAAAAGGAGCTCATGCTCTTTGTGGTGCTATTATGAGACAGCATGAGTCATGCTCGGGTTATTGAGGTAAGACAGCATGAGTCATGCTCCTGTGTTATAAGACAACACATGAGTCATGTGCTCTCGTGTTATTATAAGACAGCTTGAGTCATGCTCTCTTTTTTGTTATTATAAGACAGCATGAGTCATGCTCGGGTTATTATAAGACAGCATGAGTCATGCTCTGTAAATATTATGAGACAGCATGAGTCATGCCTGGGTTATAATAGGACAGCATGAGGTCACATGTTTCCGGTTATTATAAGACAAAGGAGTCATGTCTGCTATTATAAGACAGCACGAGTCAGCGCCTGTGTTATGAGACAGCATGAGTCATGCTCGTGTTATTATGAGACAGCATGAGCCACCTTCAAGTTATAAGACAGCATGAGTCATGCTCTCCGGTTATTATAAGACAGCATGAGTCATGCTGTCGCTATTAAAGGACAGCATGAGTCATTCCCTTCTCAAGTTATTATTAGACAGCATGAGTCATTCTGGTTATTATAAGCACAGCATGAGTCATGCTCGGTTATTATAAGACAGCATGAGTCATGCTCTCGTGTTATTATGAGACAGCATGAGTCAAGTGCCTCGGTTTTGAGACAGCATAGCCATGCTCTTGTGTTATGAGACAGCGTGAGTCATGCTTTATGTTATTATGAGACAGCATGAGTCATGCTCTTGTGCTATTATAAGACAGTGCGAGTCATGCTTTTCTTTATTATGAGACAGCACGTGAGTCGTTTTAGGCAGGAGACAGCATGAGTCATGATCTTGTGTTATTGGAGACAGAATGAGTCATGCTCTCTGTAATCATGAGATAAAGATGAGTCATGTTTTGTGTTATGAGACAGCATGATTATGCTCTGTGGTATATGAGACAGCATGAGTCATGCTTCAGGTTATTGAGACAGCATGAGTCATGCTCTGTAACAGCGAGACAGCATGAGTCATGCTTTTGTGTTACAGTGAGACAGCATGAGTCATGCTCTCGTAGCATAGTGAGACAGCATGAGTCATGCTCTTGTAAATATTAAGGAGACAGCATGAGTCATGCTCCGTGTTATGAGACAGTATGAGTCATGCCTGTGTTATTATGAGACAGCATGAGTCATGCTCCGGGTTATTATGACAGCATGAGTGATGCTCTTGGTGTTATCATGAGACAGCATGAGTCATGCTCTGTTATTATGACAGCATGAGTCATGCCCCATGTTATTATGAGACTGCATGAGTCATGCGCTCGGGTTATTATATTGCGCATGAGTCATGCTCTCGGGTTATTATGAGACAGCATGAGTCATGCTCTCGTGTCATTATGATGACAGCATGAGTCATCCTTCGTGTTATTACGAGACAGCACATGAGCCGCGTTCGTGTTATTATGAGACAGCATGAGTCATGCTCTCGTGTTATTATGAGACAGCATGAGTCGTGTTTCCGTGTTATGAGACAGCATGGAGTCATGCTCGTGTTTCTTATGAGACAGCATGAGCCATGCTCAAAGATATGAGACAGCATGAGTCATGCCCCGGATTATGAGGCAGCAATGAAATAAGTGCCTCGGTTATTATGGAGGTAGCATGGAGTCATGCTCTCGTGTGTTATTATGCGAGACAGCATGATTACGTGCCCTCGTGTTATAAGACAGCATGAGTCGCCCTGGTTATTATGAGACAGCATGAGTCAAGTGTCTCTCGTGTTATGAGACAGCATGAGTCATGCTCAGAAGAAAGAGGTGAGACAGCATGAGTCATGCTTCCTGTTTATTATGAGACAGCATGAGTCATGCTCGTAAAGACATAGAGACAGCATGAGTCATGCTCTTGTGAAAGACATGGAGACAGCATGAGTCATGCTCTCGTGTTATTATGAGACGGCATGAGTCATGCTCTCAAGATATGAGACAATATGAGTCATGCTCCTGCAAGTTAAGGAGACAGCATGAGTCATGCCTTGTGTTATTATGAGACAGCATGAGCTGTGCCTGTGTTATTATGAGACAGCATGAGTCATGCTCTTGTGTTATGAGATGACAGCATGAGTCATGCTCTTGTGTTATTATGAGACAGCATGAGTCATGCTCTTCTGATATGAGACAGCATGAGTCATGCTCTTGTGTTATTATGAGACAGCATGAGTCAGGCTTTTGTGTTATGAGACAGCATGAGTCATGGTCTTGTGTTATTATGAGACAGCATGAGTCATGCTCTCGGGTTATTATGAGACAGCATGATTCATGCTCTCGTGTTATTATAAGACAGCATGAGTCATGCTCTTGTGTTATTATGAGACAGCATGAGTCATACTCTCGGGTTATTATGAGACAGCATGAGTCATACTCTCGGGTTATTATGAGACAGCATGAGTCATGCTCTCGGGTAATTATGAGACAGCATGAGTCATGCTCTAGTGTTATTATGAGACAGCATGAGTCATGCTCTCGTGTTATTATGAGACAGCATGAGTCATGCTCTCGTGTTATTATGAGGCAGCATGAGTCATGCTCTTGTGTTATTATGAGACAGCATGAGTCATGCTCTTGTGTTATTATGAGACAGCATGAGTCATGCTCTCGTGTTATTATGAGACAGCATGAGTCATGCTCTTGTGTTATTATGAGACAGCATGAGTCTTGCTCTTGTGTTATTATGAGACAGCATGAGTCATGCTCTCGGGTTATTTTGAGACAGCATGTGTCATGCTCTCGTGTTATGAGACAGCATGAGTCATGATCTCGTGTTATGAGACAGCATGAGTCATGCTCTCGTGTTGTTATGAGACAGCATGAGTCATGCTCTCGTGTTATTATAAGACAGCATGAGTCATGCTCTCGTGTTATGAGACAGCATGAGTCATGCTCTCTGGTTATTATAAGACAGCATGAGTCATGCTCTCGGGTTATTATAAGACAGCATGAGTCATGCTCTCGTGTTATTATAAGACAGCATGAGTCATGCTCTCGGATTATAAGACAGCATGAGTCATGCTCTCGGATTATAAGACAGCATGAGTCATGCTCTCGGGTTATTATGAGACAGCATTAGTCATGCTCTCGTGTTATGAGACAGCATGAGTCTTGCTCTCGTGTTATTGTGAGACAGCATGAGTCATGCTCTCGGGTTATTATGAGACTGCATGAGTCATGATGGCGTGTTATTATGAGACAGCATGAGTCATGCTCTTGTGTTATTATGAGACAGCATGAGTCATGCTCTCGTGTTATTGTGAGACAGCATGAGTCATGCTCTCGTGTTATTATGAGACAGCATGAGTCATGCTCTTGTGTTATTATGAGACAGCATGAGTCGTGCTCTTGTGTTATGAGACAGCATGAGTCATGCTCTCGGGTTATTTTGAGACAGCATGAGTCATGCTCTCGTGTTATGAGACAGCATGAGTCATGCTCTCGTGTTGTTAAGAGACAGCATGAGTCATGCTCTCGTGTTATTATAAGACAGCATGAGTCATGCTCTCGTGTTTTGAGACAGCATGAGTCATGCTCTCGTGTTGTTATGAGACAGCATGAGTCATGCTCTCGTGTTATTATAAGACAGCATGAGTCATGCTCTCGTGTTATGAGACAGCATGAGTCATGCTCTCTGGTTATTATAAGACAGCATGAGTCATGCTCTCGGGTTATTATAAGACAGCATGAGTCATGCTCTCGTGTTATTATAAGACAGCATGAGTCATGCTCTCGGATTATAAGACAGCATGAGTCATGCTCTCGGATTATAAGACAGCATGAGTCATGCTCTCGGGTTATTATGAGACAGCATTAGTCATGCTCTCGTGTTATGAGACAGCATGAGTCTTGCTCTCGTGTTATTGTGAGACAGCATGAGTCATGCTCTCGGGTTATTATGAGACAGCATGAGTCATGCTCTCGTGTTATGAGACAGCATGAGTCATGCTCTCGTGTTTTGAGACAGCATGAGTCATGCTCTCGTGTTATGAGACAGAATGAGTCATGCTCTTGTGTTATTATGAGACAGCATGAGTCATGCTCTTGTGTTATTATGAGACAGCATGAGTCATGCTTTTGTGTTATTATGAGACAACATGAGTCATGCTCTTGTGTTATTGAGACAGCATGAGTCATGCTCTTGTGTAATCATGAGACAGCATGAGTCATGCTCTTGTGTTATTATGAGACAGCATGAGTCATGCTCTCGTGTTATTATGAGACAGCATGAGTCATGCTCTTGTGTTATTATGAGACAGCATGAGTCATGCTCTCGTGTTATGAGACAGTATGAGTCATGCTTTTGTGTTATTATGAGACAGCATGAGTCATGCTCTCGGGTTATTATGAGACAGCATGAGTCATGCTCTTGTGTTATCATGAGACAGCATGAGTCATGCTCTGGGTTATTATGAGACAGCATGAGTCATGCTCTCATGTTATTATGAGACTGCATGAGTCATGCTCTCGGGTTATTATGAGACAGCATGAGTCATGCTCTCGGGTTATTATGAGACAGCATGAGTCATGCTCTCGTGTCATTATGAGACAGCATGAGTCATCCTCTCGTGTTATTATGAGACAGCATGAGTCATGCTCTCGTGTTATTATGAGACAGCATGAGTCATGCTCTCGTGTTATTATGAGACAGCATGAGTCATGCTCTCGTGTTATGAGACAGCATGAGTCATGCTCTCGTGTACTTATCAGACAGCATGAGTCATGCTCTCGTGTTATTATGAGACAGCATGAGTCATGCTCTCGGATTATGAGGCAGCATGAGTCATGCTCTCGGGTTATGAGGTAGCATGAGTCATGCTCTCGTGTTATTATGAGACAGCATGAGTCATGCTCTCGTGTTATTATAAGACAGCATGAGTCGTGCTCTCGGGTTATTATGAGACAGCATGAGTCATGCTCTCGTGTTATGAGACAGCATGAGTCATGCTCTCGTGTTATTATGAGACAGCATGAGTCATGCTCTCGTTTTATTATGAGACAGCATGAGTCATGCTCTTGTGTTATTATCAGACAGCATGAGTCATGCTCTCGTGTTATTATGAGACAGCATGAGTCATGCTCTCGTGTTATTATGAGACAGCATGAGTCATGCTCTCGTGTTATTATCAGACAGCATGACAGCTCTCATGAGACAGCATGAGTCATGCTCTCGTCTTATAAGACAGCATGAGCCATGCTCTCGTGTTATTATGAGACAGCATGAGTCATGCTCTTGTGTTATTATCAGACAGCATGAGTCATGCTCGTGTTATTATAATACAGCATGAGTCATGCTCTCGTGTTATTATGAGACAGCATGAGTCATGCTCTCGTGTTATGAGACAGCATGAGTCATGCTCTTGTATTATGAGACAGCATGAGTCATGCTCTCGTGTTATTATGAGACAGCATGAGTCATGCTCTCGTGATATTATGAGACAGCATGAATCATGCTCTCGTGTTATTATGAGACAGCATGAGTCATGCTCTTGTGTTATTATGAGACAGCATGAGTCATGCTCTCGTGTTATTATGAGACAGCATGAGTCATGCTCTCGTGATATTATGAGACAGCATGAATCATGCTCTCGTGTTATTATAAGACAGCATGAGTCATGCTCTCGGGTTATTATAAGACAGCGTGAGTCATGCTCTCGTGTTATTATGAGACAGCATGAGTCATGCTCTTGTGTTATTATGAGACAGCATGAGTCATGCTCTCGGGTTATTATAAGACAGCATGAGTCATGCTCTCGTGTTATAAGACAACATGAGTCATGCTCTCGTGTTATTATAAGACAGCTTGAGTCATGCTCTTTTGTTATTATAAGACAGCATGAGTCATGCTCTCGGGTTATTATAAGACAGCATGAGTCATGCTCTCGTGTTATTATGAGACAGCATGAGTCATGCTCTCGGGTTATAATAGGACAGCATGAGTCATGCTCTCGGGTTATTATAAGACAGCATGAGTCATGCTCTCGGGTTATTATAAGACAGCATGAGTCATGCTCTCGTGTTATTATGAGACAGCATGAGTCATGCTCTCGTGTTATTATGAGACAGCATGAGTCATTCTCTCGGGTTATAAGACAGCATGAGTCATGCTCTCGGGTTATTATAAGACAGCATGAGTCATGCTGTCGGGTTATTAAAGGACAGCATGAGTCATTCTCTCGGGTTATTATTAGACAGCATGAGTCATTCTCTCGGGTTATTATAAGACAGCATGAGTCATGCTCTCGGGTTATTATAAGACAGCATGAGTCATGCTCTCGTGTTATTATGAGACAGCATGAGTCATGCTCTCGGGTTTTGAGACAGCATGAGTCATGCTCTTGTGTTATGAGACAGCGTGAGTCATGCTCTTATGTTATTATGAGACAGCATGAGTCATGCTCTTGTGCTATTATAAGACAGCATGAGTCATGCTCTTCTTTTATTATGAGACAGCATGAGTCATGCTCTTGTGTTATGAGACAGCATGAGTCATGATCTCGTGTTATTGAGACAGAATGAGTCATGCTCTTGTGTAATCATGAGACAGCATGAGTCATGCTCTTGTGTTATTATGAGACAGCATGAGTCATGCTCTCGTGTTATTATGAGACAGCATGAGTCATGCTCTTGTGTTATTGAGACAGCATGAGTCATGCTCTTGTGTAATCATGAGACAGCATGAGTCATGCTTTTGTGTTATTATGAGACAGCATGAGTCATGCTCTCGTGTTATTATGAGACAGCATGAGTCATGCTCTTGTGTTATTATGAGACAGCATGAGTCATGCTCTCGTGTTATGAGACAGTATGAGTCATGCTCTTGTGTTATTATGAGACAGCATGAGTCATGCTCTCGGGTTATTATGTGACAGCATGAGTGATGCTCTTGTGTTATCATGAGACAGCATGAGTCATGCTCTGGGTTATTATGAGACAGCATGAGTCATGCTCTCATGTTATTATGAGACTGCATGAGTCATGCTCTCGGGTTATTATGAGACAGCATGAGTCATGCTCTCGGGTTATTATGAGACAGCATGAGTCATGCTCTCGTGTCATTATGAGACAGCATGAGTCATCCTCTCGTGTTATTACGAGACAGCATGAGTCATGCTCTCGTGTTATTATGAGACAGCATGAGTCATGCTCTCGTGTTATTATGAGACAGCATGAGTCATGCTCTCGTGTTATGAGACAGCATGAGTCATGCTCTCGTGTTCTTATGAGACAGCATGAGTCATGCTCTCGTGTTATTATGAGACAGCATGAGTCATGCTCTCGGATTATGAGGCAGCATGAGTCATGCTCTCGGGTTATTATGAGGTAGCATGAGTCATGCTCTCGTGTTATTATGAGACAGCATGAGTCATGCTCTCGTGTTATTATAAGACAGCATGAGTCGTGCTCTCGGGTTATTATGAGACAGCATGAGTCATGCTCTCGTGTTATGAGACAGCATGAGTCATGCTCTCGTGTTATTATGAGACAGCATGAGTCATGCTCTCGTTTTATTATGAGACAGCATGAGTCATGCTCTCGTGTTATTATGAGACAGCATGAGTCATGCTCTTGTGTTATTATGAGACAGCATGAGTCATGCTCTCGTGTTATTATGAGACGGCATGAGTCATGCTCTCGGGTTATTATGAGACAATATGAGTCATGCTCTCGTGTTATGAGACAGCATGAGTCATGCTCTTGTGTTATTATGAGACAGCATGAGTCATGCTCTTGTGTTATTATGAGACAGCATGAGTCATGCTCTTGTGTTATGAGACAGCATGAGTCATGCTCTTGTGTTATGAGACAGCATGAGTCATGCTCTTGTGTTATGAGACAGCATGAGTCATGCTCTTGTGTTATTATGAGACAGCATGAGTCATGCTCTCGTGTTATTATGAGACACCATGCGTCATGCTTTTGTGTTATGAGACAGCATGAGTCATGGTCTTGTGTTATTATGAGACAGCATGAGTCATGCTCTCGGGTTATTATGAGACAGCATGAGTCATGCTCTCGTGTTATGAGAGAGCATGAGTCATGCTCTTGTGTTATTATGAGACAGCATGAGTCATACTCTCGGGTTATTATGAGACAGCATGAGTCATGCTCTCGGGTAATTATGAGACAGCATGAGTCATGCTTTTGTGTTATGAGACAGCATGAGTCATGCTCTTGTGTTATTATGAGACAGCATGAGTCATGCTCTCGTGTTATTATGAGACAGCATGCGTCATAGTTTTGTGTTATGAGACAGCATGAGTCATGGTCTTGTGTTATTATGAGACTGCATGAGTCATGCTCTCGTGTTATTATGAGACAGCATGAGTCATGCTCTTGTGTTATTATGAGACAGCATGAGTCATGCTCTTGTGTTATTATGAGACAGCATGAGTCATGCTCTCGTGTTATTATGAGACAGCATGAGTCATGCTCTCGTGTTATTATCAGACAGCATGAGTCATGCTCTTGTGTTATTATGAGACAGCATGAGTCGTGCTCTTGTGTTATGAGACAGCATGAATCATGCTCTCGGGTTATTTTGAGACAGCATGAGTCATGCTCTCGTGTTATGAGACAGCATGAGTCATGCTCTCGTGTTGTTATGAGACAGCATGAGTCATGCTCTCGTGTTATTATAAGACAGCATGAGTCATGCTCTCGTGTTGTTATGAGACAGCATGAGTCATGCTCTCTGGTTATTATAAGAGAGCATGAGTCATGCTCTCGGGTTATTATAAGACAGCATGAGTCATGCTCTCGTGTTATTATAAGACAGCATGAGTCATGCTCTCGTGTTATTATAAGACAGCATGAGTCATGCTCTCGGATTATAAGACAGCATGAGTCGTGCTCTCGGATTATAAGACAGCATGAGTCATGCTCTCGGGTTATTATGAGACAGCATTAGTCATGCTCTCGTGTTATGAGACAGCATGAGTCATGCTCTCGTGTTATTGTGAGACAGCATGAGTCATGCTCTCGGGTTATTATGAGACAGCATGAGTCATGCTCTCGTGTTATTATGAGAAAGCATGAGTCATGCTCTCGTGTTATTATGAGACAGCATGAGTCATGCTCTTGTGTTATTATGAGAAAGCATGAGTCATGCTCTTGTGTTATTATGAGACAGCATGAGTCATGCTCTCGTGTTATTATGAGACAGCATGAGTCATGCTCTCGTGTTATTATGAGACAGCATGAGTCATGCTCTTGTGTTATTATGAGACAGCATGAGTCGTGCTCTTGTGTTATGAGACAGCATGAGTCATGCTCTCGGGTTATTTTGAGACAGCATGAGTCATGCTCTCGTGTTATGAGACAGCATGAGTCATGCTCTCGTGTTGTTAAGAGACAGCATGAGTCATGCTCTCGTGTTATTATAAGACAGCATGAGTCATGCTCTCGTGTTATGAGACAGCATGAGTCATGCTCTCGTGTTGTTATGAGACAGCATGAGTCATGCTCTCGTGTTATTATAAGACAGCATGAGTCATGCTCTCGTGTTGTTATGAGACAGCATGAGTCATGCTCTCTGGTTATTATAAGAGAGCATGAGTCATGCTCTCGGGTTATTATAAGACAGCATGAGTCATGCTCTCGTGTTATTATAAGACAGCATGAGTCATGCTCTCGTGTTATTATAAGACAGCATGAGTCATGCTCTCGGATTATAAGACAGCATGAGTCATGCTCTCGGATTATAAGACAGCATGAGTCATGCTCTCGGGTTATTATGAGACAGCATTAGTCATGCTCTCGTGTTATGAGACAGCATGAGTCATGCTCTCGTGTTATTGTGAGACAGCATGAGTCATGCTCTCGGGTTATTATGAGACAGCATAAGTCATGCTCTTGTGCTATTATAAGACAGCATGAGTCATGCTCTTCTTTTATTATGAGACAGCATGAGTCATGCTCTTGTGTTATGAGACAGCATGAGTCATGCTCTCGTGTTATTGAGACAGAATGAGTCATGCTCTTGTGTTATTATGAGACAGCATGAGTCATGCTCTTGTGTTATTATGAGACAGCATGAGTCATGCTTTTGTGTTATTATGAGACAACATGAGTCATGCTCTTGTGTTATTGAGACAGCATGAGTCATGCTCTTGTGTAATCATGAGACAGCATGAGTCATGCTCTTGTGTTATTATGAGACAGCATGAGTCATGCTCTCGTGTTATTATGAGACAGCATGAGTCATGCTCTTGTGTTATTATGAGACAGCATGAGTCATGCTCTCGTGTTATGAGACAGTATGAGTCATGCTTTTGTGTTATTATGAGACAGCATGAGTCATGCTCTCGGGTTATTATGAGACAGCATGAGTCATGCTCTTGTGTTATCATGAGACAGCATGAGTCATGCTCTGGGTTATTATGAGACAGCATGAGTCATGCTCTCATGTTATTATGAGACTGCATGAGTCATGCTCTCGGGTTATTATGAGACAGCATGAGTCATGCTCTCGGGTTATTATGAGACAGCATGAGTCATGCTCTCGTGTCATTATGAGACAGCATGAGTCATCCTCTCGTGTTATTATGAGACAGCATGAGTCATGCTCTCGTGTTATTATGAGACAGCATGAGTCATGCTCTCGTGTTATTATGAGACAGCATGAGTCATGCTCTCGTGTTATGAGACAGCATGAGTCATGCTCTCGTGTACTTATGAGACAGCATGAGTCATGCTCTCGTGTTATTATGAGACAGCATGAGTCATGCTCTCGGATTATGAGGCAGCATGAGTCATGCTCTCGGGTTATGAGGTAGCATGAGTCATGCTCTCGTGTTATTATGAGACAGCATGAGTCATGCTCTCGTGTTATTATAAGACAGCATGAGTCGTGCTCTCGGGTTATTATGAGACAGCATGAGTCATGCTCTCGTGTTATGAGACAGCATGAGTCATGCTCTCGTGTTATTATGAGACAGCATGAGTCATGCTCTCGTTTTATTATGAGACAGCATGAGTCATGCTCTTGTGTTATTATGAGACAGCATGAGTCATGCTCTCGTGTTATTATGAGACAGCATGAGTCATGCTCTCGTCTTATTATGAGACAGCATGAGTCATGTTCTTGTGTTATTATGAGACAGCATGAGTCATGCTCTCGTGTTATTATGAGACAGCATGAGTCATGCTCTCGGGTTATTATGAGACAGTATGAGTCATGCTCTCGTGTTATGAGACAGCATGAGTCATGCTCTTGTGTTATTATGAGACAGCATGAGTCATGCTCTTGTGTTATTATGAGACAGCATGAGTCATGCTCTTGTGTTATTATGAGACAGCATGAGTCATGCTCTTGTGTTATGAGACAGCATGAGTCATGCTCTTGTGTTATGAGACAGCATGAGTCATGCTCTTGTGTTATTATGAGACAGCATGAGTCATGCTCTCGTGTTATTATGAGACAGCATGCGTCATGCTTTTGTGTTATGAGACAGCATGAGTCATGGTCTTGTGTTATGAGACAGCATGAGTCATGCTCTCGGGTTATTATGAGACAGCATGAGTCATGCTCTCGTGTTATGAGAGAGCATGAGTCATGCTCTTGTGTTATTATGAGACAGCATGAGTCATACTCTCGGGTTATTATGAGACAGCATGAGTCATGCTCTCGGGTAATTATGAGACAGCATGAGTCATGCTCTTGTGTTATTATGAGACTGCATGAGTCATGCTCTCGTGTTATTATGAGACAGCATGAGTCATGCTCTTGTGTTATTATGAGACAGCATGAGTCATGCTCTTGTGTTATTATGAGACAGCATGAGTCATGCTCTCGTGTTATTATGAGACAGCATGAGTCATGCTCTCGTGTTATTATGAGACAGCATGAGTCATGCTCTTGTGTTATTATGAGACAGCATGAGTCGTGCTCTTGTGTTATGAGACAGCATGAGTCATGCTCTCGTGTTATGAGACAGCATGAGTCATGCTCTCGTGTTGTTAAGAGACAGCATGAGTCATGCTCTCGTGTTATTATAAGACAGCATGAGTCATGCTCTCGTGTTATGAGACAGCATGAGTCATGCTCTCGTGTTGTTATGAGACAGCATGAGTCATGCTCTCGTGTTATTATAAGACAGCATGAGTCATGCTCTCGTGTTATGAGACAGCATGAGTCATGCTCTCTGGTTATTATAAGAGAGCATGAGTCATGCTCTCGGGTTATTATAAGACAGCATGAGTCATGCTCTCGTGTTATTATAAGACAGCATGAGTCATGCTCTCGGATTATAAGACAGCATGAGTCGTGCTCTCGGATTATAAGACAGCATGAGTCATGCTCTCGGGTTATTATGAGACAGCATTAGTCATGCTCTCGTGTTATGAGACAGCATGAGTCATGCTCTCGTGTTATTGTGAGACAGCATGAGTCATGCTCTCGGGTTATTATGAGACAGCATGAGTCATGCTCTCGTGTTATTATGAGACAGCATGAGTCATGCTCTCGTGTTATGAGACAGCATGAGTCATGCTCTCGTGTTATTATGAGACAGCATGAGTCATGCTCTCGTGTTCTTATGAGACAGCATGAGTCATGCTCTCGTGTTATGAGACAGCATGAGTCATGCTCTCGGGTTATTATGAGACAGCATGAGTCATGCTCTCGTGTTACTATGAGACAGCATGAGTCATGCTCTCGTGTTATTATAAGACAGCATGAGTCGTGCTCTCGGGTTATTATGAGACAGCATGAGTCATGCTCTCGTGTTATTATGAGACAGCATGAGTCATGCTCTCGGGTTATTATGAGACAGCATGAGTCATGCTCTCGTGTTATTATGAGACAGCATGAGTCATGCTCTCGTGTTGTTATGAGACAGCATGAGTCATGCTCTCGTGTTATGAGACAGCATGAGTCATGCTCTCGGGTTATTATGAGACAGCATGAGTCATCCTCTCGTGTTACTATGAGACAGCATGAGTCATGCTCTCTGGTTATTATAAGAGAGCATGAGTCATGCTCTCGGGTTATTATAAGACAGCATGAGTCATGCTCTCGTGTTATTATAAGACAGCATGAGTCATGCTCTCGTGTTATTATCAGACATCATGAGTCATGCTCTCGTGTTATTATGAGACAGCATGAGTCATGCTCTCGTCTTATAAGACAGCATGAGCCATGCTCTCGTGTTATTATAATACAGCATGAGTCATGCTCTCGTGTTATTATGAGACAGCATGAGTCATGCTCTCGTGTTATGAGACAGCATGAGTCATGCTCTTGTATTATGAGACAGCATGAGTCATGCTCTCGTGTTATTATGAGACAGCATGAGTCATGCTCTTGTGTTATTATGAGACAGCATGAGTCATGCTCTCGTGATATGAGACAACATGAGTCATGCTCTCGGGTTATTATAAGACAGCGTGAGTCATGCTCTCGTGTTATTATGAGACAGCATGAGTCATGCTCTTGTGTTATTATGAGACAGCATGAGTCATGCTCTCGGGTTATTATAAGACAGCATGAGTCATGCTCTCGTGTTATAAGACAGCATGAGTCATGCTCTCGTGTTATTATAAGACAGCTTGAGTCATGCTCTTTTGTTATTATAAGACAGCATGAGTCATGCTCTCGGGTTATTATAAGACAGCATGAGTCATGCTCTCGTGTTATTATGAGACAGCATGAGTCATGCTCTCGGGTTATTATAGGACAGCATGAGTCATGCTCTCGTGTTATTATGAGACAGCATGAGTCATTCTCTCGGGTTATTATAAGACAGCATGAGTCATGCTCTCGGGTTATTATAAGACAGCATGAGTCATGCTCTCGGGTTATTATAAGACAGCATGAGTCATTCTCTCGTGTTATTATCAGACAGCATGAGTCATGCTCTTGTGTTATTATGAGACAGCATGAGTCGTGCTCTTGTGTTATGAGACAGCATGAGTCATGCTCTCGGGTTATTTTGAGACAGCATGAGTCATGCTCTCGTGTTATGAGACAGCATGAGTCATGCTCTCGTGTTGTTAAGAGAGAGCATGAGTCATGCTCTCGTGTTATTATAAGACAGCATGAGTCATGCTCTCGTGTTATGAGACAGCATGAGTCATGCTCTCGTGTTGTTATGAGACAGCATGAGTCATGCTCTCGTGTTATTATAAGACAGCATGAGTCATGCTCTCGTGTTGTTATGAGACAGCATGAGTCATGCTCTCTGGTTATTATAAGAGAGCATGAGTCATGCTCTCGGGTTATTATAAGACAGCATGAGTCATGCTCTCGTGTTATTATAAGACAGCATGAGTCATGCTCTCGTGTTATTATAAGACAGCATGAGTCATGCTCTCGGATTATAAGACAGCATGAGTCGTGCTCTCGGATTATAAGACAGCATGAGTCATGCTCTCGGGTTATTATGAGACAGCATTAGTCATGCTCTCGTGTTATGAGACAGCATGAGTCATGCTCTCGTGTTATTGTGAGACAGCATGAGTCATGCTCTCGGGTTATTATGAGACAGCATGAGTCATGCTCTCGTGTTATTATGAGAAAGCATGAGTCATGCTCTCGTGTTATTATGAGACAGCATGAGTCATGCTCTTGTGTTATTATGAGAAAGCATGAGTCATGCTCTTGTGTTATTATGAGACAGCATGAGTCATGCTCTCGTGTTATTATGAGACAGCATGAGTCATGCTCTCGTGTTATTATGAGACAGCATGAGTCATGCTCTTGTGTTATTATGAGACAGCATGAGTCGTGCTCTTGTGTTATGAGACAGCATGAGTCATGCTCTCGGGTTATTTTGAGACAGCATGAGTCATGCTCTCGTGTTATGAGAAAGCATGAGTCATGCTCTCGTGTTGTTAAGAGACATCATGAGTCATGCTCTCGTGTTATTATAAGACAGCATGAGTCATGCTCTCGTGTTATGAGACAGCATGAGTCATGCTCTCGTGTTGTTATGAGACAGCATGAGTCATGCTCTCGTGTTATTATAAGACAGCATGAGTCATGCTCTCGTGTTATTATAAGACAGCATGAGTCATGCTCTCGTGTTATTATAAGACAGCATGAGTCATGCTCTCGGATTATAAGACAGCATGAGTCATGCTCTCGGATTATAAGACAGCATGAGTCATGCTCTCGGGTTATTATGAGACAGCATTAGTCATGCTCTCGTGTTATGAGACAGCATGAGTCATGCTCTCGTGTTATTGTGAGACAGCATGAGTCATGCTCTCGGGTTATTATAAGACAGCATGAGTCATGCTCTTCTTTTATTATGAGACAGCATGAGTCATGCTCTTGTGTTATGAGACAGCATGAGTCATGCTCTCGTGTTATTGAGACAGAATGAGTCATGCTCTTGTGTTATTATGAGACAGCATGAGTCATGCTCTTGTGTTATTATGAGACAGCATGAGTCATGCTTTTGTGTTATTATGAGACAACATGAGTCATGCTCTTGTGTTATTGAGACAGCATGAGTCATGCTCTTGTGTAATCATGAGACAGCATGAGTCATGCTCTTGTGTTATTATGAGACAGCATGAGTCATGCTCTCGTGTTATTATGAGACAGCATGAGTCATGCTCTTGTGTTATTATGAGACAGCATGAGTCATGCTCTCGTGTTATGAGACAGTATGAGTCATGCTCTTGTGTTATTATGAGACAGCATGAGTCATGCTCTCGGGTTATTATGAGACAGCATGAGTCATGCTCTTGTGTTATCATGAGACAGCATGAGTCATGCTCTGGGTTATTATGAGACAGCATGAGTCATGCTCTCATGTTATTATGAGACTGCATGAGTCATGCTCTCGGGTTATTATGAGACAGCATGAGTCATGCTCTCGGGTTATTATGAGACAGCATGAGTCATGCTCTCGTGTCATTATGAGACAGCATGAGTCATCCTCTCGTGTTATTATGAGACAGCATGAGTCATGCTGTCGTGTTATGAGACAGCATGAGTCATGCTCTCGTGTTATTATGAGACAGCATGAGTCATGCTCTCGTGTTATGAGACAGCATGAGTCATGCTCTCGTGTACATATGAGACAGCATGAGTCATGCTCTCGTGTTATTATGAGACAGCATGAGTCATGCTCTCGGATTATGAGGCAGCATGAGTCATGCTCTCGGGTTATTATGAGGTAGCATGAGTCATGCTCTCGTGTTATTATGAGACAGCATGAGTCATGCTCTCGTGTTATTATAAGACAGCATGAGTCGTGCTCTCGGGTTATTATGAGACAGCATGAGTCATGCTCTCGTGTTATGAGACAGCATGAGTCATGCTCTCGTGTTATTATGAGACAGCATGAGTCATGCTCTCGTTTTATTATGAGACAGCATGAGTCATGCTCTTGTGTTATTATGAGACAGCATGAGTCATGCTCTCGTGTTATTATGAGACAGCATGAGTCATGCTCTCGTCTTATTATGAGACAGCATGAGTCATGCTCTTGTGTTATTATGAGACAGCATGAGTCATGCTCTCGTGTTATTATGAGACAGCATGAGTCATGCTCTCGGGTTATTATGAGACAGTATGAGTCATGCTCTCGTGTTATGAGACAGCATGAGTCATGCTCTTGTGTTATTATGAGACAGCATGAGTCATGCTCTTGTGTTATTATGAGACAGCATGAGTCATGCTCTTGTGTTATTATGAGACAGCATGAGTCATGCTCTTGTGTTATGAGACAGCATGAGTCATGCTCTTGTGTTATGAGACAGCATGAGTCATGCTCTTGTGTTATTATGAGACAGCATGAGTCATGCTCTCGTGTTATTATGAGACAGCATGCGTCATGCTTTTGTGTTATGAGACAGCATGAGTCATGGTCTTGTGTTATTATGAGACAGCATGAGTCATGCTCTCGGGTTATTATGAGACAGCATGAGTCATGCTCTCGTGTTATGAGAGAGCATGAGTCATGCTCTTGTGTTATTATGAGACAGCATGAGTCATACTCTCGGGTTATTATGAGACAGCATGAGTAATGCTCTCGGGTAATTATGAGACAGCATGAGTCATGCTCTTGTGTTATTATGAGACTGCATGAGTCATGCTCTCGTGTTATTATGAGACAGCATGAGTCATGCTCTTGTGTTATTATGAGACAGCATGAGTCATGCTTTTGTGTTATTATGAGACAGCATGAGTCATGCTCTCGTGTTATTATGAGACAGCGTGAGTCATGCTCTCGTGTTATTATGAGACAGCATGAGTCATGCTCTTGTGTTATTATGAGACAGCATGAGTCGTGTTCTTGTGTTATGAGACAGCATGAGTCATGCTCTCGTGTTATGAGACAGCATGAGTCATGCTCTCGTGTTGTTAAGAGACAGCATGAGTCATGCTCTCGTGTTATTATAAGACAGAATGAGTCATGCTCTCGTGTTATGAGACAGCATGAGTCATGCTCTCGTGTTGTTATGAGACAGCATGAGTCATGCTCTCGTGTTATTATAAGACAGAATGAGTCATGCTCTCGTGTTGTTATGAGACAGCATGAGTCATGCTCTCTGGTTATTATAAGAGAGCATGAGTCATGCTCTCGGGTTATTATAAGACAGCATGAGTCATGCTCTCGTGTTATTATAAGACAGCATGAGTCATGCTCTCGGATTATAAGACAGCATGAGTCGTGCTCTCGGATTATAAGACAGCATGAGTCATGCTCTCGGGTTATTATGAGACAGCATTAGTCATGCTCTCGTGTTATGAGACAGCATGAGTCATGCTCTCGTGTTATTGTGAGACAGCATGAGTCATGCTCTCGGGTTATGAGACAGCATGAGTCATGCTCTCGTGTTATTATGAGACAGCATGAGTCATGCTCTCGTGTTATGAGACAGCATGAGTCATGCTCTCGTGTTATTATGAGACAGCATGAGTCATGCTCTCGTGTTCTTATGAGACAGCATGAGTCATGCTCTCGTGTTATGAGACAGCATGAATAATGCTCTCGGATTATGAGACAGCATGAGTCATGCTCTCGGGTTATTATGAGACAGCATGAGTCATGCTCTCGTGTTACTATGAGACAGCATGAGTCATGCTCTCGTGTTATTATAAGACAGCATGAGTCGTGCTCTCGGGTTATTATGAGACAGCATGAGTCATGCTCTCGTGTTATTATGAGACAGCATGAGTCATGCTCTCGTGTTATTATGAGACAGCATGAGTCATGCTCTCGTGTTATTATGAGACAGCATGAGTCATGCTCTCGTGTTATGAGACAGCATGAGTCATGCTCTCGGATTATGAGACAGCATGAGTCATGCTCTCGGGTTATTATGAGACAGCATGAGTCATCCTCTCGTGTTACTATGAGACAGCATGAGTCATGCTCTCTGGTTATTATAAGAGAGCATGAGTCATGCTCTCGGGTTATTATAAGACAGCATGAGTCATGCTCTCGTGTTATTATGAGACAGCATGAGTCATGCTCTCGTGTTATTATGAGACAGCATGAGTCATGCTCTCGGGTTATTATGAGACAGCATGAGTCATGCTCTCGTGTTACTATGAGACAGCATGAGTCATGCTCTCTGGTTATTATAAGAGAGCATGAGTCATGCTCTCGTGTTATTATGAGACAGCATGAGTCATGCTCTCGTGTTATTATAAGACAGCATGAGTCATGCTCTCGTGTTATTATCAGACATCATGAGTCATGCTCTCGTGTTATGATGAGACAGCATGAGTCATGCTCTCGTCTTATAAGACAGCATGAGCCATGCTCTCGTGTTATTATAATACAGCATGAGTCATGCTCTCGTGTTATTATGAGACAGCATGAGTCGTGTTCTTGTGTTATGAGACAGCATGAGTCATGCTCTCGTGTTATGAGACAGCATGAGTCATGCTCTCGTGTTGTTAAGAGACAGCATGAGTCATGCTCTCGTGTTATTATAAGACAGCATGAGTCATGCTCTCGTGTTATGAGACAGCATGAGTCATGCTCTCGTGTTGTTATGAGACAGCATGAGTCATGCTCTCGTGTTATTATAAGACAGAATGAGTCATGCTCTCGTGTTGTTATGAGACAGCATGAGTCATGCTCTCTGGTTATTATAAGAGAGCATGAGTCATGCTCTCGGGTTATTATAAGACAGCATGAGTCATGCTCTCGTGTTATTATAAGACAGCATGAGTCATGCTCTCGGATTATAAGACAGCATGAGTCGTGCTCTCGGATTATAAGACAGCATGAGTCATGCTCTCGGGTTATTATGAGACAGCATTAGTCATGCTCTCGTGTTATGAGACAGCATGAGTCATGCTCTCGTGTTATTGTGAGACAGCATGAGTCATGCTCTCGGGTTATTATGAGACAGCATGAGTCATGCTCTCGTGTTATTATGAGACAGCATGAGTCATGCTCTCGTGTTATGAGACAGCATGAGTCATGCTCTCGTGTTATTATGAGACAGCATGAGTCATGCTCTCGTGTTCTTATGAGACAGCATGAGTCATGCTCTCGTGTTATGAGACAGCATGAATAATGCTCTCGGATTATGAGACAGCATGAGTCATGCTCTCGGGTTATTATGAGACAGCATGAGTCATGCTCTCGTGTTACTATGAGACAGCATGAGTCATGCTCTCGTGTTATTATAAGACAGCATGAGTCGTGCTCTCGGGTTATTATGAGACAGCATGAGTCATGCTCTCGTGTTATTATGAGACAGCATGAGTCATGCTCTCGTGTTATTATGAGACAGCATGAGTCATGCTCTCGTGTTATTATGAGACAGCATGAGTCATGCTCTCGTGTTATGAGACAGCATGAGTCATGCTCTCGGATTATGAGACAGCATGAGTCATGCTCTCGGGTTATTATGAGACAGCATGAGTCATCCTCTCGTGTTACTATGAGACAGCATGAGTCATGCTCTCTGGTTATTATAAGAGAGCATGAGTCATGCTCTCGGGTTATTATAAGACAGCATGAGTCATGCTCTCGTGTTATTATGAGACAGCATGAGTCATGCTCTCGTGTTATTATGAGACAGCATGAGTCATGCTCTCGGGTTATGAGACAGCATGAGTCATGCTCTCGTGTTACTATGAGACAGCATGAGTCATGCTCTCTGGTTATTATAAGAGAGCATGAGTCATGCTCTCGTGTTATTATGAGACAGCATGAGTCATGCTCTCGTGTTATTATAAGACAGCATGAGTCATGCTCTCGTGTTATTATCAGACATCATGAGTCATGCTCTCGTGTTATTATGAGACAGCATGAGTCATGCTCTCGTCTTATAAGACAGCATGAGCCATGCTCTCGTGTTATTATAATACAGCATGAGTCATGCTCTCGTGTTATTATGAGACAGCATGAGTCATGCTCTCGTATTATGAGACAGCATGAGTCATGCTCTTGTATTATGAGACAGCATGAGTCATGCTCTCGTGTTATTATGAGACAGCATGAGTCATGCTCTTGTGTTATTATGAGACAGCATGAGTCATGCTCTCGTGATATGAGACAGCATGAGTCATGCTCTCGGGTTATTATAAGACAGCGTGAGTCATGCTCTCGTGTTATTATGAGACAGCATGAGTCATGCTCTTGTGTTATTATGAGACAGCATGAGTCATGCTCTCGGGTTATTATAAGACAGCATGAGTCATGCTCTCGTGTTATAAGACAGCATGAGTCATGCTCTCGTGTTATTATAAGACAGCTTGAGTCATGCTCTTTTATTATAAGACAGCATGAGTCATGCTCTCGGGTTATTATAAGACAGCATGAGTCATGCTCTCGTGTTATTATGAGACAACATGAGTCATGCTCTCGGGTTATTATAGGACAGCATGAGTCATGCTCTCGTGTTATTATGAGACAGCATGAGTCATTCTCTCGGGTTATTATAAGACAGCATGAGTCATGCTCTCGGGTTATTATAAGACAGCATGAGTCATGCTCTCGGGTTATTATAAGACAGCATGAGTCATTCTCTCGGGTTATTATAAGACAGCATGAGTCATTCTCTCGGGTTATTATAAGACAGCATGAGTCATGCTCTCGGGTTATTATAAGACAGCATGAGTCATGCTCTCGGGTTTTGAGACAGCATGAGTCATGCTCTTGTGTTATGAGACAGCATGAGTCATGCTCTTGTGTTATTATGAGACAGCATGAGTCATGCTCTTGTGCTATTATAAGACAGCATGAGTCATGCTCTTGTTTTATTATGAGACAGCATGAGTCATGCTCTTGTGTTATTATGAGACAGCATGAGTCATGCTCTCGTGTTATTGAGACAGAATGAGTCATGCTCTTGTGTTATTATGAGACAGCACGAGTCATGCTCTTGTGTTATTATGAGACAACATGAGTCATGCTCTTGTGTTATTATGAGACAGCATGAGTCATGCTCTTGTGTAATCATGAGACAGCATGAGTCATGCTCTTGTGTTATGAGACAGCATGAGTCATGCTCTCGTGTTATTATGAGACAGCATGAGTCATGCTCTTGTGTTATTATGAGACAGCATGAGTCATGCTCTCTTGTTATGAGACAGTATGAGTCATGCTCTTGTGTTATTATGAGACAGCATGAGTCATGCTCTCGGGTTATGAGACAGCATGATTCATGCTCTTGTGTTATCATGAGACAGCATGAGTCATGCTCTGGGTTATTATGAGAGAGCATGAGTCATGCTCTCGGGTTATGAGACAGCATGAGTCATGCTCTTGTGTTATTATGAGACAGTATGAGTGATGCTCTCGTGTTATTATGAGACAGCATGAGTCATGCTCTTGTGTTATTATAAGACAGCATGAGTCATGCTCTCGGGTTATGAGGCAGTATGAGTTATGCTCTTGTGTTATTATGAGACAGTATGAGTTATGCTCTTGTGTTATTATGAGACAGCATGAGTCATGCTCTTGTGTTATTATGAGACAGCATGAGTCATGCTCTTGTGTTATTATGAGACAGCATTAGTCATGGTCTTGTGTTATTATGAGACAGCATGAGTCATGCTCTCGGGTTATTATGAGACACCATGAGTCATGCTCTTGTGTTATTATGAGACAGCATGAGTCATGCTCTCGGGTTATTATAAGACAGCATGAGTCATGCTCTCGTGTTATTATAAGACAGCATGAGTCATGCTCTCGGTTTATTATAAGACAGCGTGAGTCATGCTCTCGGATTATAAGACAGCATGAGTCATGCTCTCGGGTTATTATGAGACAGCATTAGTCATGCTCTCGAGTTGTTATGAGACAGCATGAGTCATGCTCTCGTGTTATGAGACAGCATGAGTCATGCTCTCGGGTTATAATGAGACAGCTTGATTCATGCTCTCGTGTTATGAGACAGCATGAGTCATGCTCTCGTGTTAATATGAGACTGCATGAGTCATGCTCTCGTGTTATTATGAGACAGCATGAGTCATGCTCTTGTGTTATGAGACAGCATGAGTCATGCTCTCGTGTTCTTATGAGACAGCATGAGTCATGCTCTCGTGTTATTATGAGACAGCATGAGTCATGGTCTGGGATTATGAGACAGCATGAGTCATGCTTTCGGGTTATTATGAGAAAGCATGAGTCATGCTCTCGTGTTATGATACAGCATGAGTCATGCTCTCGTGTTATTATAAGACAGCATGAGTCGTGCTCTCGGGTTATTATGAGACAGCATGAGTCATGCTCTTGTGTTATTATGAGACAGCATGAGTCATGCTCTCGTGTTATGAGACAGCATGAGTCATGCTCTTGTATTATGAGACAGCATGAGTCATGCTCTCGTGTTATTATGAGACAGCATGAGTCATGCTCTTGTGTTATTATGAGACAGCATGACTCATGCTCTCGTGTTATTATGAGACAGCATGAGTCATGCTCTCGTGTTATTATACAGCATGAGTCATGCTCTCGTGTTATTATGAGAGCATGAGTCATGCTCTCGTGTTAGACAGCATGAGTCATGCTCTCGTGTTATTATGAGACAGCATGAGTCATGCTCTCGTGTTATTATGAGACAGCATGAGTCATGCTCTCGTGTTATAATGAGGCAGCATGAGTCATGCTCTCGTGTTATTATGAGACAGCATGAGTCATGCTCTCGTGTTATTATGAGACAGCATGAGTCATGCTCTCGGATTATGAGACAGCATGAGTCATGCTCTCGTGTTATTATGAGACAGCATGAGTCATGCTCTCGGATTATGAGACAGCATGAGTCATGCTCTCGTGTTATGAGACAGCATGAGTCATGCTCTTGTATTATGAGACAGCATGAGTCATGCTCTCGTGTTGTTATAAGACAGCATGAGTCATGCTCTCGGGTTATTATGAGACAGCATGAGTCTTGCTCTCGTGTTATGAGACAGCATGAGTCATGCTCTTGTATTATGAGACAGCATGAGTCATGCTCTCGTGTTATTATGAGACAGCATGAGTCATGCTCTCGTGTTATTATGAGACAGCATGAGGCATGCTCTCGTGTTATTATGAGACAGCATGAGTCATGCTCTCGTGTTATTATGAGACAGCATGAGTCATGCTCTTGTGTTATTATGAGACAGCATGAGTCATGCTCTTGTGTTATTATGAGACAGCATGAGTCATGCTCTTGTGTTATTATGAGACAGCATGAGTCATGCTTTCGTTTTATTATAAGACAGCATGAGTCATGCTCTTGTGTTATTATAAGACAGCATGAGTCATGCTCTCGTGTTATTATAAGACAGCATGAGTCATGCTCTTGTGTTATTATAAGACAGCATGAGTCATGCTCTCGTGTTATTATAAGACAGCATGAGTCATGCTCTTGTGTTATTATAAGACAGCATGAGTCATGCTCTTGTGTTATTATAAGACAGCATGAGTCATGCTCTCGTGTTATTATAACACAGCACGAGTCATGCTCTCGTGTTATTATGAGACAGCATGAGTCATGCTCTCGTGTTATTATAAGACAGCATGAGTCATGCTCTCGGGTTATTATAAGACAGCATGAGTCATGCTCTTGTGTTATTATAAGATAGCATGAGTCATGCTCTCGGGTTATTATAAGACAACATGAGTCATGCTCTCGTTTTATTATAAGATAGCATGAGTCATGCTCTTGTGTTATTATAAGATAGCATGAGTCATGCTCTCGTGTTATTATAAGACAGCATGAGTCATGCTCTTGTGTTATTATAAGATAGCATGAGTCATGCTCTCGGGTTATTATAAGACAGCATGAGTCATGCTCTCGTGTTATTATGAGACACCATGAGTCATGCTCTCGGGTTATTATAAGACAGCATGAGTCATGCTCTCGTGTTATTATGAGACAGCATGAGTCATTCTCTCGGGTTATTATAAGACAGCATGAGTCATGCTCTCTGGTTATTATAAGACAGCATGAGTCATGCTCTCGGGTTATTATAAGACAGCATGAGTCATGCTCTCGGATTATAAGACAGCATGAGTCATGCTCTCGTGTTATTATGAGACAGCATGAGTCATGCTCTCGGGTTATTATAAGACAGCATGAGTCATGCTCTCGGGTTATTATAAGACAGCATGAGTCATGCTCTCGTGTTATTATGAGACAGCATGAGTCATGCTCTCGTGTTATTATGAGACAGCATGAGTCATTCTCTCTTGTTATTATAAGGCAGCATGAGTCATGCTCTCTGGTTATTATAAGACAGCATGAGTCATGCTCTCTGGTTATTATAAGACAGCATGAGTCATGCTCTCGGGTTATAAGACAGCATGAGTCATGCTCTCGGGTTATTATAAGACAGCATGAGTCATGCTCTCGGGTTATTATAAGACAGCATGAGTCATGCTCTCGGGTTATTATAAGACAGCATGAATCATGCTCTCGGGTTATTATAAGACAGCATGAGTCATGCTCTCGGGTTATTATAAGACAGCATGAGTCATGCTCTCGGGTTATTATAAGACAGCATGAGTCATGCTCTCGGGTTATTATAAGACAGCATGAGTCATGCTCTCGGTTTATTATAAGACAGCATGAGTCATGCTCTCGGGTTATTATGAGACAGCATGAGTCATGCTCTCCACCTCACAAATTCTTCTAACACACGATGACTTTCAGTATATTCAGTAACACAGTAACTGACCTCTTTGTAAGTCAGGGAATTATGAGGAAATACTACGAGTTTTTTATCTCAATTCTACGGGGCCGTGTACCAGGCGCCCAGGACTCTTGTCCAGGGCGCCTGGAAGACTCCCCGCTGGAGGTGATGCCTTGTCCAGGGCGCCTTGAAGACTCCCCGCTGGAGGTGATGCCTTGTCCAGGGCGCCTTGAAGACTCCCGGCTGGAAGTGATGCCTTGTCCAGGGCGCCTTGAAGACTCCCCGCTGGAGGTGATGTCTTGTCCAGAGCGCCTGGAAGACTCCTGCTGGAGGTGATGTCTTGTCCAGAGCGCCTGGAAGACTCCTGCTGGAGGTGATGTCTTGTCCAGGGGGCCTGGAAGACTCCCCGCTGGAAGTGATGTCTTGTCCAGGGCGCCTGGAAGACTCCCCGCTGTTGGACGGAGTATTTATAATTAATTTATTATAAGGGAATAGTTAATTTGGAAACAAGCTCTAATATATATTAAGAATAAATTATTATCAATTGGTAATAATTTAGGATTTATGAGATTAAGAGGCATATATTATTACGGTGCCCCTGGCCTGGTGGGAAAAGCTCTCGCTTCACATGGTGAGGGCGCGGGTTCGATTCCCGGCGAAGGGGTGGAAACAGACGTGTTTCCTTACACCGGTTTTCTATGTTCACCTATCAGTAAAATGGGTACCTGGGTGTTAGTGGACTGGTGTGGGTCGCATCCTGGGACAAAATTGACCTAATTTACGGGAAATACTCAGCATAACAAGTTGCTTTCTATATAGTAGCATGTCACTGATGTCAGCTATGGTCTGTATACCTTGTACATGTACTGGTAGTAAATAAAGACATTATTATTAATTATTATTATTATTATTATTATTATTATTATTATTATTATTATTATTATTATTATTATTATTATTATTATTATTATATACGTATTAGGTTAACCTAGTCACTATCTGACTGGTTGATATCAAAGACAAGATGATAATACTGATATATGGAAGCGATGGTAAATTTGTTTAACGTTGTAGATGAATGGTTCAGACAACCGACACGTTGATAAATTAGACACATGTGCAACTCTTGGGTATCTTTATTGAGGAAACGTTTCACCACACAGTGGCTTCATCAGTCCATACATAGGAGAATGGTGAAGAACAGGAGGAGAATGAGGTAATCAGTCCCTCAACCTTGAGTCGATGTGGACTGATGAAGCCACTGTGTGGTGAAACGTTTCCTCAATAAAGATACCCAAGAGTTGCACATGTGTCTAATTTATCAACGTGTCGGTTGTCTGAACCATTCATCTACAACGTTAAACAAATTTACCATCGCTTCCATATATCAGTATTATCATCTTGTCTTTGATATCAACCAGTCAGATAGTGACTAGGTTAACCTAATACGTATATAATAATAATAATAATAATAATAATAATAATAATAATAATAATAATAATAATAATAATAATAATAATAATTTGACTCTCGCCATCAGCTAAATGTCTAATAATGTCTATAATTAATGATGATGGGCCCCAACATATTATTATATATTATTCAACTTAATATTAAATTAGAGAATTATTTATACGAATTCATTAGAGTTATCAGATGAGATTAAGCATGTATGACTACCCAAGTTCTGTATGAATTATGTACAGCTGACCTCTCAAGGGAAGTTCCTAGACGCTGGTGAGGGGCTCTTGATCTAGGGAATTGGATCTGTGTTCCGGTTCCCTGAACTGAGCCTGAATATCTTCCATCCTCCCACAGGCACTGTATAATCCTAAGTGTTTAGAGCTCCCCTATGATTATATGCGCCGCTGAGAAAACTCACAAGATGAATAATTTTAGAAAGAGCGCAAAACATTGTTCTCATGACAAGGGGGAACTGGATTTCACAAAATTGTTGTGTTACAACAGAGGGAAGATAGTCTCTGTCAAGTGACATACCGATATTGAACAAAAACTTAAACATTAGTGCTAGACGGCAAAGGAACAAAGGGAACGAACACCTGCTGTCCTTGTCCCTGTTCACCATCAGTAAAATAGGTACCTGGGTGTTAGTGGACTGGTGTGGGTCTCATCCTGGGACAAAACTGACCTAATTTGCGGGAAATGCTCAGCATAACAAGGGGGCTTTCTATATAGTAGTATGTCACTGATGTCAACTATGGTCTGTATACCTTGTACATGTACTTGTAGTAAATAAAGACATTACAGCCGTACTGAAAAATACAAAAACCTACATACTTATGCGTATACAGTACATAAAATCCATGTCAAAAACACCTGTAGAATTGGCCCATTTATCACAGGAAGTTCATGCACTGACGACTAAATGCTCTTTTTTCATGAAGGTTCAAAGAAACCCTATATAAATAGATCTTGGCTGATAGATCTAGATGTTAAACCTAATAAATCTATTTATATGAAATTGTCAGGGTTCCTAAATTGTCAGGGTTCCTAAATTGTCAGGGTTCTTAAATTGTCAGGGTTCCTAAATTGTCAGGGTTCCTAAATTGTCAGGGTTCTTAAATTGTCAGGGTTCCTAAATTGTCAGGGTTCCTAAATTGTCAGGGTTCTTAAATTGTCTGGGTTCCTAAATTGTCAGGGTTCCTAAATTGTCAGGGTTCCTAAATTGTCAGGGTTCCTAAATTGTCAGGGTTCCTAAATTGTCAGGGCTCCTAAATTGTCAGGGCTCCTAAATTGTCAGGGTTCCTAAATTGTCAATATTCGCTCCCATCCTATTCCTCATCCTCATATCTGACATAGACAAGGATGTCAGCCACAGCACCGTGACTTCTTTTCCAGATGACACCCGAATTTGCTTGACAGTGTCTTCCATTACAGACACTGCAAGACTCCAGGTGGACATCAACCAGATTTTTAAATGGGCCGCAGAAAACAATATGAAGTTCAATGATGAGAAATTTTAATTACTCTAATATGGAAAATGTGAGGAAATTAAAACTGTATTGGAGTATGAAGATTGAGACACTTATGCAGCACATGGAAATCTTTATTCAGGAAACGTTTCGCCACACAGTGGCTTCATCAGTCCAATACAAAGCAGAAGGTCTAAGGAGAGGAGGAGTATGAGGCAATCAGTCCCTCAGCCTGGAGTCGATGTGTTCAGTCCATCAATCTTGTAGAATGTACAGCATAGGGCCGTAGACGTGGCTTATATACTGTAGTGAGGTGAGGTGAAGCAGGCGGAGGCGGGGTCATAGTGGTACCATCCACTAGTCGAAGTAGGTCTTCCTCCTCTCCTTACACCTTTTGCTTTGTATTGGACTGATGAAGCCACTGTGTGGCGAAACGTTTCCTGAATAAAGATTCCCATATGTTGCATAAGTGTCTCAATCTTCAACTTGTCGGCTTTCCAAACCATTCATCACAACTGTCAGACACTGCAGCATCATGGGATCTTGTTACAAAGTATTCTTCAACACTTGTTCAACCTTTGGACGAAGACCTACTTCGACTAGTGGATGGTACCACTATGACCCCGCCTCCATCTGCTTCGCCTCACCTGACTATAGTATATAAGCCACGTCTACGGCCCTATGCTGTACATTCTACAAGATTGATGGACTGAACACATCGACTCCAGGCTGAGGGACTGATTGCCTCATACTCCTCCTCTCCTTAGACCTTCTGCTTTGTATTGGACTGATGAAGCCACTGTGTGGCGAAAAGTTTCCTGAATAAAGATTTCCATGTGTTGCTTAAGTGTCTAAATCTTCATACTCCAATACAGTTTTAATTTCCTCACATTTTCCATATCAGAGTAATTAAAATTTCTCATCATTGAACTTCATATTGTTTTCTGCGGCCCATTTAAAAATCTGGTTGATGTCCACCTGGAGTCTTGCAGTGTCTGTAATGGAAGACACTGTCGAGCAAATTCGGGTGTCATCTGCAAAAGAAGTCACGGTGCTGTGGCTGACATCCTTGTCTATGTCAGATATGAGGATGAGGAACAGGATGGGAGCGAATACTGTGCCTTGAAGAACAGAGCTTTTCACCGTAGCCACCTCAGACTTTACTCTGTTGACTACTACTCTTTGTGTTCTGTTTGTTAGGAACTTATAGATCCATCTACCAACTTTTCCCATTATTCCTTTATCACGTATTTTGTGATCTATTACATCATGGTCACACTTGTCAAGGGCTTTTGCAAAGTCTGTGAATACCGCATCTGCGTTTCTTGTCTTCAACAGCATCCACGGCCTTGTCATAGTGATCCAGTAGTTGGGACAGATAGGAGCGACCTGTTCTAAACCCATGTTGCCCTGGGTTGTGTAACTGATGGGTATCTAGATGGGTGGCGATCTTTCTTCTTAGAACGCTTTCAAAGATTTTTATGATATGGGACGTCAGCGCTATCGGTCTGTAATTCTTTGCTATTGCTTTACTACCACCTTTGTGGAGTGGGGCTATGTCTGTTGTTTTTAGTAACTGTGGGACGACCCCAGTGTCCATGCTCCTTCTCCATAGAATGTTAAAAGCACATTATAGTGGCTTCTTGCAGTTCTTGATGAACACGGTGTTCAATGAGTCTAGGCCTGGGGCAGAGTGAATGGGCATGTCATTTATCGTCTTTTCCTTGTTATATCATTGCCCTTGTTTACTACACCTCTGTCTTTTCTATTTTCGTTCTCAATTGGCTTCTCTCATTATACCTCTTCTGTATGGCCATTTGTGATGAATGGTTTGCCACAAAACAATACAAAGAGGACGTAAGGAGAGGAGGAGTATGAGGTTGAAGATTGAGACACTTATGCAGCATATGGGAATCTTTATTCAGGAAACGTTTCGCCACACAGTGGCTTCATCAGTCCAATACAAAGAGGAAGGCGTAAGGAGAGGAGGAGTATGAGGTAATCAGTCCCTCAGCCTGGAGTCGATGTGTTCAGTCCATCAATCTTGTAGAATGTACAGCATAGGGCCGTAGACGTGGCTTATATACTGTAGTGAGGTGACTTGAAGCAGACGGAGGCGGATCTTCTTACAAAGAATTCTTCAACGCTTGTTCAACCTTTGGGATCTTGTTACAAAGAATTCTTCAACACTTGTTCAACCTTTGGACGAAGACCTACTTCGACTAGTGGATGGTACCACTATGACCCCGCCTCCGCCTGCTTCATCCCGCCTCCGTCTGCCTCACCTCACTACAGTATATAAGCCACGTCTACGGCCCTATGCTGTACATTCTACAAGATTGATGGACTGAACACATCGACTCCAGGCTGAGGGACTGATTACCTCATACTCCTCCTCTCCTTACGCCTTCCTCTTTGTATTGGACTGATGAAGCCACTGTGTGGCGAAACGTTTCCTGAATAAAGATTCCCATATGCTGCATAAGTGTCTCAATCTTCAACTTGTCGGTTTTTTAAACCATTCATCACAACTGTCACCCACATAAAGGATCACTTGGACAATGAAATATGGATCCCAGGTTACAACCTATACAGATGTGACAGAGTGAACAGGCAAAAGGGGGGGGTTGGCCTGTACATTGCAGAGTCACTTGTTTGCACAGAACTGCTTAATGCCTCAAATGACGTAGTGGAAGTTTTAGCAGTAAAGGTCGAGAACCAAAACCTAGTCATTGTGGTAGTCTACAAGCCTCCGGATGCAACATCCCAGCAATTCCAGGAACAGCTGTTAAAAATTGACCACTGTCTGGAAAATCTTCCAGCTCCTGCACCCAACATCTTGCTCCTGGGGGATTTCAACTTAAGGCACCTAAAATGGAGGAATATAGCAAATAATATTGTTGCAGTAATAACACCAGGAGGCAGCTCTGATGAAAACTCACACTCACACGAGCTTTTAAATCTCTGCACAAAATTCAATTTAAACCAGCAAATAATAGAGCCTACTAGACTGGAGAATACACTAGACCTCATCTTCACTAACAATGATGATCTGATAAGAAATGTCACCATATCAAAAACAATATACTCAGATCACAACATAATTGAGGTTCAGACATGTATGCGAGGAGCCCCAGACCGACAAAATGAGACTAGTCACGAGGGAGCATTCACCAAATTCAACTTCAATAACAAAAACATAAAGTGGGACCAAGTAAACCAAGTCCTAACCGATATAAGCTGGGAAGATATACTAAGCAACACAGACCCAAACTTATGCCTAGAACAGATTAACTCGGTGGCACTCGATGTATGCACAAGGCTTATTCCTCTAAGAAAAAGGAGGAGTAGATGTAAAATAGAAAGAGACAGGCGCTCCCTTTACAGGCGACGGAAAAGAATAACAGAGCGGCTAAAAGAGGTCAATATATCTGAAATGCGCAGGGAGACACTGGTCAGAGAAATAGCAAGCATCGAACTTAAGCTAAAAGAATCCTTTAGGAGTCAGGAATCGCGGGAAGAACTAAAAGCTATAAATGAAATCGAAAGAAACCCAAAGTATTTCTTCTCCTATGCCAAATCAAAATCGAGAACAACGTCCAGTATTGGGCCCCTACTTAAACAAGATGGGTCCTACACAGATGACAGCAAGGAAATGAGTGAGCTACTCAAGTCCCAATATGACTCAGTTTTTAGCAAGCCGCTAACCAGACTGAGAGTCGAAGATCAAAATGAATTTTTTATGAGAGAGCCACAAAATTTGATTAACACAAGCCTATCCGATGTTATCCTGACGCCAAATGACTTCGAACAGGCGATAAATGACATGCCCATGCACTCTGCCCCAGGGCCAGACTCATGGAACTCTGTGTTCATCAAGAACTGCAAGAAGCCCCTATCACGAGCCTTTTCCATCCTATGGAGAGGGAGCATGGACACGGGGGTCGTCCCTCAGTTACTAAAAACAACAGACATAGCCCCACTCCACAAAGGGGGCAGTAAAGCAACAGCAAAGAACTACAGACCAATAGCACTAACATCCCATATCATAAAAATCTTTGAAAGGGTCCTAAGAAGCAAGATCACCACCCATCTAGAAACCCATCAGTTACACAACCCAGGGCAACATGGGTTTAGAACAGGTCGCTCCTGTCTGTCTCAACTACTGGATCACTACGACAAGGTCCTAAATGCACTAGAAGACAAAAAGAATGCAGATGTAATATATACAGACTTTGCAAAAGCCTTCGACAAGTGTGACCATGGCGTAATAGCGCACAAAATGCGCGCTAAAGGAATAACAGGAAAAGTCGGTCGATGGATCTATAATTTCCTCACTAACAGAACACAGAGAGTAGTCGTCAACAGAGTAAAGTCCGAGGCAGCTACGGTGAAAAGCTCTGTTCCACAAGGCACAGTACTAGCTCCCATCTTGTTCCTCATCCTCATATCCGACATAGACAAGGATGTCAGCCACAGCACCGTGTCTTCCTTTGCAGATGACACCCGAATCTGCATGACAGTGTCTTCCATTGCAGACACTGCAAGGCTCCAGGCGGACATCAACCAAATCTTTCAGTGGGCTGCAGAAAACAATATGAAGTTCAACGATGAGAAATTTCAATTACTCAGATATGGTAAACATGAGGAAATTAAATCTTCATCAGAGTACAAAACAAATTCTGGCCACGAAATAGAGCGAAACACCAACGTCAAAGACCTGGGAGTGATTATGTCGGAGGATCTCACCTTCAAGGACCATAACATTGTATCAATCGCATCTGCTAGAAAAATGACAGGATGGATAATGAGAACCTTCAAAACTAGGGAGGCCAAGCCCATGATGACACTCTTCAGGTCACTTGTTCTATCTAGGCTGGAATATTGCTGCACTCTAACAGCACCTTTCAAGGCAGGTGAAATTGCCGACCTAGAAAATGTACAGAGAACTTTCACGGCGCGCATAACGGAGATAAAACACCTCAATTACTGGGAGCGCTTGAGGTTTCTAAACCTGTATTCCCTGGAACGCAGGAGGGAGAGATACATGATTATATACACCTGGAAAATCCTAGAGGGACTAGTACCGAACTTGCACACGAAAATCACTCACTACGAAAGCAAAAGACTTGGCAGACGATGCACCATCCCCCCAATGAAAAGCAGGGGTGTCACTAGCACGTTAAGAGACCATACAATAAGTGTCAGGGGCCCGAGACTGTTCAACTGCCTCCCAGCACACATAAGGGGGATTACCAACAGACCCCTGGCAGTCTTCAAGCTGGCACTGGACAAGCACCTAAAGTCAGTTCCTGATCAGCCGGGCTGTGGCTCGTACGTTGGTTTGCGTGCAGCCAGCAGCAACAGCCTGGTTGATCAGGCGCTGATCCACCAGGAGGCCTGGTCACAGACCGGGCCGCGGGGGCGTTGACCCCCGAAACTCTCTCCAGGTAAACTCCAGACATCTACCTAAAGCTACTCAAGAAACAACTCCTGCACCCCCCGACACCAATCAAACCCAGCCCCTCCCACTCATATATTTGTCCAGTCTCTTCTTAAAGCTACCCAAGGTCCTAGCCTCTATCACCCCACTGGGAAGACTGTTCCACGCATCTACAACTCTGTTAGAAAACCAGTACTTACCTATGTCCTTTCTAAATCTAAATTTATCCAACTTAAATCCATTATTCCTGGTTCTTACCTGGTTCGACACCCTCAGTACTTTATTAATGTCTCCCTTGTTTATGCCCGTCATCCACTTATACACTTCAATGATATCTCCCCTCATTCTACGCCTCTCCAGAGAGTGGAGATTTAAGGCTTTAAGTCTATCTTCATACGGGAGGTTCCTTACACAGTAAATCATTTTAGTCATTCTTCTCTGTATGTTCTCTAATGAGTCTATGTCCATCCTGTAGTAAGGGGACCAAAACTGAGCAGCATAATCTAAATGAGGCCTCACTAGTGATGTATAGAGCTGTAAAATAACTTTTGGACTTCTGTTACTTATACTTCTTGAGATAAATCCAAGTAATCTGTTGGCCTTGTTGCGCACACTAAGGCACTGCTGTCTTGGCTTTAGATTTCTGCTTACCATGACTCCCAAGTCTTTTTCACATTCTGTATGACCAAGCTCTACTTCACCTAGATTATAGCTTCGAGGGTTATTTTCATTACCAAGGGCAAGTACCTTACACTTATCCACATTAAACTTCATCTGCCATTTCTCAGACCAAGACATTAATTTGTTCAAATCGTCCTGGAGTTCATTGATATCCTCCTCAGAGTGAATTATACGGCCTATCTTTGTATCATCAGCAAACTTACTCATGTCACTAGTAATCCCTTCATCAAGGTCATTAATGTGTTAGGTAAGACACATATGCAACAGTTAGGTATCTTTATTTTGAAACGTTTCGCCTACACAGTAGGCTTCTTCATGGTATACAATACCGACAGGTTGGTAGGTAAGACACATAGGCAACAGTTAGGCAACTTTATTCCGAAACGTTTCGCCTACACAGTAGGCTTCTTCAGTCGAATACAGAAAGTAGGCAGGAACAGTAGAGAAGACGATGTAATCAGTCCATCACCCTTAAAGTCGTAGAATTTGAGGTTGTCAGTCCCTCGGCCTGGAGAAGTTCAGTTCCATAGTCAGGAACTATCTGAAGATCAAGCGACAGTGCGGAGACTTAAATACTGTCGGAAGGAGAGGTGCAGAGTAGTAGTAGTAGTGAGAATGTAGCCACTGAGAGGTCAGCTCCCTCTCAGATCCAACAATATGAACATCAAAATGGTATACAATACCGACAGGTTGGTAGGTAAGACACATAGGCAACAGTTAGGCAACTTTATTCCGAAACGTTTCGCCTACACAGTAGGCTTCTTCAGTCGAATACAGAAAGTAGGCAGGAACAGTAGAGAAGACGATGTAATCAGTCCATCACCCTTAAAGTCGTAGAATTTGAGGTTGTCAGTCCCTCGGCCTGGAGAAGTTCAGTTCCATAGTCAGGAACTATCTGAAGATCAAGCGACAGTGCGGAGACTTAAATACTGTCGGAAGGAGAGGTGCAGAGTAGTAGTAATAGTGAGAATGTAGCCACTGAGAGGTCAGGTCCCTCTCAGATCCAACAATTCTCACTTGAAAAGGTTATCCAAGGTGTTTTCTGTATCAAGATGCCATGTGTTGCAGTGTCTGACAAGATGAACATCTGAACAAGACAACTGAACTTCTCCAGGCCGAGGGACTGACAACCTTTTACGACAAGGGTGATGGACTGATCGTCTTCTCTACTGTTCCTGCCTACTTTCTGTATTCGACTGAAGAAGCCTACTGTGTAGGCGAAACGTTTCGGAATAAAGTTGCCTAACTGTTGCCTATGTGTCTTACCTACCAACCTGTCGGTATTGTATACCATTTTGATGTTCATCTTGTCAGACACTGCAACACATGGCATCTTGATACAGAAAACACCTTACTTTTCAAGTGAGAATTGTTGGATCTGAGAGGGACTGACCTCTCAGTGGCTACATTCTCACTACTACTACTACTCTGCACCTCTCCTTCCGACAGTATTTAAGTCTCCGCACTGTCGCTTGATCTTCAGATAGTTCCTGACTATGGAACTGAACTTCTCCAGGCCGAGGGACTGACAACCTCAAATTCTACGACTTTAAGGGTGATGGACTGATTACATCGTCTTCTCTACTGTTCCTGCCTACTTTCTGTATTCGACTGAAGAAGCCTACTGTGTAGGCGAAACGTTTCGGAATAAAGTTGCCTAACTGTTGCCTATGTGTCACTGAACACAAGGGTATCTTGGTACAGACCATCTACTTCGACAACCTCTACTAGTGAGAACGGCTGGGTTTGAGAAGGACCTGCCCTCCCAAATCAACCTACGTCTCACCTCCTGGCACTATATAAGGCCCGATTCTGTCACTTCAACTTCATATTGTTTCAGACAACGGAACAATGCTCTTCTCCAGACTGAGGGACTGACCACCTCAAAACTTTAAGGGTGATGGACTGATTACATCGTCTTCAAGTATCTTCTGCTTCTATCAACTTTTCTGTACTCGACTGAAGAAGCCTACTGTGTAGGCGAAACGTTTCAAAATAAAGATACCTAACTGTTGCATATGTGTCTTACCTAACAATCTGTCGGTATTTTATACCATTTTAATGTTCATTCTGTCAGACACTGCAACACAAGGGTATCTTGGTACAGACCATCTACTTCGACAACCTCTACTAGTGAGAACGGCTGGGTTTGAGAGGGACCTGCCCTCCCAAACTATTACTACTCAACCTACGTCTCACCTCCTGGCACTATATAAGGCTCCGATTCTGTCACTTCAACTTCATATTGTTTCAGACAACGGAACAATGCTCTTCTCCAGACTGAGGGACTGACCACCTCAAAACTTTAAGGGTGATGGACTGATTACATCGTCTTCAAGTATCTTCTGCTTCTATCAACTTTTCTGTACTCGACTGAAGAAGCCTACTGTGTAGGCGAAACGTTTCGAAATAAAGATACCTAACTGTTGCATATGTGTCTTACCTAACAATCTGTCGGTATTTTATACCATTTTAATGTTCATTCTGTCAGACACTGCAACACAAGGGTATCTTGGTACAGACCATCAACTTCGACAACCTCTACTAGTGAGAACGGCTGGGTTTGAGAGGGACCTGCCCTCCCAAAGCAACCTACGTCTCACCTGGCACTATATAAGGCTCCATCCTGTCACTTCAACTTCATATTGTTTCAGACAACGGAACAATGCTCTTCTCCAGACTGAGGGACTGACCACCTCAAAACTTTAAGGGTGATGGACTGATTACATCGTCTTCAAGTATCTTCTGCTTCTATCAACTTTTCTGTACTCGACTGAAGAAGCCTACTGTGTAGGCGAAACGTTTCGAAATAAAGATACCTAACTGTTGCATATGTGTCTTACCTAACAATCTGTCGGTATTTTATACCATTTTAATGTTCATTCTGTCAGACACTGCAACACAAGGGTGTCAGACAACGGATGCTCTTCTCCAGACTGAGGGACTGACCACCTCAAAACTTTAAGGGTGATGGACTGATTACATCGTCTTCAAGGCTTCTATCAACTTTTCTGTACTCGACTGAAGAAGCCTACTGTGTAGGCGAAACGTTTCAAAATAAAGATACCTAACTGTTGCATATGTGTCTTACCTACCTCAGAGCCCTGGCTCTAACGACTATGGAACAATTCTTCGTCTGTCCCGTCTTGCTCTTCTCCAGACTGAGGGACTGCCACTAGTGACTAATCCCCATTCAGATTTCACTCCATTAATGGTAACTCTCTGCTTTCTATTGGTAAGCCATGCCTCAATCCATGCTAGAACTTTACCTCCTATACCATGAGCTGCCACTTTTCTTAAGAGTCTCTTGTGAGGTACTCTGTCGAAGGCTTTACTAAAATCCAAATAAACAATATCATATTCCTTATCACTGTCAACTGCCTCAAATGTTCTATTGAAGAACGTCAGTAAGTTTGTCAGGCAGGAACGACCTCTCGTGAATCCATGCTGAGATTCATTTATCAAGTTATGCTCTTCAAGGTGACTTCTGATAATGTCAGCTATAATTGATTCTAATAACTTGCCCACTATAGATGTCAGGCTTATTGGACGGTAATTTGAAGGAGTGGACTTATCCCCTGATTTGAATATAGGAACCACATTAGCCATCTTCCACATCTCTGGCACAACACTGGTAAGGATGGACGCATTGAATACACTCGTTAATGGCTGACTAAGCTCCATCTTGCATTCCTTAAGTACCCTTGAAAACAACTCATCGGGTCCCGGGGACTTATTTTGTTTCAGTTTGTCTATCTGTTTAATAACCATGTCCCTCGTGACAGTAATATTAGTTAACTTAAATTCATCAGGAACTAAATAATTGTTAATTACTGGAATCTCATTTACATCTTCCTGTGTAAAAACTGACAAAAAATAGTCATTAAATAAGGAACACATTTCCAGTTCATTATCCGTCAGCTGTCCATTCCCAGATTTCAGAGGTCCTACTTTTTCCTTCACCTTCGTCCTATACACTTGAAAGAACCCCTTTGGATTAGTCTTTGATTCATTAGCAACTCTAATTTCATAGTCACGTTTAGCCTTTCTAATCGCCTTTTTTACTTCTCTTTTAAGCTGAACATATTGGTCAGTAAGGTTAACCTCTCCTCTTCTGATGCGCCTATAAATTCCCCTTTTCTCCCCTAATAGATGCTTTAGCCTCCTGTTAACCCATTTGGGATCGTTATTATTAGACCTAATTTCTCTCTGGGGAATGTATATACTCTGGGCACTGTGTACATTATTAAGAAAACAATCATAAAAGCAGATCCCTTCATATTCATAAGTATGATTATCGTCAATAAAATCATTAGCTAGATAACCCCAATCAAGATTAGACAGATGTTCCCTAAGTCCATTATAATCGGCAGAACGAAAATCGGGGATTTTTACTGTATTATCATTATTCTTGCATTCCCAATTAATGCTAAAGGTGATGGATTTGTGATCACTTGCGCCAAGCTCTTCAGTGATCTCCAGATTATTCACGAGTGTTTCCTTATTTGACAAGACTAGGTCTAGCAAATTATTACCCCTGGTAGGTTCAGTTACACTCTGTTTCAGAAAACAGTCCTGAACTGTTTCCATGAAGTCACTGGACTCTAGATTACCTGTCAAAGAATTCCAGTCAATTTGGCTAAAGTTAAAGTCCCCTACTATGACTACGTTACTGTGTCCAGAAGCCCTAACAATTTCGTCCCAAAGAAGTCTCCCTCTATCGTGATCCAAGCCTGGAGGTCGGTATATTACACCTAGAATTAGTTTTTCTTGACCCTCCACGAACTCTACCCAAACAGACTCTGTTACTGCTCCATCTATTTTTATACCTTTTTTATGCAACAATTAATATTTTCTCGAACATACAATGCAACTCCTCCCCCCTTCCCATTACATCTATCCACATTGAATAACTTAAATCCCTGAATATTACACTCAGCAGTCATATCCCGACTCTTTAAATCATACCACGTTTCAGTTAATGCAATGATATCAAAGTTCCCAGCACATGCTACCAAACGTAGTTCATTAATTTTATTTCTTGCACTTCGACTGTTAGCATAAAATACCATCATATGTTTTTTCTTCTGCACATTTTTCCTATTCATCTTTGTTTTTACACAATTTCTGAAATTATCATTACCCAGAGTTACTCCATGACAGTTACTATTAAGATTCTTAATATCAGAGCATAAGTCAATATATCCATACTCATTATTAATCATTTCTAAACCCATACCTCTAACTAATCCTAGTTTAAAGTCCTAACAACCCCCTCAACTGAGTTAGCAAGAAAACCCACACCTGCCCTGGATAAGTGAACCCCATCCCTGGCATACATGTCATTTCGGCCATAGAAGTTGTCCCAGTTGTCAATGAATGGTACTGCATTATCCTTACAGTGTTTATCCAGCCAACAATTAATACCAATTGCTCTGGACAACCATTCATTACCAACACCTCTTCTTGGCAAAATGCCACATATAACAGGGCGCCCCCCCTTCTTCCTAATCATGTCTATAGCTGTCCTGAACTTTCTAACTAAATCCTCACTTCTACGCTTGCCTACATCATTGCCTCCAGCACTGAGGCAAATAATAGGATTGATCCCATTACCGTTCATGATGTTGTCAAGCCGGCTAACAATGTCCTCCATCCCAGCCCCAGGAAAGCATACCCTTTGTCTCCTACTCCTGTCCTTCAAGCAGAATGCCCTATCCATGTATCTAACCTGGCTATCCCCAACAACAACAATATTCTTACCTTCCTTGTTGTCGTTCGTCGTGACGATCCCAGTAGTAGACTCACATTCGTCGGGTAGCACCGAGAATGCGTTGGAGGTTTCCACGGGAGTTTCCACAGCAGTCTCTTTCTTCTTCATCGTTTCTGGCTTTCCATTCGTCTTCTTGATCGTCAACTTCGTCGTCCCCTGCTGTCCAGCCACTGACCACGATCCCTTCTTGACCTGAGGACTCGAAACAGGAGGACTACTACGAATCCTCTTGTTTTCCTCGGTCAATCGCCGTATCTCCATCTTCGCTGCCCTCAATTCTTCCTTAAGTTGCTGGTAAAGTTGCTCGATGGAGGGCATCTTGGTTCAGTCCACGGGAGCAAACAAGACACTTCTTCACAGAGTTAAGTACAGGTCAGCACTCAAAGTACAGGTCACCACTCAAGAGCACACAAACAGGTCTTCACAGAGCTAAGTACACGTCACCACTCGGTACACGTCACCAACCTAAATTTGAAACTACCCAAAGTCCTAGCCTCAATAACCCAACTAGGTAGACTGTTCCACTCATCAACTACCCTATTTCCAAACCAATACTTTCCTATGTCCTTTCTAAATCTAAACTTATCTAATTTAAATCCATTACTGCGGGTTCTCTCTTGGAGAGATATCCTCAAGACCTTGTTAATATCCCCTTTATTAATACCTATCTTCCACTTATACACTTCGATCAGGTCTCCCCTCATTCTTCGTCTAACAAGTGAATGTAACTTAAGAGTCTTCAATCTTTCTTCATAAGGAAGATTTCTAATGCTATGTATTAATTTAGTCATCCTACGCTGAATGTTTTCTAACGAATTTATGTCCATTCTGTAATATGGAGACCAGAATTGAGCTGCATAATCTAGGTGAGGCCTTACTAATGATGTATAAAGCTGCAGTATGACCTCTGGACTTCTGTTGCTTACACTTCTTGATATAAATCCCAGTAATCTATTTGCCTTATTACGTACGCTTAGGCATTGCTGTCTTGGTTTAAGGTTGCTGCTTACCATAACCCCCAAGTCCTTTTCGCAATCTGTATGGCTAAGTTCTACATTATTTAACTTATAAGTGCTAGGGTTATGGACACTCCCGAGCTTCAGAACCTTGCATTTATCTACATTGAACTGCATCTGCCACTTTTCTGACCAAGAGTAGAGTTTGTCTAAATCCTCCTGAAGTTCCCTAACATCTACGTTTGAATCAATTATCCTACCTATCTTCGTGTCATCGGCGAATTTGCTCATATCACTAGTAATTCCTTCATCAAGATCATTGATATATATTATAAACAACAACGGGCCCAAGACTGATCCCTGTGGAACGCCACTTGTTACTGATCCCCACTCGGATTTAACCCCATTTATGGACACTCTCTGCTTCCTGTCTGTGAGCCATGATTCGATCCACGAGAGCACCCTTCCCCCAATGCCATGAGCTGCTACTTTCTTCAACAGTCTTTGGTGCGGAACTCTATCAAATGCCTTACTAAAATCTAAGTAAATAATATCAAATTCTTTATCGTGGTCAACAGCCTCAAAAGCTTTACTGAAGAAAGTTAATAAATTAGTTAGACAAGACCGGCCTCTTGTGAATCCATGCTGAGTATCATTAATCAAGCTATGCTTATCGAGATGGCTTCTTATAATCTCAGCTATAATTGACTCTAGTAATTTGCCTACAATTGAGGTCAGGCTTATTGGGCGGTAATTTGACGGTAACGACTTGTCCCCTGTTTTAAAAATAGGAATTACATTAGCCATCTTCCACATATCAGACACTACACCTGTTTGAAGAGATAAATTAAAAATATTAGTTAATGGTTCACAGACTTCCATTTTGCATTCCTTTAGAACCCTTGAAAAAACCTCATCAGGACCCGGTGACTTATTTTGCTTCAGTCGGTCTATCTGCTTCACAACCATTTCACTAGTGACTGTGATGTTACATAATTTATCTTCTTCTGATCCACTATAAAAATTAATTACCGGAATATTATTAGTGTCTTCCTGTGTAAAAACCGAGAGAAAATAATTATTTAAAATCGAGCACATTTCATTCTCTTTGTCAGTAAGATGCCCATAGTTATTTTTAAGGGGACCTATCTTATCTCTGACTTTTGTTCTATATACCTGGAAAAAACTTTTTGGGTTAGTTTTAGAATCCCTAGCAACTTTAATTTCATAGTCCCTTTTAGCTTTTCTTATCCCCTTTTTAATGTCCCTCTTAATGTCAATATACTGATTCATAAGATGACCCTCGCCTCTTTTGATACGCCTATAAATTCCTTTCTTATGCCCTAGTAGATATTTCAGCCTATTATTCATCCATTTTGGGTCATTTCTATTTGATCTAATTTCCTTATAAGGGATAAACGTTCTTTGAGCAGCATGTATTGTGTTCAGAAAACTGTCATATTGATAGCTCTCTTCGTTACCCCAGTCAACAGATGATAAGTGTTCTCTAAGCCCATCGTAATCTGCTAAGCGAAAATCTGGGACTGTTACTGAGTTATCCCTACTATCATACTTCCATTCAATTCTAAATGTAATTGATTTGTGGTCGCTAGCACCCAGTTCCTCTGAAACTTCTAAATTATTAACAAGGGATTCATTGTTTGCCAGAACTAAGTCAAGCAGGTTATTACCCCTTGTAGGTTCTGTCACAAACTGCTTCAAAAAACAATCCTGAACTACTTCTAAGAAGTCGTATGATTCTAAATTCCCAGTCAAGAAATTCCAATCAATATGACTAAAGTTAAAGTCTCCTAGAATTACTACATTATCGTGCCTTGTGGCCCTAACAATTTCCTCCCATAGTAGTCTCCCCTGGTCCCTATCTAAATTTGGGGGACGGTATATCACACCTAAAATTAATTTTTCATGCCCCTCTGAAAATTCTATCCAAACAGACTCTGTATGTGTTACTTCAGACTTAATACCCGTTTTTATGCAACAGTTCAAGCGATCTCGGACATACAATGCCACCCCACCCCCCTTCCCGATACTTCTATCTACTTGGAACAATTTAAAACCCTGAATGTGACATTCTGCAGGCATGTCCCGACTTTTTGAATTAAACCACGTCTCAGTAATGGCAAATACATCTATGTTACCTGCACTAGCAACTAGTCTCAACTCGTCCATCTTATTCCTAGCACTGCGACTATTTGTGTAATAAATATTTAATGACCCTCCTCTCTCTTTACCCTTCCTGCTCCTTTCTGTTATTCCACTAAACCTATTACTGTCCTTGTCAATTAGTGCCACTGGCTTTCCAATATCCACCTCATTTTGCCTATTACTAGTTCTCCTAGTACTCATATTACTACCCTGCGACTTCACAGTTTTCCCGCCAAAACCCATACCACTAACTATTCCTAGTTTAAAGACCTAACAGCTCCCTCCACTGCGTTGGCCAGTGCTCCCACCCCACACCTAGATAAGTGAACCCCATCCCTGGCATACATGTCATTTCTGCCATAGAAGAGGTCCCAGTTGTCAATGAATGTTACCGCATTTTCCTTACAGTATTTGTCCAGCCAGCAATTGACACCAATTGCTCTGGACAACCATTCATTTCCAACTCCTCTCCTTGGCAAAATGCCACATATGACAGGTTTCCCACCCTTCTTCCTAATTATCTCTATTGCTGACCTATACCTGCTAATCAGGTCCTCACTCCTACGTCTGCCAACATCGTTGCCTCCAGCACTGAGACAGATAATAGGATTGCTCCCATTACCTCTCATGATGTCATCCAGACGGCTAACAATATCCTTCATCCCAGCCCCAGGAAAACACACTCTCTGCCTCCTACTCCTATCCTTCAAACAGAATGCCCTATCCATGTACCTAATCTGGCTATCCCCAACAACAACAATGTTTTTACCTTCCTTGGCGTCCACACACACACACACACACACACACATACACACACACACACACACACACACACAAGCACACATGTTTTTCAGGCACTTGTAGAAGCTGAGTAGACTTAGTATTATTGATACATAGAAGGGCGAGGTGCAGTTAAGTGAGGAGGATTATTTCTGGGCACACAGAAACATAAATGCACGCACGCACGCACCCATGCACTCACACACACACACACACACACACTCTCCAAGTGGAGAGAGTAACAGGAATAGGCTGGGAAAAACCAAACTACAAAAGGGGGAACAACTCAGGCATGAGGAACTTCCTTCAAGACATTCAGTGGGAGAGGGAACTGACAGGAAAACCAGTACAAGAAATGATGGACTATGTGGCAACAAAATGCAAGGAGGCAGAGGAGAGGTTTGTTCCCAAGGGAAACAGAAATAATGGGAAGAACAGAACGAGTCCTTGGTTCACCCAAAGGTGTAGGGAGGCAAAAACTAGGTGTACTAGAGAATGGAAAAGGTACAGAAGACAGAGAACTTAGGAAAATAAAGAGATTAGCCGAAGAGCCAGAAACGAATATGCACAGATAAGAAGGGAGGCTCAGAGACAATATGAAAATGACATAGCATCAAAAGTAAAGACTGACCCGAAGCTGTTGTACAGCCACATCAGGAGGAAAACAACAGTCAAGGACCAGGTAATCAGACTGAGGAAGGGTGATGGGGAATTCACAAGAAACGACCGAGAGGTATGTCGGGAGCTCAACATAAGATTTAAAGAGGTATTTACAGTGGAAACCAGTAGGACTCCAGGAAATCAAAACAGGGGGGCACACAAGCAAGTGCTGGATGAGGTACATATAACCAAGGAGGAGGTGAAGAAGCTGCTATGCGAACTTGACACCTCAAAGGCGGTGGGACCAGACATCTCTCCATGGGTCCTTAAAGAGGGAGCAGAGATATTGTGTGAGCCATTAACAAAGATCTTCAACACATCATTTGAAACTGGGCAACTCCCTGAGGTATGGGAAATGGCAAATGTAGTCCCAATTTTTAAAAAGGGAGACAGACATGAATCACTAAACTACAGACCTGAATCACTAACGTGTATAGCATGCAAGGTCATGGAGAAGATCATCAGGAGGAGAGTGGTGGAGCACCTGGAAAGAAACAAGTGTATAATTGACAACCAGCACGGTTTCAGGGAAGGAAAATCCTGTGTCACAAACCTACTAGAGTTTTATGACAAGGTGACAGAAGTAAAACAAGAGAGAGAGGGGTGGATCGACTGCATATTTTTGGACTGCAAGAAGGCTTTCGACACAGTTCCTCACAAGAGGTTACTGCAAAAGCTAGAGGATCAGGCACACATAACAGGAAAGGCACTGCAATGGATCAGAGAATACCTGACAGGGAGGCAACAACGAGTCATGGTACGCGACGAGGTGTCAGAGTGGGCGCCTGTGACAAGCGGGGTTCCACAGGGGTCAGTCCTAGGACCTGTGTTGTTCTTGGTATATGTGAACGACATAACGGAAGGGATAGACTCAGAAGTGTCCTTGTTTGCAGATGATGCGAAGTTAATGAGAATAATCAAATCGGATGAGGATCAGGCAGGATTACAAAGAGACCTGGACAGGCTACAAGCCTGGTCCAGCAACTGGCTCCTTGAATTTAACCCCTGCCAAATGCAAAGTCATGAAGATTGGGGAAGGGCAAAGAAGACCGCAGACACAATATAGTTTAGATGGCCAAAGACTGCAAACCTCACTCAAGGAAAAAGATCTGGGGGTGAGTATAACACCGAGCATATCTCCTGAGGCTCACATCAATCAGAGAACTGCTGCAGCATACAGGCGCCTGGCAAACCTACGGATAGCATTCCGATACCTCATCTGGAGTTTATCTGGAGATTATCTGGAGAGAGTTCCGGGGGTCAACGCCCCCGCGGCCCGGTCTGTGACCAGGCCTCCTTAGGTCAGTGTCCCAGGATGCGACCCACACCAGTCGACTAACACCCAGGTACCCATTTTACTGATGGGGAACATAGACAACAGGTGGAAAGAAACACGTCCAATGTTTCTACTCTGGCTGAGAATCGAACCCAGGCCCTCACCGTGTGAAGCGAGAGCGTTAACCACCAGGCCACCAGAGCCCTGTAAGGATTCGTTTAAGACTCTGTATACCATTTACGTCAGGCCCATACTGGTGTATGCAGCACCAGTTTGGAATCCACACCTAGTCAAGCACGTCAAGAAATTAGAGAAAGTGCAAAGGTTTGCAACAAGACTAGTCCCAGAGCTACGGAGATTGTCCTACGAAGAAAGGTTGAGGGAAATCGGCCTGACGACACAGGAGGACAGGAGGGTCAGGGGAGACATGATAACGACATATAAAATACTGTGCAGAATAGACAAGGTGGACAAAGACCGGATGTTCCAGAGAAGGGACACAGACACAAGAGGTCACAATTGGAAGTTGAAGACTCAGATGAATCAAAGGGATGTTAGGAAGTATTTCTTCAGTCGTAGAGTAGTCAGGCCATGGAATAGCCTAGAAAGTGACGTAGTGGAGGCGGGAACAATACATAGTTTTAAGGCGAGGTATGATAGAGCTCATGGGGCAGGGAGAGAGAGGACCTAGTAGCAATCAGCGAAGAGGCGGGGCCAGGAGCTGTGATTCGACCCCTGCAACCACAAATAGGTGAGTACAAATAGGTGAGTACACACACACACACAAAAGTGTTGGATGACATAAATACGAATGAGGAGGTGAAGAAACTGCCAAGGGACGTCGATACCTCAAAGGCAATGGGACCGGACATCTCCCCGTGGGTCCTTAGAGAGGGAGTGGATATGCTGTGTGTACCACTTACCACAATCTTCAACACGTTCCTGGAAACTGGGCAACTACCTGAGGTATGGAAGACAGCAAATGTAGTTCCCATTTTTAAAAAGGGAGACAGAAAAGAGGCACTATAGACCAGTGTCTCTGACGTGTATAGTATGAAAAGTTATGGAGAAGATTATCAGGAGGAGAGTGGTGGAGCACCTGGAACGGAACAAGATAATAAATGAAAACCAGCATGGGTTCATGGAAGGCAAATCCTGTGTCAAAAACCTTCTGGACTTTTATGATAAAGTGACAGAATCGCGAGAGAGAGGGATGGGTTGATTGCATTTTCTTGGACTGCAAGAAGGCCTTTGACACAGTTCATCATAAGAGATTAGTGCAGAAGCTAGATGATCAGGCGCATATAACAGGAAGGGCACTGCAATGGATCAGAGAATACCTGACAGGGAGGCAACAACGAGTCATGGTACGTAATGAGGTATCACAGTTGTAGACAGCCTGTACTGTCCGCACAGACAGCCCATGCTGTCTGCCAGCTTAGTTCATATTTCGCGCCACTCAAGTGCTGCCATCTATAGGCCTTGCCACTTCAGTATGCCCAGACTTGCCTCGCTCTCACTCACACAGCGGCCTAGCAGCAACACACAAGTACTCCCAGCTCTCTCTCGTGGGCATGGCCCTGCCCGGGCCATGGGCACAAACACACAAGCCTGTGTAACCCACAACGAGTTAACAATAAACAAAGAAGCCTCCGAAGAAGTTTATCATTAACACCGCTCTACAGCCTCACCAAACAACCCCGTTATAAATGGTGACAGCGGTGGGATACTGTAGCGTGGAGTCACTGGGACGCCACGTACAATTCTCGGAGATTTTCGGCAAATTTCGGCTGGATCCTGCTTGTACCTGTGTCTGGATGCTCAAACGTGCAGACACGACATCAGGATAACTCGTTGAGAGACGGATGCTTCTTGTATGGGATGATGAAGTGGTCTGCTGCCTGCATCACATTGACGTCACCTCACGATGTCTGCTGACGTCACCTCACGATGTCTGCCTGACGTCACCTCGAGATGTCTGTTGACGTCACTGCTGCTGACGTCACCTTGCGACATCACGCCTGACATCACATGATGTCACATCGAGTGTTCTAGTAATTATTTCAGTATTGTCGAGAACATTGAGAGAAGATATATGTCGTGTGTTAATTAATTCCTCTCAGTCAGTGTTCTCACATTTTAGTATGTCTTAGTCAGTTTTATGAGCAGAAAAGCATCATTTGCTAGTTAAGCCATGTTGTACCGTATGTACAGCGTTGTGTTTGTAAGTTTTCCGTGTGTCCAGTGAGGTCTGTGGTCAGACCCTTGAGTTGCACCACTGTGCTAAGTCACCCGCGTACGAGCCCTCTTGTACAGAAAGCTTTTATGCTCGTCGCTCGTGATGTTCTGCAGAATCGTACCTGCTACGATTCCCATCGAGATTTGTTTCACTTCACCTCCAGACCGTCAGAGTGCAGTTATATGTAGAGAAACAAGTCTGGGGACGCTTAGACTAACCTCTGCTATAACTCCAACTGTCGAGAGATGATACTCGTCAAGCCGCAGCCAGCCCTGTCGGCAGGCGCTGTGTCAGCCTCGTGTCACAAGCTTCAGTGAGCAGCCTGCACAAAGAAGATGTCACTTTGACTGCTAGCTCTCTCACTGCAGTCTGGTGTATGATGTTACGACTCCCAGATGTTTCGCCCAGTCGTCTCTGCCACGACTCGCTCCACAACTCGCTCCACGCTCGCCGGCAGTGACAGCCCAGCGACAGTACCAGTCGAGAAGTGTCCTCCTGAGTCGCTTGCCAGAAGTCCTGCCCAGTTGCCGAGTTTTGTCGACGCCTCACTCGAGGGCACCAGCATGTCGTGCCCCAGGTTGAGTGAAAACCTGCAGCGACTCCTACGATGTCTGCTTCACCGTTCCAGAGGAGACCGTACCCTGTTACGTCACAGCTCAGCCGCAGCGATGTCTCCCGTGTTGCAGTATCTGTCCAGACGCAGGAAGGCGTGCAGTGATGCCCTTCGACGCTCACTGCCTATGACCACGATGTTTAGCACACCCCACATGTTTTTTTCTTCCCTCCCTGTAGGAAGTTTTTTTTTCCATGTCCATATGTATATATATGTTTTTATTTTGTGTTCTGTGCCCTGTTCCTACGAGAGAGAGACCGAGTTTCTTTTACTACCAGTATTGTCGCGTCGGGACGACGCGCGGTAGGTGGCCGAGCGTATGTAGACAGCCTGTACTGTCTGCACAGACAGCCCATGCTGTCTGCCAGCTTAGTTCATATTTCGCGCCACTCAAGTGCTGCCATCTATAGGCCTTGCCACTTCAGTATGCCCAGACTTGCCTCGCTCTCACTCACACAGCGGCCTGGCATCAAGACACAAGTACTCCCAGCTCTCTCTCGTGGGCATGGCCCTGCCCGGGCCATGGGCACAAACACACAAGCCTGTGTAACCCAACACTAGTTAACAATAAACAAAGAAGCCTCCGAAGAAGTTTATCATTAACACCGCTCTACAGCCTCACCAAACAATCCCGTTATACAGTGGGCGCCTGTGACGAGCGGGGTCCCACAGGGGTCGGTCCTAGGACCAGTGGTATTTTTGGTATATGTGAACATGATGGAAGGTTTAGACTTAGAAGTGTTCCTGTTCGCAGACGATGTGAAGTTAATGAGGAGAATTAAATCAGATGAGGATCAGGCAGAACTTCAAAGAGACCTGGACAGGCTGGACACCTGGTCCAGCAACTGGCTTCTTGAATTTAACCCGCCAAATGCAAAGTCATGAAGATCGGAGAAGGCCACAGAAGACCACAGACGGACTATAGGCTAGGTGGCCAAAGACTGCAAACCTCACTCAAGGAGAAAGATCTTGGGGTGAGTATAACACCAAGCACGTCTCCGGAAGCACACATCAACCAGATAACTGCTGCAGCATATGGGCACCTGGCAATCCTGGAAATAGCGTTCCGATACCTTAGCAAGGAATCGTTCAAGACACTGTACACCGTGTACGTCAGGCCCATACTGGAGTATGCAGCACCTGTTTGGAATCCGCATTTGATTAAGCACGTCAAGAAATTAGAGAAAGTGCAAAGGTTTGCAAGAAGGTTAGATCCAGAGCTCAGGGGAATGTCCTATGAAGAAAAGTTAAGGGAAATCGGCCTGAGGACACTGGAGGACAGGAGGGTCAGGGGAGACATGATAACGACATATAAAATACTGCGAGGAATAGACAAGGTGGACAAAGACAGGATGTTCCAGGGAGGGGACACAGAAAAGAGGTCACAATTGGAAGTTCAAGACTCAGACGAGCCACAGGGATGTTAGGAAGTATTTCTTCAGTCATAGAGTTGTCAGGCAGTGGAATAGCCTAGAAAGTGAAGTAGTGGAGGCGGGAATCATACATAGTTTTAAGACGAGGTTTGACAAAGCTCATGGTGCATGGAGAGAGAGGACCCAGTAGCAACCGGTGAAGAGGCGGGGCCAGGAGCTAAGACTCAACCCCGGCAACCACAAATAGGTGAGTACATACACACACACACAGTGACACGACCCTCCCCCTCCCCTAACCACCTCTCCCCCTTTCCTAAGCACCTCACCTTAGCCACCTACCCCTCCCCCAAACCCTCCCCCAAACCATCTAACCCCCTCCCCCAACTATCTCTACCCCTCCAATAACCATCCTCCCCCTCCCCCACAACCATCCATCCCCTCTCCTCCTAACCATCTATTCCCCTCCCCCTAACCACCCGTCCCCCCTTCTGTGGAGCAACGGGGGAACCTAGAACCAGGATGAGGACAAGGGGCTCCAAGGACGAATCTGGGAGGGAGGAATGGGAGGTAGAGCTCAAAAAAAGGGAGGAAGACTGGGGAAGGAGACTAGATGAGCTGGAAAGGAAGATGGAAGAGAGGTTAGCAGCAGAATGCAGAAGGTGGAAGCAACAGGCCACAGCAGCAGAAATCAAGATAGAGAGATTAGAAGAGGAGCTGAGACATCTGAAACAGCACAGAGACAAAGATATTACAGAAGTAGCATCGGCAATGGCTACATCAAACACAGACAACAGGTCTGAAGGAAGCATGGAAACTAAACTGTATGCAGAGGTCCTGTCAAACCCACATGGGGCCAAAACAAAGACAGGGAGCACACTAGGACAGAATGAGAGGTTGGAAGACATTGAAGGAACTAGGACATGTGCAGGGACCTTACCAGATACCTGTGGGGGCCAGGAACAGGTGAGCAGGAAGGACAAACCAAGAAGCATAGGGGCCATAACTAGGGAAGGGACTGAAGGAAGGAACACTCCACGGGAAGGAACTAAAACACATCAGAGGATGCAATGGGAGTCACAGTGGGAGGTGGAAAGGGAGAGATCCGTGTTTGTCTATGGGCTAGACGAAGCTAAAGGGGAAACTTATGATGAAAGAAAGCAGGAGGAGAAAAAAGCGATTGAAGATATCATGAAGGTGATAGGCGAGGGGGACAAAAGTAATTTTCAAGGCAGAATCAACCCGAACCATGATCCTGCAGGAGAAAGCACGGCTGAGAGGCAAGCAGGAGTTCCGGAGTGTGTACCTCGATCGAGACAGAACACAGGACGAAAGGAAGACGATGAAAGAGAGAGTTCAAAAACGAAAGGAGAAATGGGAGGAAATGAAAAAGGAGAGCAGAATAACCCAGGATCAAATGGAAGGACAAGCACACCCCCCAGAAACACCTGCAGAAGGACTCCAGCCACGACACCCCCAAGGCAACTGAACAATCCAAACCAACCATCACACACCGATCCCTCTGTTTCCACCCCCCGCACCACAGTTACAGTATTAGAACAGAAGTTGAAGGTTTGGTACACAAATGCAGATGGATTAACGAATAAACATGAGGAATGGCAAGAAAGAATCAATGAGAAGTCCCCAGACATCATAGCAGTTACAGAAACAAAACTCACGGAGACAATAACAGATGCAATCTTCCCACCAGGATACCAGATCATGAGGAAAGATAGAAGGGGCAGGGGGGGAGGTGGGGTTGCTCTGCTCGTAAAAAACAGATGGAAATTCGAGAAAATGGAAGGCATAGATGAGACGGGAGAAAGAGACTACATAGCAGGTACACTTCAGTCTGGGGAACACAAAGTGGTCATTGCAGTGATGTATAATCCACCACAGAACTGCAGGAGGCCAAGAGAGGAATATGAAGAGAGCAACAGAGCAATGGTGGACACACTTGCTGAGGTGGCAAGAAGAGCTCACTCCAGCAGAGCAAAGTTGCTGGTTATGGGGGATTTCAACCACAGGGAGATTGACTGGGAAAACCTGGAGCCACATGGGGGTCCCGAAACATGGAGAGCCAGGATGTTGGACGTGGTGCTGGAAAACCTCATGCACCAACATGTTAAGGACACTACCAGAGTGAGAGGGGAGGATGAACCAGCAAGATTGGACCTTGTGTTCACCCTGGGCAGCTCAGACATTGAGGACATCAAGTATGAGAGTCCCCTAGGAGCTAGCGACCACGTGGTTCTGTGCTTTGAATACATAGTAGAGCTGCAAGTGGAGAGAATAACAGGAGTTGAATGGGAAAAGCCTGACTATAAAAGAGGGGACTACATAGGGTTGAAGAACTTCCTGCGGGAGGTCCAGTGGGACAGAGAACTGGCAGGAAAGCCAGTAAATGAAATGATGGAATATGTAACAACAAAATGCAAGGAGGCAGTGGAAAGGTTTATTCCCAAGGGCAACAGTAACAACGGGAAGACCAGAACGAGCCCCTGGTTTACCCGACGGTGTAAGGAGGCAAAAACAAAGTGCAATAGAGAATGGAAAAAGTACAGAAGGCAGAGAACACACGAAAATAGGGAGATCAGTCGCAGAGCCAGGAATGAGTATGCACAGGTAAGGAGGGAGGCCCAGCGACAGTATGAAAATGACATAGCATCGAGAATCAAGACTGACCCGAAACTGTTGTATAGCCACATCAGGAGGAAGACAACAGTCAAAGACCAGGTGATCAGATTAAGGACAGAAGGTGGAGAACTCACAAGAAATGATCAGGAGGTATGTGAGGAGCTGAACAGGAGATTTAAGGAAGTTTTTACAGTAGAGACAGGAAGGGCTGTGGGAAGACAGCACAGAAGGGAACATCAAGAGGGAATATACCAACAAGTGTTGGATGACATACGAACAACTGAGGAGGAGGTGAAGAAGCTCTTAAGTGACCTTGACACCTCAAAGGCGATGGGACCGGACAACATCTCCCCATGGGTCCTTAGAGAAGGAGCAGAGATGCTGTGCGTGCCTCTAACCACAATCTTCAACACATCCCTTGAAACTGGGCAACTACCTGAGAAATGGAAGACAGCTAATGTAGTCCCCATATTTAAGAAAGGAAACAGAAACGAGGCACTAAACTACAGACCTGTGTCTCTGACATGTATTGTGTGCAAAGTCATGGAGAAGATTATCAGGAGGAGAGTGGTCGAACACCTGGAAAGGAACAAGATTATAAATGAAAACCAGCATGGGTTCATGGAAGGCAAATCTTGTATCACAAACCTCCTGGAGTTTTATGACAAGGTAACAGAAGTAAGACACGAGAGAGAGGGGTGGGTAGATTGCGTTTTCCTAGACTGCAGGAAGGCCTTTGACACAGTTCCCCACAAGAGATTAGTGCAGAAGCTGGAGGATCAGGCGCATGTAACAGGGAGGGCACTGCAATGGATCAGGGAATACCTGACAGGGAGGCAGCAACGAGTCATGGTACGTGAAGAGGTATCACAGTGGGCGCCTGTGACGAGCGGGGTCCCACAGGGGTCAGTTCTAGGACCAGTGCTATTTTTGATATATGTGAACGACATGATGGAAGGAATAGACTCTGAAGTGTCCCTGTTCGCAGATGATGTGAAGTTGATGAGAAGAATTAAATCGGACGAGGATGAGGCAGGACTGCAAAGAGACCTGGACAGGCTGGACATGTGGTCCAGCAACTGGCTTCTCGAATTCAATCCAGCCAAATGCAAAGTCATGAAGATTGGGGAGGGGCAAAGAAGACCGCAGACAGAGTATAGGCTAGGTGGACAAAGACTACAGACCTCACTCAGGGAGAAAGACCTTGGGGTGACCATAACACCGAGCACATCACCGGAGGCACACATCAACCAAATAACTGCTGCAGCATACGGGCGCCTGGCAAACCTGAGAATAGCGTTCCGATACCTTAATAAGGAATCGTTCAAGACACTGTACACTGTGTATGTTAGGCCCATACTGGAGTATGCAGCACCAGTCTGGAACCCACACCTGGTCAAGCACGTCAAAAAGTTAGAGAAAGTACAATGGTTTGCAACAAGGCTAGTCCCAGAGCTCAGGGGAATGTCGTACGAGGAAAGGTTAAGGGAAATCGTACTGACGACACTGGAGGACAGCAAAAATGGTGGCTCAGACACACACACACACTACAACACCTAAAGTCGAAGGCTCAGAGGGGAAGGAAGGCTCAGGGGTTCAAAGGAAGATGGTTCAGGTAAGAAAGAATGGATGGAAGAGCAATGTATAACGATGGATCAAGAGTGGAAGAACAAGCTAGGTGAGTCTTCTGCAAAAATGGGGAAGAGGATCGAGGCAAAGAAGAAATGGGAGTCAGAAGCAAAAGCCGCAAAAGCCAGGATACAGGCCATAGAATATGAGGTAAATAGGCTGAAGCGAGTTACAGGGCTATTGCCATAGGAGACATAGAATCTGAAGCAAGTACACCTCTACTGAATGGGGAGCCCAAGGGAAAAGGAGGAGACATTACTTATGCTAAGGCCATATCAATCCACCAAGCAGGGCTGAGGAATAAAGGAGGAGAGAAGATGGGAGCAGGGATAGTAGAAGGAGAGGGGGAAAAGGTGGAGAGGGGGATAGGTCCCATGCAGAAACATGACCATGCCACCAAGAGCTACAGGAAAAAATAAGGGAGACAATGGCCATGTACAAATGGGACCCAGAGACACAGAGGGAAAGGCAATGGGAGGAGGAGAGGGGGAAGTCAGTGTTTATTCATGGGCATCAGGAGAGCGAGGGGAGGACACACAATGAAAGATGGCAGGAAGAAAAACAGGAGATTGAAAACATCATCAAAGAAACAGGCGAGGAGGACATGACTGAGAATAGGGGATACTTGAAGGGGAGAAATCAGCCTGTCAAGCTGATTTTCAAAGACAGAAATGGTGCAAAACAGGGTGCTGCAAGAGAAACCACAGCTGAGGGAATCGTAACATACAAGAGGGTGTTCCTAGACCGAGACAGAAGAAGAACAGAATGACAGCAGCTGAGGGAGAAGACACAGAAGCGAAAGGGGCTAGGAAGAGAGAAAAGGATGGAAGCAGCATAGGACAACCAGAGCAGGGCAGAGCAACAAGTGCAAGCACACGAAGAACCATCCCCAGAACCCCACAACCAAGCATGCTAACCCAACACCAACCACAATCCACTCTTACATCCCCCCATTCCACACTACACTGTAGAATCCCACAGCACACCTCCAGGTCACCCACTCTCACAGACTCCCCAGAACACAGTGTTGGAGAGGAAACTTAAAGTATGGTACACAAATGCTGATGGAATAACGAATAAGTGGGAGGAGTGGCACGAAAGAGTCAAAGAGGCATCACCGGACATCATAGCTCTCCCAGAAACCAAGCTCACAGAAATGATAACAGATGCTAGCTTTCCAATGGGATATCAGATCCTGAGGCAACAGAGAGGGAACAGAGGGGGTGGAGGAGTGGCACTGCTCATCAAAAACCAATGGGATTTTGATGAGCTGGAGAGAGGAGACAGAGGAGAAGCAAGAGATTACATAATAGGAACACTTCAGTCTGGAGGTCCCAAGGTGGTAATTGCAGTGATGTATAACCCACCACAGAACAGCAGGAGGCCAAGGCAAGAGTATGATGAGAGTAATAGAGCGATGGTTGACACACTGGCTGAAGTGGCCAGAAGGGCTCATGCGAGCAGGGCAAAGCTGCTGATTATGGGTGACTTCAACCATAAGGAAATCGACTGGGAGAACCTGGAGCCACATGGGGGCCCAGGAACATGGAGGGCTAAGATGATGGAGGTGGTACTGGAAAACCTCATGTACCAACACGTAAGGGACACTACCAGAGAGAGAGAGGAGAGGATGAACCAGCAAGACTGGACCTAGTATTCACCTTGAGTAGTGCAGATATTGAGGACATCACATATGAAAGACCCCTCGGGGCCAGTGATCATGTGGTTCTGAGCTTCGAATACATAGTAGAGTTACAAGTGGAGAGGGAAGCAGGAAGGGCAGGACGAATGAAGCCAAACTACAAGAGAGGGGACTACACAGGCATGAAGAATTTCCTGCACGGGGTTCAGTGGGACAGAGAACTGGCAGGGAAGTCAGTAAACGAGATGATGGAATATGTGACAACAATATGCAAGGAAGCTGAGGAGAGGTTTGTACCCAAGGGTAACAGAAATAACGAGAAAGCCAGGATGAGCCCTTGGTTCACCCAAAGGTGTAGAGAGGCCAAAACCAAGTGTGCTAGAGAATGGAAGAAGTATAGAAGGCAAAGGACCCAGGAGAATAAGGAGAGCAGTCGTAGAGCCAGAAATGAATATGCACAGGTAAGAAGGGAGGCCCAACAACAATACGAAAATGACATAGCAGCAGCGAAAGGCAAATCTGACCAGAAATTATTGTACACCCACATCAGGAGGAAAACAACAGTCAAGAACCAGGTAATCAGGCTGAGGAAGGAAGGAGGGGAGATCACAAGAAACGACCGTGAAGTATGTGAGGAGTTCAACATGGGATTCAAAGAAAAATTCACATAGGAGACAGAAGGGACTCCAAAAAGACTGAGAGGCGGGATTCACCATCAAGTGTTGGACACAATACATACAAACGAGGAGGAAGTGAAGAGGCTGCTAAGTGAGCTAGATACCTCAAAAGCAATGGGGTTGGATAACATCTCTCCATGGGTACTGAGAGAGGGAGAAGAGGCGCTTTGTGTATCACAATCAACTATCTTCAACTCATCTCTCGAAACAGGGCGACTACCTGAAATATGGAAGACAGCAAATATAGTCCCAATTAAAAAAAAAAAAACAGGCGACAGACACGAAGCACTAAACTACAGACCAGCGTCACTGACATGTATAGAATGCAAAGTCATGAAGAAGATTATCAGGAGAAGAGTAGTGGAGCACCTAGCAAAGGAATGAGCTTATCAACGACAGCCAGCACGGTTTCAGGGACGGGAAATCCTGTGTCACAAACCTACTGGAGGTCTATGACATGGTGACAGCTGTAAGAAAGGAGAGAGAGGGATGGGTAGATTGCATTTTCTTGGACTGTTAGAAGGCGTTTGACACGGTTCCACACAAGAGATTAGTGCAAAAGCTGGAGGACCAGGCAGGGATAAGAGGGAAGGCACTGCCATCAATCAGGGAATACCTGTCAGGAAGAAAACAGCAAGTCATGGTACATGGCGAGGTGTCAGAGTGGGCGCCTGTGGCGAGCAAGGTTCCACGGGGGTCAGTCTTAGGACCGGTGCTGTTTCTGGTATTTGTGAACGACATGACGGAAGGAATAGACTCAGAAGTGTGTCTGTTTGCAGATGATGTGAAGTTGGTGAGAAGAATTCAATCGGACGAGGACCCGGCAGAATTACAAAGGGATCTGTTCAGGCTGCAGGCCTGGTCCAGCAACTGGCTCCTGGAGTTCAACCCCACTAAGTGCAAAGTCATGAAGACTGGGAAGGGCAAAGAAGACCGCAGACGGAGTACAGTCTAGGGAACCAGAGACTACAAACCTCACTCAAGAAAAAGGATCTTGGGGTGAGTATAACGCCGGGCACATCTCCTGAGGCGCACATCAACCAAATAACTGCTGCAGCATACGGGCACCTAGCAAACCTAAGAACAGCATTCCGACATCTTAATAAGGAATCGTTCAGGACCCTGTACACCGTGTACGTTAGGCCTATATTGGAGTATGCAGCACCAATTTGGAACCCACACCTAGCCAAGCACGTAAGGAAACTAGAGAAAGTGCAAAGGTTTGCAAAATGACTAGTCCCGGAGCTAACGAGCATGTCCTACGAGGAGAGGTTAAGGGAAATCGACCTGACAACAGTGAAGGACAAGAGAGATAGGGGGGTTATGATAACGACATATTAAATACTGAGGAATCGACAAGATGGACAAAGACAGTATGTTCCATAGATGGGACATGGTGCTAATGTTGCTGCTACAACACCAACTATGGTGCTAATGTTGCTGCTACAACACCAACTGTGGTGCTAATGTTGCTGCTACAACACAACTATGGTGCTAATGTTGCTGCTACAACACCAACTATGGTGCTAATGTTGCTGCTACAACACCAACTGTGGTGCTAATGTTGCTGCTACAACACCAACTATGGTGCTAATGTTGCTGCTACAACACCAACTATGGTGCTAATGTTGCTGCTACAACACCAACTATGGTGCTAATGTTGCTGCTACAACACCAACTATGGTGCTAATGTTGCTGCTACAACACCACCTGTGGTGCTAATGTTGCTGCTACAACACAACTATGGTGCTAATGTTGCTGCTACAACACAACTATGGTGCTAATGTTGCTGCTACAACACCAACTATGGTGCTAATGTTGCTGCTACAACACCAACTATGGTGCTAATGTTGCTGCTACAACACCACCAACTATGGTGCTAATGTTGCTGCTACAACAACCACCTGTGGTGCTAATGTTGCTGCTACAACACCACCTGTGGTGCTAATGTTGCTGCTACAACACCACCTGTGGTGCTAATGTTGCTGCTACAACACCACCTGTGGTGCTAATGTTGCTGCTACAACACCACCTGTGGTGCTAATGTTGCTGCTACAACACCACCTGTGGTGCTAATGTTGCTGCTACAACACAACTATGGTGCTGATGTTGCTGCTACAACACAACTATGGTGCTAATGTTGCTGCTACAACCAACTATGGTGCTAATGTTGCTGCTACAACACAACTATGGTGGTAATGTTGCTGCTACAACACTAACTATGGTGGTAATGTTGCTGCTACAACACTATGGTGGTAATGTTGCTGCTACAACACTAACTATGGTGGTAATGTTGCTGCTACAACACTAACTATGGTGGTAATGTTGCTGCTACAACACTAACTATGGTGGTAATGTTGCTGCTACAACACTAACTATGGTGGTAATGTTGCTGCTACAACACTATGGTGGTAATGTTGCAACTATGGTGGTAATGTTGCTGCTACAACACCAACTATGGTGGTAATGTTGCTGCTACAACACCAACTACAACAACTATGGTGCTAATGTTGCTGCTACAAACCAACTATGGTGCTAATGTTGCTGCTACAACACCAACTATGGTGGTAATGTTGCTGCTACAACACCAACTATGTTGTGCTACAACACAACTATGGTGCTAATGTTGCTGCTACAACACCAACTATGGTGCTAATGTTGCTGCTACAACACCAACTATGGTGGTAATGTTGCTGCTACAACACAAACTATGGTGCTAATGTTGCTGCTACAACAACAACTATGGTGCTAATGTTGCTGCTACAACAACAACTATGGTGCTAATGTTGCTGCTACAACACCAACTATGGTGGTAATGTTGCTGCTACAACAACTATGGTGCTAATGTTGCTGCTACAACAACAACTATGGTGCTAATGTTGCTGCTACAACACCAACTATGGTGTTAATGTTGCTGCTACAACAACAACTATGCTGCTAATGTTGCTGCTACAACACCAACTATGGTGTTAATGTTGCTGCTACAACACCAACTATGGTGGTAATGTTGCTGCTACAACAGCAACTATGGTGGTAATGTTGCTGCTACAACACCAACTATGGTGGTAATGTTGCTGCTACAACACCAACTATGGTGCTAATGTTGCTGCTACAACAACAACTATGGTGCTAATGTTGCTGCTACAACACCAACTATGGTGTTAATGTTGCTCCTACAACACCAACTATGGTGGTAATGTTGCTGCTACAACACCAACTATGGTGGTAATGTTGCTGCTACAACCCCAACTATGGTGGTAATGTTGCTGCTACAACCCTCAACTATGGTGGTAATGTTGCTGCTACAACCCCAACTATGGTGGTAATGTTGCTGCTACAACCCTCAACTATGGTGGTAATGTTGCTGCTACAACCCTCAACTATGGTGGTAATGTTGCTGCTACAACCCTGACTATGGTGGTAATGTTGCTGCTACAACCCCAACTATGGTGCTAATGTTGCTGCTACAACCCTCAACTATGGTGGTAATGTTGCTGCTACAACCCTGACTATGGTGGTAATGTTGCTGCTACAACCCTCAACTATGGTGGTAATGTTGCTGCTACAACACCAACTATGGTGTAATGTTGCTGCTACAACACAACAACTATGGTGCTAATGTTGCTGCTACAACACCAACTATGGTGGTAATGTTGCTGCTACAACACCAACTATGGTGGTAATGTTGCTGCTACAACACCAACTATGGTGGTAATGTTGCTGCTACAACACAACTATGGTGGTAATGTTGCTGCTACAACACCAACTATGGTGGTAATGTTGCTGCTACAACACCAACTATGGTGGTAATGTTGCTGCTACAACACCAACTATGGTGGTAATGTTGCTGCTACAACACAACTATGGTGGTAATGTTGCTGCTACAACACCAACTATGGTGGTAATGTTGCTGCTACACACCAACTATGGTGCTAATGTTGCTGGCTACAACCACAACTATGGTGCTAATGTTGCTGGCTACAACAACTATGGTGGTAATGTTGCTGCTACAACAACAACTATGGTGGTAATGTTGCTGCTACAACAACAACTATGGTGGTAATGTTGCTGCTACAACAACAACTATGGTGGTAATGTTGCTGCTACAACACCAACTATGGTGGTAATGTTGCTGCTACAACAACAACTATGGTGGTAATGTTGCTGCTACAACACCAACTATGGTGGTAATGTTGCTGCTACAACACCAACTATGGTGGTAATGTTGCTGCTACAACAACAACTATGGTGGTAATGTTGCTGCTACAACACCAACTATGGTGGTAATGTTGCTGCTACAACACCAACTATGGTGGTAATGTTGCTGCTACAACAACAACTATGGTGGTAATGTTGCTGCTACAACACCAACTATGGTGTTAATGTTGCTCCTACAACACCATGTTGCTGCTACAACACCAACTATGGTGGTAATGTTGCTGCTACAACACAACTATGGTGGTAATGTTGCTGCTACAATGTTGCTGCTACAACACAACAACTATGGTGGTAATGTTGCTGCTACAACACCAACTATGGTGGTAATGTTGCTGCTACAACACCAACTATGGTGGTAATGTTGCTGCTACAACACCAACTATGGTGCTAATGTTGGTGCTACAACACCAACTATGGTGGTAATGTTACTGCTACAACACCAACTATGGTGCTAATTTTGCTGCTACAACACCAACTATGGTGGTAATGTTGCTGCTACAACACCAACTATGGTGGTAATGTTGCTGCTACAACACCAACTATGGTGGTAATGTTGCTGCTACAACACCAACTATGGTAGTAATGTTGCTGCTACAACACCAACTATGGTGGTAATGTTGCTGCTACAACACCAACTCTGGTGGTAATGTTGCTGCTACAACACCAACTATGGTGTGGTAATGTTGCTGCTACAACACCAACTATGGTGCTAATGTTGCTGCTAATGTTGGTAATGTTGCTGCTACAACAACCAACTATGGTGTAATGTTGTGCTAATGTTGCTGCTACAACTATGGTGGTAATGTTGCTGCTACAACACAACTATGGTGGTAATGTTGCTGCTACAACACCAACTATGGTGGTAATGTTGCTGCTACAACACCAACTATGGTAATGTTGCTGCTACAACACCAACTATGGTTGTAATGTTGCTGCTACAACACCAACTATGGTGGTAATGTTGCTGCTACAACACCAACTATGGTGGTAATGTTGCTGCTACAACACCAACTATGGTGGTAATGTTGCTGCTACAACACCAACTATGGTGGTAATGTTGCTGCTACAACACCAACTATGGTGGTAATGTTGCTGCTACAACACCAACTATGGTGGTAATGTTGCTGCTACAACACCAACTATGGTGGTAATGTTGCTGCTACAACACCAACTATGGTGGTAATGTTGCTGCTACAACACCAACTATGGTGGTAATGTTGCTGCTACAACACCAACTATGGTGGTAATGTTGGTGCTACAACAACCAACTATGGTGGTAATGTTGCTGCTACAACAACCAACTATGGTGGTAATGTTGCTGCTACAACACCAACTATGGTGGTAATGTTGCTGCTACAACACCAACTATGGTGGTAATGTTGCTGCTACAACACCAACTAGGGTGGTAATGTTGCTGCTACAACACTGACTATGGTGGTAATGTTGCTGCTACAACCCACAACTATGGTGGTAATGTTGCTGCTACAACACCAACTATGGTGGTAATGTTGCTCCTACAACACCAACTATGGTGGTAATGTTGCTGCTACAACACCAACTATGGTGGTAATGTTGCTGGCTAAAACACCAACTATGGTGGTAATGTTGCTCCTACAACACCAACTATGGTGGTAATGTTGCTGCTACAACACCAACTATGGTGGTAATGTTGCTGCTACAACACCAATTATGATGGTAATTTTGCTGGCTACAACACCAACTATGGTGGTAATGTTGCTGCTACAACACCAACTATGGTGGTAATGTTGCTGCTACAACACCAACTATGGTGGTAATGTTGCTGCTACAACACCATCTATGGTGCTAATGTTGGTGCTACAACAACTATGGTGTGTAATGTTGCTGCTACAACACCAACTATGGTGGTAATGTTGCTCCTACAACACCAACTATGGTGGTAATGTTGCTGCTACAACAACAACTATGGTTGTAATGTTGCTGCTACAACACCAACTATGGTGGTAATGTTGCTGCTACAACAACAACTATGGTGGTAATGTTGCTGGCTACAACACCAACTATGGTGGTAATGTTGCTCCTACAACACCAACTATGGTGGTAATGTTGCTGCTACAACACCAACTATGGTGGTAATGTTGCTGCTACAACACCAACTATGGTGGTAATGTTGCTGCTACAACACCAACTATGGTGGTAATGTTGCTGCTAATGTTGCTGCTACAACACCAACTATGGTGGTAATGTTGTTGGCTACAACACCAACTATGGTGGTAATGTTGCTGCTACAACACCAACTATGGTGTTAATGTTGCTGCTACAACACCAACTATGGTGGTAATGTTGCTTCTACAACACCAACTATGGTGGTAATGTTGCTGCTACAACACCAACTATGGTGGTAATGTTGCTGCTACAACACCAACTATGGTGTAATGTTGCTGTAATGTTGCTGCTACAACAACAACTATGGTGGTAATGTTGCTGCTACAACACCAACTATGGTGGTAATGTTGCTGCTACAACACCAACTATGGTGGTAATGTTGCTGCTACAACACCAACTATGGTGGTAATGTTGCTGCTACAACACCAACTATGGTGGTAATGTTGCTGCTACAACACCAACTATGGTGGTAATGTTGCTGCTACAACACCAACTATGGTGGTAATGTTGCTGCTACAACACCAACTATGGTGGTAATGTTGCTGCTACAACACCAACTATGGTGGTAATGTTGCTGCTACAACACCAACTATGGTGTAATGTTGCTGCTACAACACCAACTATGGTGGTAATGTTGCTGCTACAACACCAACTATGGTGTAATGTTGCTGCTACAACACCAACTAATGTTGCTGCTACAACACCAACTATGGTGGTAATGTTGCTGCTACAACACCAACTATGGTGGTAATGTTGCTGCTACAACACCAACTATGGTGGTAATGTTGCTGCTACAACACCAACTATGGTGGTAATGTTGCTGCTACAACACCAACTATGGTGGTAATGTTGCTGCTACAACACCAACTATGGTGGTAATGTTGCTGCTACAACACAACAACAACTATGGTGGTAATGTTGCTGCTACAACACCAACTATGGTCGTAATGTTGCTGCTACAACACCAACTATGGTGGTAATGTTGCTGCTACAACACCAACTATGGTGGTAATGTTGCTGCTACAACACCAACTATGGTGGTAATGTTGCTGCTACAACACCAACTATGGTGGTAATGTTGCTGCTACAACACCAACTATGGTGGTAATGTTGCTGCTACAACACCAACTATGGTGGTAATGTTGCTGCTACAACACCAACTATGGTGGTAATGTTGCTGCTACAACACCAACTATGGTGGTAATGTTGCTGCTACAACACCAACTATGGTGGTAATGTTGCTGCTACAACACCAACTATGGTGGTAATGTTGCTGCTACAACAACAACTATGGTGGTAATGTTGCTGCTACAACAACAACTATGGTGGTAATGTTGCTGCTACAACACCAACTATGGTGGTAATGTTGCTGCTACAACACCAACTATGGTGGTAATGTTGCTGCTACAACACCAACTATGGTGGTAATGTTGCTGCTACAACACCAACTATGGTGGTAATGTTGCTGCTACAACACCAACTATGGTGGTAATGTTGCTGCTACAACACCAACTATGGTGGTAATGTTGCTGCTACAACACCAACTATGGTGGTAATGTTGGTGCTACAACACCAGCTATGGTGGTAATGTTGCTGCTACAACACCAACTATGGTGTAATGTTGCTGCTACAACACCAACTATGGTGGTAATGTTGCTGCTACAACAACAACTATGGTGGTAATGTTGCTGCTACAACACCAACTATGGTGGTAATGTTGCTGCTACAACACCAACTATGGTGGTAATGTTGCTGCTACAACACCAACTATGGTGGTTATGTTGCTGCTACAACACCAACTATGGTGGTGCTGCTACAACACCAACTATGGTGGTAATGTTGCTGCTACAACACCAACTATGGTGGTAATGTTGCTGCTACAACACCAACTATGGTGGTAATGTTGCTGCTACAACACCAACTATGGTGGTAATGTTGCTGCTACAACACAACTATGGTGGTAATGTTGCTGCTACAACACCAACTATGGTGGTAATGTTGCTGCTACAACACCAACTATGGTGGTAATGTTGCTGCTACAACACCAACTATGGTGGTAATGTTGCTGCTACAACACCAACTATGGTGGTAATGTTGCTGCTACAACACCAACTATGGTGGTAATGTTGCTGCTACAACACCAACTATGGTGGTAATGTTGCTGCTACAACACCAACTATGGTGGTAATGTTGCTGCTACAACACCAACTATGGTTGTAATGTTGCTGCTACAACACCAACTATGGTGGTAATGTTGCTGCTACAACACCAACTATGGTGGTAATGTTGCTGCTACAACACCAACTATGGTGGTAATGTTGCTGCTACAACACCAACTATGGTGGTAATGTTGCTGCTACAACACCAACTATGGTGGTAATGTTGCTGCTACAACACCAACTATGGTGGTAATGTTGCTGCTACAACACCAACTATGGTGGTAATGTTGCTGCTACAACACCAACTATGGTGGTAATGTTGCTGCTACAACAACTATGGTGGTAATGTTGCTGCTACAACACAACTATGTAATGTGCTACAACGCCAACTATGGTGTTAATGTTGCTGCAACAACACCAACTATGGTGGTAATGTTGCTGCTACAACAACAACTATGGTGGTAATGTTGCTGCAACAACACCAACTATGGTGGTAATGTTGCTGCTACAACACCAACTATGGTGGTAATGTTGCTGCAACAACACCAACTATGGTGGTAATGTTGCTGCAACAACACCAACTATGGTGGTAATGTTGCTGCTACAACAACAACTTTGGTGGTAATGTTGCTGCAACAAGACCAACTATGGTGGTAATGTTGCTGCTACAACCCCAACTATGGTGGTAATGTTGCTGCTACAACCCCAACTATGGTGGTAATGTTGCTGCTACAACACCAACTAATGTTGCTGCTACAACACAACTATGGTGTGTAATGTTGCTGCTACAACACAACTATGGTGGTAATGTTGCTGCTACAACACCAACTATGGTGTAATGTTGCTGCTACAAACACAACTATGGTGGTAATGTTGCTGCTACAACCCTGACTATGGTGGTAATGTTGCTGCTACAACACCAACTATGGTAGTAATGTTGCTGGCTACACCAACTATGGTAGTAATGTTGCTGCTACAACACCCACTATGGTGGTAATGTTGCTGCTACAACACCAACTATGGTGGTAATGTTGCTGGCTAAAACACCAACTATGGTGGTAATGTTGCTCCTACAACACCAACTATGGTGGTAATGTTGCTGCTACAACACCAACTATGGTGGTAATGTTGCTGCTACAACACCATCTATGGTGCTAATGTTGGTGCTACAACACAACTATGGTGGTAATGTTGCTGCTACAACACAACTATGGTGGTAATGTTGCTGCTACAACACCAACTATGGTGGTAATGTTGCTGCTACAACAACAACTATGGTGGTAATGTTGCTGCTACAACAACAACTATGGTGGTAATGTTGCTGCTACAACAACAACTATGGTGGTAATGTTGCTGCTACAACACCAACTATGGTGGTAATGTTGCTGCTACAACACCAACTATGGTGGTAATGTTGCTGCTACAACAACAACTATGGTGGTAATGTTGCTGCTACAACAACAACTATGGTGGTAATGTTGCTGCTACAACAACTATGGTGGTAATGTTGCTGCTACAACACCAACTATGGTGGTAATGTTGCTGCTACAACAACAACTATGGTGGTAATGTTGCTGCTACAACAACAACTATGGTGGTAATGTTGCTGCTACAACACCAACTATGGTGGTAATGTTGCTGCTACAACACCAACTACGGTGGTAATGTTGCTGCTACAACAACAACTATGGTGGTAATGTTGCTGCTACAACAACAACTATGGTGGTAATGTTGCTGCTACAACACCAACTATGGTGGTAATGTTGCTGCTACAACAACAACTATGGTGGTAATGTTGCTGCTACAACAACACCAACTATGGTGGTAATGTTGCTGCTACAACACCAACTATGGTGGTAATGTTGCTGCTACAACACCAACTATGGTGGTAATGTTGCTGCTACAACACCAACTATGGTGGTAATGTTGCTGCTACAAACAACAACTATGGTGGTAATGTTGCTGCTACAACACCAACTATGGTGGTAATGTTGCTGCTACAACACCAACTATGGTGGTAATGTTGCTGCTACAACACAACTATGGTGGTAATGTTGCTGCTACAACAACAACTATGGTGGTAATGTTGCTGCTACAACAACAACTATGGTGGTAATGTTGCTGCTACAACACCAACTATGGTGGTAATGTTGCTTCTACAACACCAACTATGGTGGTAATGTTGCTGCTACAACACCAACTATGGTGTTAATGTTGCTGCAACAACTATGGTGGTAACCAACTATGGTGGTAATGTTGCTGCTACAACACCAACTATGGTGGTAATGTTGCTGCAACAACACCAACTATGGTGGTAATGTTGCTGCAACAACACCAACTATGGTGGTAATGTTGCTGCTACAACACCAACTATGGTGGTAATGTTGCTGCTACAACTATGGTGGTAACTACAACTATGGTGTAATGTTGCTGCTACAACACCAACTATGCTGCTACAACAACAACTATGGTGGTAATGTTGCTGCTACAACACCAACTATGGTGGTAATGTTGCTGCTACAACACCAACTATGGTGGTAATGTTGCTGCTACAACACCAACTATGGTGGTAATGTTGCTGCTACAACAACAACTATGGTGGTAATGTTGCTGCTACAACACCAACTATGGTGGTAATGTTGCTGCTACAACACCAACTATGGTGTTAATGTTGCTGCTACAACACCAACTATGGTGGTAATGTTGCTGCTACAACACAACTATGGTGGTAATGTTGCTGCTACAACACCAACTATGCTGCTACAACACCAACTATGGTGGTAATGTTGCTGCTACAACATGTTGCTGCTACAACAACTATGGTCGTAATGTTGCTGCTACAACAACAACTATGGTGGTAATGTTGCTGCTACAACAACAACTATGGTGGTAATGTTGCTGCTACAACACCAACTATGGTGGTAATGTTGCTGCTACAACACCAACTATGGTGGTAATGTTGCTGCTACAACAACAACTATGGTGGTAATGTTGCTGCTACAACAACAACTATGGTGGTAATGTTGCTGCTACAACACCAACTATGGTGGTAATGTTGCTGCTACAACACAAACTATGGTGGTAATGTTGCTGCTACAACAACAACTATGGTGGTAATGTTGCTGCTACAACAACAACTATGGTGGTAATGTTGCTGCTACAACAACAACTATGGTGGTAATGTTGCTGCTACAACACCAACTATGGTGGTAATGTTGCTGCTACAACACAACTATGGTGGTAATGTTGCTGCTACAACAACAACTATGGTGGTAATGTTGCTGCTACAACAATAACTATGGTGGTAATGTTGCTGCTACAACAACAACTATGGTGGTAATGTTGCTGCTACAACAACAACTATGGTGGTAATGTTGCTGCTACAACAACAACTATGGTGGTAATGTTGCTGCTACAACTATGGTGGTAATGTTGCTGCAACTATGGTGTTAATGTTGCTGCTACAACAACAACTATGCTGCTAATGTTACTGCTACAACACCAACTGTGGTGGTAATGTTGCTGCTACAACAACAACTATGGTGGTAATGTTGCTGCTACAACAACAACTATGGTGCTAATGTTACTGCTACAACAACAACTGTGGTGGTAATGTTGCTGCTACAACAACAACTATGGTGGTAATGTTGCTGCTACAACAACAACTATGGTGGTAATGTTACTGCTACAACATGTTGCTGCTACAACTATGGTGGTAATGTTGCTGCTACAACAACAACTATGGTGGTAATGTTGCTGCTACAACAACAACTATGGTGGTAATGTTGCTGCTACAACACCAACTATGGTGGTAATGTTGCTGCTACAACACAACTATGGTGGTAATGTTGCTGCTACAACAACAACTATGGTGGTAATGTTGCTGCTACAACACCAACTATGGTGGTAATGTTGCTGCTACAACACAACTATGGTGGTAATGTTGCTGCTACAACACAACTATGGTGGTAATGTTGCTGCTACAACAACAACTATGGTGGTAATGTTGCTGCTACAACACCAACTATGGTGGTAATGTTGCTGCTACAACACAACTATGGTGGTAATGTTGCTGCTACAACAACAACTATGGTGGTAATGTTGCTGCTACAACAACAACTATGGTGGTAATGTTGCTGCTACAACAACAACTATGGTGGTAATGTTGCTGCTACAACAACAACTATGGTGGTAATGTTGCTGCTACAACAACAACTATGGTGGTAATGTTGCTGCTACAACAACTATGGTGGTAATGTTGCTGCTACAACAACTATGGTGGTAATGTTGCTGCTACAACAACAACTATGGTGGTAATGTTGCTGCTACAACAACAACTATGGTGGTAATGTTGCTGCTACAACAACAACTATGGTGGTAATGTTGCTGCTACAACAACAACTATGGTGGTAATGTTGCTGCTACAACAACAACTATGGTGGTAATGTTGCTACTACAACAACAACTATGGTGGTAATGTAGCTGCTACACAACTATGGTGGTAAACAACTATGGTGGTAATGTTGCTGCTACAACAACAACTATGGTGGTAATGTTGCTGCTACAACAACAACTATGGTGGTAATGTTGCTGCTACAACAACAACTATGGTGGTAATGTTGCTGCTACAACAACAACTATGGTGGTAATGTTGCTGCTACAACACCAACTATGGTGGTAATGTTGCTGCTACAACACAACTATGGTGGTAATGTTGCTGCTACAACTATGGTGGTAATGTTGCTTCTACAACAACTATGGTGGTAATGTTGCTGCTACAACATGTTGCTGCTACAACAACTATGGTGGTAATGTTGCTGCTACAACAACTATGGTGGTAATGTTGCTGCTACAACACAACTATGGTGGTAATGTTGCTGCTACAACAACAACAATATGGTGGTAATGTTGCTGCAACAAGACCAACTATGGTGGTAATGTTGCTGCTACAACAACAACTATGGTGGTAATGTTGCTGCTACAACAACAACTATGGTGGTAATGTTGCTGCTACAACAACAACTATGGTGGTAATGTTGCTGCTACAACACAACTATGGTGGTAATGTTGCTGCTACAACACAACTATGGTAGTAATGTTGCTGGCTACACCAACTATGGTAGTAATGTTGCTGCTACAACACCAACTATGGTGGTAATGTTGCTGGCTAAAACACCAACTATGGTGGTAATGTTGCTCCTACAACACCAACTATGGTGGTAATGTTGCTGCTACAACACCAACTATGGTGGTAATGTTGCTGGCTAAAACACCAACTATGGTGTTAATGTTGCTCCTACAACACCAACTATGGTGGTAATGTTGCTGCTACAACAACAACTATGGTTGTAATGTTGCTGCTACAACACCAACTATGGTGGTAATGTTGCTGCTACAACAACAACTATGGTGGTAATGTTGCTGGTTACAACACCAACTATGGTGGTAATGTTGCTCCTACAACACCAACTATGGTGGTAATGTTACTGCTACAACACCAACTATGGTGCTAATGTTGCTGCTACAACACCAACTATGGTGGTAATGTTGGTGTTACAACACCAACTATGGTGGTAATGTTGCTGCTACAACAACTATGGTGGTAATGTTGCTGCTACAACAACAACTATGGTGGTAATGTTGCTGCAACAACACCAACTATGGTGGTAATGTTGCTGCAACAACACCAACTATGGTGGTAATGTTGCTGCTACAACAACAACTATGGTGGTAATGTTGCTGCAACAACAACAACTATGGTGTTAATGTTGCTGCTCCAACACAACAACTATGGTGGTAATGTTGCTGCTACAACACCAACTATGGTGGTAATGTTGCTGCTACAACAACAACTATGGTGGTAATGTTGCTGCTACAACACCAACTATGGTGGTAATGTTGCTGCTACAACAACAACTATGGTGGTAATGTTGCTGCAACAACACCAACTATGGTGGTAATGTTGCTGCTACTATGGTGGTAATGTTACTGCTACAACACCAACTATGGTGCTAATTTTGCTGCTACAACACCAACTATGGTGGTAATGTTGGTGCTACAACACCAACTATGGTGGTAATGTTGCTGCTACAACACCAACTATGGTGGTAATGTTGCTGCTACAACAACAACTATGGTGGTAATGTTGCTGCTACAACAACAACTATGGTGGTAATGTTGTTGCTACAACAACAACTATGGTGGTAATGTTGCTGCTACAACAACTATGGTGGTAATGTTGCTGCTACAACACCAACTATGGTGGTAATGTTGCTGCTACAACAACAACTATGGTGGTAATGTTGCTGCTACAACAACAACTATGGTGGTAATGTTGCTGCTACAACAACAACTATGGTGGTAATGTTGCTGCTACAACAACAACTATGGTGGTAATGTTGCTGCTACAACAACAACTATGGTGGTAATGTTGCTGCTACAACAACAACTATGGTGGTAATGTTGCTGCTACAACAACAACTATGGTGGTAATGTTGCTGCTACAACAACAACTATGGTGGTAATGTTGCTGCTACAACAACAACTATGGTGGTAATGTTGCTGCTACAACACCAACTATGGTGGTAATGTTGCTGCTACAACAACAACTATGGTGGTAATGTTGCTGCTACAACAACAACTATGGTGGTAATGTTGCTGCCACAACAACAATTATGGTGGTAATGTTGCTGCTACAACAACAACTATGGTGGTAATGTTGCTGCTACAACAATTATGGTGGTAATGTTGCTGCTACAACAACAACTATGGTGGTAATGTTGCTGCTACAACAACAACTATGGTGGTAATGTTGCTGCTACAACAACAAGTATGGTGGTAATGTTGCTGCTATAACACCAACTATGGTGGTAATGTTGCTCCTACAACAACAACTATGGTGGTAATGTTGCTGCTATAACACCAACTATGGTGGTAATGTTGCTGCTACAACAACAACTATGGTGGTAATGTTGCTGCTACAACAACAACTATGGTGGTAATGTTGCTGCTATAACACCAACTATGGTGGTAATGTTGCTGCTACAACAATTATGGTGGTAATGTTGCTGCTACAACAACAACTATGGTGGTAATGTTGCTGCTACAACAACAACTATGGTGGTAATGTTGCTGCTATAACACCAACTATGGTGGTAATGTTGCTGCTACAACAACTATGGTGGTAATGTTGCTGCTACAACAACAACTATGGTGGTAATGTTGCTGCTATAACACCAGCTTGATATTTCTAGTATCAGTGATTGGATTATTGATTAACACTTTACTCAGTATTAGAATATTAATAAATGAACCAGACACTGCCATTAGAAATCTTGCTAAATGACTAGAACTAAATACCTGTAGATCTAAATGGGTTGCGAAAACGTGCGAGAACTGTATCAATGTAGACATCAAGAGCATTTAACCCCTCCACGGGAGGTGTGTTCATTAATTATCACATATGTGTAAGCCTCTAGTAATCACTAGTAATCCCTTCCTTAAATCCCTTGAAGACACAACTGCTCAAGATCCAATTTCTCGCTTAATTTTTAGTAATAATTTACTCTTGTTGTCACCTCCCTAGTTACGAACGACAGGAACTTTGTTGAGTTTCGTGTAAGTATTAACAACTGGGCGTGTATACTGCAAACTGAATTGTTTGCCATTCTAATTCATATTTGCATCTTCACTTTGTATCTAAATTTATTGCATATCATTCCACTTATAGGATGTTCCAACGTTAATTTTCTGACGTTGACGAGAATAATCATTATTGTATGTAAATCATGGCATCCAATAACAGTGCGAACCTTATACTTGGAAAACAACGCCAATGAAGATGATTTGAAGCCGATCAGAAGAAGCATTCTCCAGTTATATCACTGATTCCGAAGATTCTCAATTATATTTTTTACTGTGTTACTATATTGACAAATTTGTCTGCATACAAGCTCAACTGAATGGGTACGATCCCGGCACTGAGACGCATCATCCATTAAATACTGAAGCTGTTCAGAAAAGGTAGACTCAAATACGTTTAAGGTTATTGAAAGAAACCACGGTACGGGTGGGGATTGAACTCGCGGTCAGTGAGTCGTAACACTCCCCGCGCGTACCGTGGTTTGTTTACAATCGTGTCATTACGATTTCTTGAGTTATTGTAAGGAAATAGAAATTTCAATTTATATTACGCATTAAGTAGTCAAATGTGCACCTACACATTTGAAGTTTAATCCGCCATAGCCAAGACTGCAGAGAATTTCCAAAGTTTTCGAAACCATTCCAAGATTCTGGGTTTAACAACTTTGGTCATTATGCAGCTGCACCTGCACCTGCCAAGTGTTCCTAGAATCTTTGTCCAATTACCGTACACCAGTCTTGAAAATGTTAGCCAGTTAAGTGAGTCATCGTAGTAGGATTAAATCGAAAACAAAAAGTTGGAGCAAATTAATTCAGGAAGATTCTTGACTCGCGAATTTATAATAACACTGACTGGAAAAAATCATAGAACGGTTGGAACTTGACCCATAGTGGACTGGGGATCATCTGTTAAACCTGCATTTGTGGTCACAGTGGTGGTCCATGCTAACATTCCTGTGGTATATAAAATTATACCTAGTTGGATAAAGCTTGTTATGCCGATATGGACCAGTGGTTAACACACTGGCCTGCGAGTTTTACGACTCACCTTCCATGGGTTCGATCCCCACCCGGTCTGTGATTTTTTAAAAATTCTTCGGGATACCCGGTTAATCAATAACTACAGGGAATCAGGCAGAATTGTAGCTTAAAAGAATAATCTCAAAGAGAAAAATAAGAGGTAGGTTACTGAAAGCAGTGAAGACTTTTTACGAGTATAGTGAGGCTCAAGTTAGAGTATGTATGAGAGAGGGAGATTATTTCCCAGTATAGTAGGCTTTAGGTAGGCATGCGTGATGTCACCATGGTTGTTCAGTATATTTATGGATGGGGATGTAAGAGAAGTGAATGCTCGGGGTGCTGGTAAGAGGTGTGGGATTAAAAGATAAGGAATCTAACTAAAAGTGGGAGTTGTAACAGTTGCTTTTTGCTGATGACACTGTACTTTTGAGAGATTCTGAAGAGAAGTTGCAGAGGTTGGTGGACAAGTTTGGTAGGATATTTAAATGAAGAAAATTTAAAGTGAACATTGGAGAGAGTAAGGTGATACGGATAACAAAAACATTAGGTTCATATTAAGCCCTCAAAGATTATTTGATAAGGCCGATTCCTCCTTATGGAAATGAAATGATAGAAAAATCATGATAAGATAAACAATTTTGTTAATTTGTAAACCTAGTATAAAATATAAAACACTTAAACAAGAAATTAATTCTACATGAAGCTAATTTGTACACAAAAAAGTTGATAATGGTGTCGTGTCGATGTTCTGGGCACATAGCTCTGAATCGTGGTTTGGAACGCTGAGCCCCCCACTCTTCATAGATCTAAACTTACTCCCAGTTCAGTACATCCACACTTACTACTGTGCAATCTACATCTACAGGGCCTTAAACTCTAATATCAACCTTGACCTAAAACGCTTTCTTGATAGTTGTGACAGAACCCACAGGCATAACACCAGACACAAACATCTCTACGACATTCCCCGTGTCCGACTAAACCTTCACAAAAATTCAATGTATGTCAAAGGCCCTAAAATCTGGAATACCCTACCTGAGAACTCTAGAACTGCAGACACATTCATCACCTTCAAAACTACCATTAGAAAACATCTTATCTCCATGATACACCCCGTCAACTAACTACACGAATACCACCTGGTGGTTCACACTTACACTCACTCACTCATTTGACCATAAACAGAAATATTAATCTCAGTCTTAAAATAATGAATCCTGTGATACTCCAATACTGAAACTATGTACTGTGCCAAAACAAAAGCATTCACATTGCTAAACTCACAAACTAGTATTTCGTCACTTAGCCATAATACCAACTTACCTCATAATTTGTAATATTTTACAATTAAGAATAAAACTAAGTCTGCCCGAAATGCCTAGCCATGCTAAGCGTTCTAGTGGTACACTCTGTAATCACAATTTTACTACATGTAAACCAAACAATAACCAAATTTCTGTAAACTCAGCATTGTAATCCTTATAGAGAATAAACTTTGAATTGAATTTGAATTTGAATGGATTAAGGAGTCACAGGTGGATGTGACCGTTGTAATACTGTAAGTAAACAGATAGTGACCCCAACATGAGTAGGGATTCTGACGAACAGAGGTACTGGGATCCTCTGACCACCACAACACTTCCCAAGTAGTAGAGAACCACCATGAAACATTGGAGGGATTATAACTAAGGAACGGCTGCAAGAATGGTGAGTAGCTGATTGCGAGTCGGCTATGAGTGGAAGGGGGCCAGTTTAGGTACCGATGCCAGGTAAGACCTCAAAATCTCTGCAAGATCAATGCTGCTCCTCTCATTTCGCTTGTGTCGGATTACCAGAGCCGACAATCAAGGCTAAATTACACACCAATCAAGAAATCACTCATATGATTGGCATATTGCCTTTCAGAGAAATTGTGAGAACTTCAATGATTACATTACACTACGTAAGTCCAAATCAGGTTAGGATGAAATAGCAGAATAAAAACATAAGAGTGAAGCTCTTTTTAAAAAAAAATAACCCAAATACATTATATATTATTAAACAAGAGTGGATTGAATATTTACAGACTTGATGGGAGCCTAAGGTTAAGTGACTGTCAACTGGTGGGAGGGACACACGTCAACTCCCACCGGGTGGAGAAGGATGGAAAGGGGTGGGGGATAGCGGAAACGATGCACACAAAACATGCATCCCACACAACTACCACTACAATTCATTCGTAATTCCACTCTTATCTAATGAACTTTTCCCTCACAAAGTGAATGTCTTCAGATATTTAGAAGTGGACTTGGCAGCAGATGGGTCTACGAAAGATGAGGTGAAAAATGTGAGTGGTTCACTGTGGAGTCTGTGGAGACAAATAACGTTATCCATGGAAGGAAAGAGGAGAATGTATGAGAGAAGAGTTATACCAATGCTCTTATATGAGTGTGAAGCATGGGTGGTGAATGTTGCAACAAGGAGAAGGTTGGAGGCAATGGAGATGTCGTGTCATAGGGCAATGTGTAGTGTGAATATACTGCAGAGAATCTGTGGTTTGCAAATTAGAAAGTGGTGTGGGGTTACAAAAAGTATTATCCAGAGGGCTGAGGAGGGGTGGTTGAGGTGGTTCGGACATTTAGAGAATTATTATTTATTATTTTTTTTATAAACACACTGGCCGATTCCCACCAAGGCAGGGTGGCCCGAAAAAGAAAAACTTTCACCATCACTCACTCCATCACTGTCTTGCCAGAAGGGTGCTTTACACTACAGTTTTTAAACTGCAACATTAACACCCCTCCTTCAGAGTTCAGGCACTGTACTTGCACTCTGAAGGAGGGGTGTTAATGTTGCAGTTTAAAAACTGTAGTGTAAAGCACCCTTCTGGCAAGACAGTGATGGAGTGAGTGATGGTGAAAGTTTTTCTTTTTCGGGCCACCCTGCCTTGGTGGGAATCGGCCAGTGTGATAATAAAAAAAATAATAAATAATAATTCTCTAAATGTCCGAACCACCTCAACCACCCCTCCTCAGCCCTCTGGATAATACTTTTTGTAACCCCACACCACTTTCTAATTTGCAAACTACAGATTGCATCACTCACTCAGATTTAGAGAATATGGAATGAAAAAGAATGACTTGGAAATCATATAAATCTGTAGTGGAAGAAAGGTGGGTACGGGTCGTCCTAGGAATGGTTGGAGGGAGGGGGCAAAGGAAGCTTCGTGTGCAAGGGGCTTGGACTTCCATCAAGTATGCACGTTCATATTAGGAGCAAATGGAGATAAATGGTTTTTATGATTAATGTGCTGTTGGAGTGTGAGCAAGATAATATTTATGAAGGGATTCAGGGAAACTGGCAGGCCGGACTTGAGTCCTGGAGGTGGGAAGTACAGTGTCTGGACTCTAAAGGAGGGGTGTTGATAAGTTGTAGTTTTATAAACTGTAGTGAAGGCACGCCTCTGGCAAGACGGTGATGGAGTGAATGATAGTGAAATGTTTCTTCTTCTACGGGCCACCTGCCTTGGTGGGAAACGACTGATGTATTAATTAAAATAAGAACAAACGTCATCAGCAGCATTTAATTATGTATTAAACTTAGCCACGTATGCAGTATTGTAGAGATGTAAGGCAACCTAATTACATAAATAGTTGTGAACAATAAAAAATATAGAATAGTGAGGTAATATAGCAATAAGATGTGGTAACAGCGCACCAAAACAAAACTATAGAGTAACGCAGAAGGGGATAAAGAAAGGTTTAAGAGATCCTAGTACCTTGTGGGCGTCTTGATATAGCAGTGATGCCATCATTAATAAAACAAGGAGAGAGTTCACAGAAGAATTCATTATTTGGAATTTGCTTCTCTGGACACTGAGTAAAACGTCGTCAAAATAAAGATCTGTGGGGCGGGGAAAACCTCGACCAGAAGAAAGCATTGACCAGAGGAAGACCTTGACCATAGGAAGACCTTGACCACAGGAAGACCTTGACCACAGGAAGACCTTGACCACAGGAAGACCTTGACCACAGGAAGACCTTGACCACAGGAAGACCTTGACCACAGGAAGATCTTGACCACAGGAAGTCCCCGACCAGAGGAAGACCGTGATGTTAAATGAGCGAATTATCATATGACTACTACCTTCTCCACTAAAAATTATCATGATTCTCTTGACAAATAAATCCCAGTGAGGTTTATGTTGCAGGAGAGGATGCTGCGCATGGCATCTGCCTTCAGGCCTCCTCTAGGAATCGCCTTCAACATTAAGGTGAGTACTCTCATTCTCTGTAATTGCAGAGACGTGTGTGTTTAAGGGCTGCATTCTGCCTCAAATTTAATATTTTTTTTTCTCTATATATCTAATTTTTCACATGGTTTTACAAGGTTATGTTAAGAATCTAAACTTTATTTACTAGCTAAGAGCTGTTACCGACATCAACTCATTTGAAAAAAAATTTATTGTCTTAAAACAAACTGAGAACAGGATGAAATTGAAGTCATCTCTGGGACACCGATTTCATTTGGTCAACTGATTATTTAGTTGATGTCATTATGCTGTACGAATCCCAGAAGGGTCATACAGAACTGCAGGGTTGGGTTCGTTAAAGGCTTACTATACTTGACCTGAGACTAGCTAGGGTGGAGAGTATATGAGAGATGTAGTGAAGGTGGTGAGGATTGCTAAAGGAAGTATAATCAAAGTTTGTGTAATAAATCTTTTGCTGTAAAAAGTCAAGAGGATCTGTGTCAACGGTGGGGCCGTCAGCGAGGAGGGAAGATAAAGTAAGGGTGTTAGAGCGGTGACGACGTCAGAGGTAAATTCTACGTGTTCGCTGATAGACAGGACAGTTCAAGAGAATATGGCAAACTGAAACTGAAACCTGACAGTTCTCACAGACTAAAACTGGGCACCTCTCCATGAGATACCCATGAGTGAGACCTGTGTACTGTACCCAAGGTGAAGGCTGGAAACCATAGTCTCCAAAACACGACATCGATGGTAAGAAAACCGAAATCGTAAATTCCACTTGATAGAATATAATTTTTTACGAATCAACTCAGATGGTTGTGAAGGTGGCTAGAAATTTTAGCAGCAGTCAGCCTGGTCGTTGCCCTGAACATCAACATGACTCAAGAGAAAATGACTTCTTTGTTTCTGCTTGAAATGCAGCGCAAAGATGTATATGAAGAACTAGAGGGTGGGGGAAATTAATATTTTTGATTCCTTGCAAAGCACTAAAGGAGTCAAACTACCACGAATGTTGAGGTAGGCTCGGGACACAATGTGTATAATCGCTATAAAAATTGCAGACAGTTCAGCTGTGAAAATATTAGTTAAGTCTAATAATTGGTCTCGCACAACACTGTGAACACTGCTGCAAACCTGACACCTTCAGAGGATTTAGAACCATTAGTGTACACTGCAACGGCATGAGAATGAGACCGGAAGTGATTAAGAAAAGGGGAGCAAGAAGCAACTATGGGTACTTGGGTTTTCGCGCATGGCAGTGGGAATGAACAGATACGAATTCTCGGAACCTCCCAAGGAAAAAGAGGAGAGTTAGATACAAGACAAACATATAAAGGGGGCAATTGAAGACGAAAAGGAAAGGGACAGAGTAAATAAGGGAGACCAACACATAGCGGACAAAATATCGGAGGCAATGTGCATCACGGCGATCGTTCATAGATGGAACATTTGCTTCTATATATAGGCTCTCGACAGGGAAGGAGCAAAAAGCACCTAGACACAAACGTAATCCCTGATGATTAATGGAATCAAGTGTAGAAAGAATTGCTGAAGAGGCCGCAGAATATATCTGGTCACCATAATCTAGTTTCGATTAAATTAGGGCTGAATGGAGTTGAAGAAAAGTTCGACGACCAGCCACACAAGACAGATGAACGAGGGTTTTAAGAAGGTTTACTCTACTATGCAAGTTGCTATCAGGGAAGTAATGAGAGGTTTTCAGGACAACGGCGATCAAACAGAAGACCGAGAAATCTAACAGTTCAGGGATCCGGGGAACCATAAGTTATAGTGGAATATTAGATTTAACAGAATGTCTACTAAAAGTAATCTGGTACATTTTAGTACCAGAAAATTTAAACCCATGAATAGTGGCCCAATGGGAAACGCGGTCGATAGCATTCTGGAAAGAGGCTGCTACTAGGTGCCTGCACAAGCTATACCAAAGTCATCAACAAAGTGATGACAATTATTAGATGGGAGAATAGAGGTCAGATTATCAATAGCTATCAGAAATAATAGTGGTGCTAAGGACGCATCCCTGGGGGACACCTTCAACTTGGATATAGTCAGGGGAAAGTAGATTACCAACCCAGACATGAAAATGTGTCTGAGACAAGAAATTTGAAAGGGAAAGTGGCAGAGTGCACCGGAGTCCTAAGGAATGAGCTTGAGTCAAGTAATGTCATGCTTTTTCATGATCAGAAAATACTGCGATAACCGAGTGGTTACTAGCAAAGGTATTACAAACATATGTATCTAACCTGAGTAAGGGGTCGATAGTGGAGCGGCCCTTAGGAAAGACAAATTGACTAGTGGAAAGACTATTGTGTTTCAAAATACCACCCCAAACGTCTATTTACCAGACGTTCCATTACCCTGGAAACTGCACTGGTAAGAACAATGGATCGATAGTGGGAGGCATCATCGCTCGAAGTGCCTATTTCAGAAACAGGCAGATCTGCGGCAGTTTTCTATGGACGGGGATTAACTCTTCACAAGCAGCCAAGATTAAAAAGACAGAGGACTACGAGGGTTGATGGATGTAAATGCTGGAGCATACTAATATGAATGCCATCAGGTTCCACTGCCGACAGTCGGCAAGCAGAAAGCGTTGACTCAAATTCTGGAAGCATAAAAGTCACGTCATAAGACTCTTTTTTTGCTAAAACTCGAAAAGCAGCAACTCTTTGGCAGACTTAAGAGGGAAAAAACGAGATAGATAGACGGAGCCCCTGAGAGATGAGGACAAGATGATTTCCAATAGCTGTGGCAACTTCAGTAGGATTTGCAAATTGCAATGCTGACACTGGCAAACCTAAGAACAGGAGCAGAGGCTGGGGAATACCTGCCACTCAATTTCCGTACATTTTTCAAACTGCACTCACAGAGGAAGTGGAAGTGACGGAAGAAACGTAATACTGGTGACAAGTGTTTTGCTTCACGGATTACAGATCGGACAACCGCCCTTGTCCCTTAAAATCAAAGACCTGCTCAGTGGTCTTATTGTTACAGATGAGATGGAGGGCAGGCAGTCCAAGAAAGCATAATGCCGTGATGAAAATCAAAGGTCTGCCATACAGGGGGGAAGTTTTTTTTTTCATTAGTGCATTCTGCTGGATAGCAGCCGTTAGCATGATGTCACGGCCTGCCGCCACACTTCACAGTGATTTCTCATTGCTCACGTGGCTACTGTGGTGAGAGGAAGTGTTGCACTTTTGTCTCTCATCCGCCCCATTTTTTCAGTGTTACCTTTGGTTTTCACCCATATGGGTAAAAGGAAGTCTTGAACACCTGAAACTATAGCTCAAATCATAGAGCTTCACAGAGCTGGGCACCAGATGAAAGAAATAGTGGAGAATGTTAGAGTATGTGAGCATTCAGCGTGGAACTGGGAGCAGCGTTTCAAGGTTGGTGGTGGTGTAGAGTTACCATCTGCCAAACCTCGGCCGGGCCCTTCCAAGAAGGATGGGAGGGATGTGTATATATCTAGTGGAAACAAGAACAGCAAAGAGAAGTCTTTCAGGGTAAACTAACAAGAATATTAAGATAGTTGACGGATGAATCTCATTACATACATACAAGTAAATGGTAACAAAGATAATTATTATTTATCAAAGTTACAGAGACAAGTAGGAATTTTTAGGACACCTAGGTCGCGAAAATGTCCCCTTTCGATACCTACCATCTATCTCTCCACAAGTTGCTCTAGACCTATATTAATTGCAAATGAAATGTACATACACACCAGGAATTCTGGTAAAATTATTATAATTTTTGTGGACTGTATATTAAAATTACATATACACATTTATATAACAGGAGAATTTATAATCATAACACTCACCAATTTGTCCGGAGATTACTGTGTATCATACTCAAAAACCCCCCTGTCTACATTTATGATAATACTGGCCAGAACTATAAACATAAATATACAGACATGACTTAGCTGGGGTAATATCCTGTTTTCATCTAATTATGGAGTCCTGTCCAGTCGCCTGATTCTCTCGTTATGCAGGACAGCAATTCCAACAATTTCGGCTTCTATTTGAGAGGTGTCAGCCCAATATAACCTCTAGAGCGACGAAAATTCTTCTTATTTTCACTAACATTTTCTTGGCTCATTCAAAAACATGGCGACTCTTCCCTGCTCGTCCACGCAGGCGCCGAGCTTCCCATTTTTTATAATATAACTTTTATTAAATACAATATATTTTATTAATTTACATACAAATACACTATTTTCGGAAAATATACTATGTATTTTCCACAACTTCAGCAACAGGTGGTGATGGTAGCTTATTTAAATTAAAGGATGTACAGTGTTTCCTAAATGCTGAGTAGTTCAGTTTTGAAATTAACAAGACGATGGTGTCCTTTAATATAGGTAATGACATATCAGTTTCCACGATGTCTGAAGATTGCGAATAGTTATTAACAGTGCAGGTAGAACTATGCAAGAAAATACTGAGTGAATGTAATAATTTACAACACTATACTGTATATTACACATTTTTTTTTTTTTTTTGAGGAGGTGAGGGAAGTGAAATATAACTGATCATAAGTTTCTCAGTTTTTTAATGTGCATCTGTTTACTAATATTAACTAAAAATAAATTGTGGGAAAGATCTCATGAATGAAGTAGTGGACCCTCGCCTAACGAACGCACCGCATAACGTCAAATTCGCCTAACGATGCATTTTAACTCTAACTTTTGGCTCGGCTAACACTTAAAAACTCGCCTAACGATATTCGTTCTCGGGTACCAATTAATATTTATTTATATTAGATATATAATATTTATTTATATTAGATAAGTCTTCTAAAGCTTAAAAGTATAACAGTGTTGATAAAATGTAACCAAATTTTTTTTGTGGATTCTGATAAACCTTTCTCAAGTAGGATGCAATGCTACTTCCAAATTTATGAATGTTAGACAGATTCTCTTCTGTCATGAGAAGCTGATGGCACACTTAAAAAAAACTGTTAATTGAAAATATAAAATCAGTTTAATTTAGTGACTGAGCAGCTCCTATTGTGCCAATTTTAACTCCAGACTCTAAAACTATAAGGATCTGTTATGATTTTAAAGTTTCACAAACAGATTCACCGTGACAAGCGTCCATTACCACGACATGAGAAACAATTGGTAATTAATACTTGTATAGTACATTTTTTAAGAAACGATAATGTCTTTTGGACTTTCTGCATCTCCAAGAATTTTCCGGAGAAATGGCACAATCATTTGTCGGTGTCAGTGTTAAAAGGGGATGCTTTGGATTGGGTGGCATTATTATCAATGGGTCACATAGAGCTGAGAACATAAAGACTTTGACAAGTGTTCAGGATTTTACAGAAATCTATTGAGTTCATTTACCATACCTCAGGTGAAGACATTCAATAATGCCAGTATTAACATCTAAGTCAGCGAGTAAAGTTTTGTTTCTTGGAATGTTGATCTGCTGTTGTAGATGAGTTAAAAAAAATTAAGTGGAGCTATATATAAACTGTCTTTATTGGAAGAGAAAGCTGTTCATGGTATAAAGGAAGTTTTACTGAATTCTCTCATGATATTCAAGTTCCTGGGAGGAAAATTCATCAATACTTGAAGCTGATACTCTATATATAAGTTCACATCTTCTCTGATCGACTTTATTACAAGTCTAACAGATGGGCAAATTAATTCTCTCTTGTGATAAACACCTAAAGCTTCGCACACAGTGAGAATTAATATTTTGGAGTTATTTCATGTTTATGATCTCTGCAATTTCGGAAAAAATGGAGGCTGAATATTATTCACTTATTTTTCGTTAATGGTGAGTCGTATCAGAGCAGAAATTCTAAAAGAAACTCTATACAGAAAAGTTTTTATCGCTTTTTTGTTAAATGTAATGACTCTCACAAAGAGTTTAACTTTCTGGATACATTTAAAATACTAAGACTAATTAAAAACATGCTCAATAATGTAGGTTCATTTTAAAGTTGTCTAACAAGAACACCAGCCAAAATGCTATAATTTTCACGTCTCTTGTTATAAACTAGTAATGTGTCTAATATTTTCTACTCAGTTTAATGCTAGTCTCACCATGACATCGTTGCAGAAATATTATTTGTTTTTCCCACTTACTGTTCCTTCCCCAGTTATTTATATCTGGCCAATCCTCTCAAGGGAGGTTCACTGATTCTCTCATGTGTTCTTATTTCCCCAGTAATGTGAGCTAGTTTCTCTCAGTAATGTATCTCTTGTGTGTGTTAGTGTCTGCCAGTAATGTATCTCTTATGCATGGTGTCGTCAGAACAAGTTGGATCGGTGTCTTAGTAGGAAGACACTGTACCGACGTCTGCCCTTCCTTACCTGGCTCAGGAGCTACAACACAGAATGCCTGATGGGGGACATGATAGCTGGCTTCACCGTTGGCCTCGTGATGATACCCCAGGCGCTGGCTTACGGTCTTGTAGCTGGTCTTCCTCCAAGTGTAAGTTACCTTTTGATTACTCCCTTGTTTATCTTGCCATTATGCCTGCCCTTTCCCCCAGCAACTAACTAAATCCTTGTAAGAGTCTTGTAAGAACTTCTGTAATTGTTAGAAAATATAACTTTATTCATTGTGTGGTCTGCTGATATCCATTAAGATATCCTGAGCTGCCACTCGCGACGAGCATTGGGTGCACAATTTGTTGTTGTTGTGGCAACAGTTTAACTGCCAAACCAACATCTCTATCTTTTCCTTATTGACAACTAATCCGAAAATGAAAAATAGTGGACGGTTTGGTTTGTCCTGGAGCATTATAAGCTCGTCAGTTATTTATTTGTGTCAGCCTGGCTACTGTTTCCCCTCCCTCTTCCTCTCTGCTACAGTATGGGCTGTACTCTGCCTTCATTCCCTGCTTCGTATACTTTCTGCTGGGGTCGACCAGTGAGCTCAGTATCGGACCAACAGCCATCATGTCCCTCATGACGTACCAGTATACCGGTCAGGGCGGGGGTGACTATGCTGTTCTCCTCACCTTCATGGCTGGCATCATAGAACTGGTCGCTGGCATCGTCAACTTAGGTAAGTTCCTCCACTTTAAAAGACAAAAAAGAGTAGTTGCATTTGATAGTGTGACATGCACTATGTCCGGCTTGTTCTATGCAATTGTACTAAATTACAGCCCGAAATTGAAGTCCTAAAAGAAACGTGAAAAATGGTGTGTACAAGTAACTTTAATTTCTACAGTGAACTGAACTAAGGTACGTTTAGCTTAGTCAAACCCAGGGCCGGATTTATAAGGGAAAAAAAGGGGGGGGGGGGAACTACCTCGGGCCACCCTGCCAGAGGGGCCCCCAAAGAAAGGACTTCCTTCATAACAAAATGTAATAAGAAATCAGTTCAATTAATAAAAGGAATTAACAAATAGTGTGTGTGGGGGCATCAGAAAAAAGAAAGGGTGGCCTTCACCCCCCTCTCCCCTTGAAGAACATGACTTAATTATTTCTGGTTTGAGTCAGTTTAGAGGTAAATGACTAGACTGTGAGGTCAGAGGTGACTAGGGTTCACACGTACATGTGTGTGTGTGTGTGTGTGTGTGTGTGTGTGTGTGTGTGTGTGTGTGTGTGTGTGTGTGTGTGTGTGTGTGTGTTTGTGTGTATGTGTGTATGTGTGTATGTGTGTGTGTCTGTGTGTGTGTGTGTGTGTATGTGTGTGTGTGTGTGTGTGTGTGTGTGTGTATGTGTGTGTGTGTGTGTGTGTGTGTGTGTGTGTGTGTGTGTGCGCGTGCGCGTGGTAGCTATTGCGTGTTTTGCTTTGATAGGCTATGTCGACCTCAGAAGGGCTGTTTCTGGACAGTGTCAGTTTAGAGGTCAATGACCGAGTCACATGGTAGCCTGGGGTTATATATGTGTCTGTGTGTGCTTGTTGACCACTTTTAGTGGTCGACAAACACACACAGACAATGGTGTGGAGCAGTGGTATCTGTGTTTTAGATCTGTGTGTTGCTCACAAAGGTTTGCAATATATCATCATTTTGCAGTTACAGTTTACACAAGCACACACATCTGCAGATAGATACACACAAATATTATATATATATATATATATATATATATATATATATATATATATATATATATCTATATATATATATATATATATATATATATATATAATTCGTAGTTTGGAAGTTAGGAGGAGGTGCGGGATTACCAAAACTGTTGTCCAGAGGGCTGAGGAAGGGTTGTTGAGGTGGTTCGGACATGTGGAGAGAATGGAGCGAAACAGAATGACTTCAAGATTGTATCAGTCTGTAGTGGAAGGAAGGCGGGGTAGGGGTCGGCCTAGGAAAGGTTGGAGGGAGGGGGTAAAGGAGGTCTTGTGTGCGAGGGGCTTGGACTTCCAGCAGGCATGCGTGAGCGTGTTTGATAGGAGTGAATGGAGACAAATGGTTTTTAATACTTGACGTGCTGTTGGAGTGTGAGCAAAGTAACATTTATGAAGGGGTTCAGGGAAACCGGCAGGCCGGACTTGAGTCCTGGAGACGGGAAGTACAGTGCCTGCACTCTGAAGGAGGGGTGTTAATGTTGCAGTTTAAAAACTGTAGTGTAAAGCACCCTTCTGGCAAGACAGTGATGGAGTGAATGATGGTGAAAGTTTTTCTTTTTCGGGCCACCCTGCCTTGGTGGGAATCGGCCAGTGTGATAATAATATATATATATATATATATATATATATATATATATATATATATATATATATATATATATATATATATATATATATATATATCACTGCGACTAGCCTAAGACTCAAACCCATGTTGTTTTGGCCTGCCTCATTGTGAACAAAATCACATGATGCTCTAACCCACAGGAACACACAATCCTAAAAGAACCAAGCACCAAACCAGGCTAGGTCCGGGGACATGTGGTTTGGGTGCCTCTGAGCTAATTTCATTCTACTCCCAGTTTGGTGTACTAGCCCAACAAACAGTATTTTATATTACTGTAAGCACAAACGAGTGATACTGATCAATAATAACACTGCGAATAGGCAAGGACTCACACCCATGTTGCAGTATTGTTATTGATCAATACCACATGTTCATGGTTACAATAGTATAAAATACTGCTTGCTGGACTAGTACACCAAATGGGGAGTAGAATGAAATTAGCTCAGAGGCACCCACACCACCGTATGTCCTCGGACCAAGGTAACACACAGCTTGGCTGGGTGCTTGGTTCTTGTAAGATTGTATGGTCCTGTGGGTTAGAGCAGCATATGTTTTTGCTCACCATGATGCAGGCCAAAACAATATGGGTTCTAGTCCTTGGCTAGTAGCAGTGTTATTGATATACGTGAGTGTACGCGCCTATTTGTGGTTGGAGGGGTCGATTCACAGCTCCTGGCCCCTCCTCATCACTGATTGCTACTAGGTCCTCTCTCTCCCTGCTTCATGACCTTTATCAAACCTCCTCTTAAAACTATGTATGGTTCCCACCTCCACTACATCACTTTCTAGGCTATTCCACTGCCTGACTACTCTATGACTGAAAAAATACTTCCTAACACCCCTTTGACTCATCTGAGTCTTCAATTTCCATTTGTGACCCCTTGTTTCTGTGTCCCATCACTGGAACATCCTGTCTTTGTCCACCTTGTCTATTCCACGCAGTATTATATAGGTCATTATCATGACTCCCCTGACCCTCCTGTCCTCCAGTGTCGTCAGGCCAATTTCCCTTAACATTTCTTCGTAGGACAATCTCCTTAGCTCTGGGACTAGTCTTGTTGCAAACCTTTGCATTTTCTCTTGTTTCTGGCATGCTTCACCAGGTGTGGATTCCAAACCAGTGCTGCATACTCCAGTATGGACCTGACGTATATGGTGTACAGAGTCTTGAACGATTCCTTACTGAGGTATTGGAACGCTATTCTTAGGTTTCCAGATGCCCATATGCTGCAGCAGTTATCTGATTGATGTGCACCTCTGGAGATGTGCTCGTTATTATACTCACCCCAAGATCTTTTTCCTTGAGTGAGGCTTGCATTCTTTGGTCACCTAGACTATACTCTGTCTGTGGTCTTCTTTGCCCTTCCCTGATCTTCCTGGCTTTGCATTTGGGTTAAATTCCAGGAGCCAGTTGCTAGACAAGGCTTGTAACCTGTCCAGATCTCTTTGTAGTCTTGCCTGATCCTCGACTAATTTAATTCTCCTCATTAACCTCACATCATCTTCAAACAAGGACACTTCTCAGTCTATCCTTTCTGTTATGTCATTCACATATACCAAAAACAGCACAGGTCCTAGGACTGACTTCCATGGAACCCAGATTGTTACAGACACCCACTCTGACATCTTGTCAAGTACCATGACACTTTGCCTACATGTCAGATATTCTCTGATGTGTGTGTGTGTGTGGGTGTGCACTCATGTAGTTGTACTCACCTAGTTGTAGTTGCAGGGGTCGAGCCATAGCTCCTGGCCCCGCCTCTTCACTGGCCACTACTGGTGTGTGTGTGTGCTACTGAGTGTGTGTGTGTGTGTGTGTGTGTATGGATGTGTGTGTGTGTGTGTGTGTGTGTGTGTGTGTGTGTATGGATGTGCATGCTTGTGTAAGATGTAATTGCAAAACGATAATATATCGCAAATCTTTGTGAGCAACACACAGATCTAAAACACAGACACCACTGCTCCAAACCATTGCCTAGCACTAGAAGCAATCGACGAGCACACACAGAGACATATACATAGCCCCAGGCTACCAAGTGACTCGGTCATTTACCTCTTAACTCACACTAACAAGAAACAGCCCTTCTGAGGTCGACAGCCTATCAAAGCCATACACGCTATAGTTACCTCACAATAGCTACCTCTCACACAACCCGAGGTCTCATTCAACGTCCTAAAAGTTTTCAACGTTTGTGTATGGTAACTAGGGCCAGATTCTGGGAACAGTTGGTATGTGTGCATGCTCTGTGAATAAGGTTATTGACCTAATTCCTAGTATCCAGTAAATTTCTAAACTTTCAGCAATAAAGCTTCAATTGTTCAAAAATATGCTTTTCCTAATTCATCGACGGCAGAGAGGAAATTCAAGTGTGTATGTTCTCTAAGATAAAAGTACTAAACGAACCATCAACATAGACTTCTTATCTGCAGTAGCAAATTCCTTGAACAGGAATGCTCTTCATTGAAGCAAGTTTTTTCTGAAGTTCAGCACGTATTCTCGTCATTTTGTCAGAAACTGCAGACGTCTTGTACGTAACATTTTCAACTCACTTGGATGATACACAACTCTAAGAAGATATATAGCTGATGAATTAAATACCTGTGCAACATCTTTATTATGTAGACAAATAACCTGAACAGAGGTGTTTGTCTATTAAGCCTTTTAATTCTTTATTCTGTTGACGTTCTGGCAACCAGCGGCTTTATCAATAAAATACAGAAGACTGGTGAGGTAGAAGGTGAAGTAATTTGTTCCTCAGGCAAGGTGGTGTTCAGTACCATAGTCTTGATAAATCTGAAGCAGATGCAGCAAGACGTGGGCTAATATAATGGAGTCAAATGAGATGAAGGTATTGTCATTGGTAGGAGTGTTTCCCCCACAAAATATTATTAAAGAAAGTGGCAGATCATGGTATTGTCATAGATCGAGGCGTTGGGATCAGTCACAAGTGGCGTTCCACAAGGATCAGTTTTAGGCCTCTTGTTCGTAATAAGCATCAATGACCTTGACGAGGAAATAAGTGAAGCGACTAAATTCGTTGACAATACAAAAAGTGCTACCGACCTTCAGGAGGATATAGAGAAGCTCATGTCGTGGCCAGAAAAGTGGCAGATGAAGTTCAGTGTTAATGAAGCTCAGAAATGTAAATAAACCTAGCACGTATACACTAAATAATATAGAACTTGGCCATAAAAGATGCGAAAAGAACTTAGGGGTTATGATAAGTACCAACCCTAAGCCAAGACAACAATGCCTAGGTGTACGTAATAGGGCAAACAGATTACCGGGATTTATATAAAGAAGTGTAAGCAACAGGAGTCCAGAGGTTATACTACAACTACACCTCACCTGGATTATGCATCTCTCTTCTGGTTTCCTGTTACTCCAGCTTCAGTGTATTCTTTCTCATCACAATGTTGTATCTACAGGGCTGTTGATTCCTTATTTGATACATCTGCAAGGTTCTTAACCAGCTTCCACATTGTTCCTGATCAGTTTCACACCTATTATATTTACATGTTTCCTGATCAGTTTAGAATTTGAATATTACATTTTTAGGGTTCGTCATCAACTTCATCTCTCAGCCAGTCATCAGTGGGTTCACCTCAGCTGCAGCTATCATCATAGTTTCGTCCCAGCTTAAGCTCATGTTTGGTCTTCGTCTCCAGACCAAAGGGCTGGTCAATACTTGGGAGAAAATTTTTTCAAATATTCAAGATATCCGATGGCAGGACCTCACACTTGGCTTCATCTGCATTGTCGTCCTCTTCCTCCTGAAGGTAAGATGGCAGGACCTCACACTTGGCTTCATCTGCATTGTCGTCCTCTTCCTCCTGAAGGTAAGATGGCAGGACCTCACACTTGGCTTCATCTGCACTGTCGTCCTCTTCCTCCTGAAGGTAAGATGGCAGGACCTCACACTTGGCTTCATCTGCACTGTCGTCCTCTTCCTCCTGAAGGTAAGAGGATCATGGCATTATCTATATTATTTGAAAATGTTTAGCGACTTGTTTTTAGTCCTGTACTTCTAAATTTCCCAAGGTCCTCTTTTCTTATGCCTATTTTCTTGATGTTAAAGTACTTTTATTTAAAAAATCTTTTTCCTTGAGTTTATGTAGGATATATTCAAATTTTTCTTCTACCCAAATGACAATCTTGTGTGTTAGTTTTTGCATTTTTTCTGGATGCTTTGAACCATTATTATTCTTATCAATCTTCTAATTTCCTCTTTATCGCCAGAAGTGCTCAGTGATCTCTTATGTTAAATAGTTCCATAAATCTCACAACTGCGATCCAAATGAACGTTCTGACGTATTACTTTTTTTTTTACATTGTTTTTCCCTGAAATCAGTTTGTTGTAGGTTTTGTAAATTCACAAATGACACTGTAAACATCAAAACTCTCAACACTTCCATTGCAGATGTCACAATGGTTACTCCTATTTGCTAGTGAAATTATTGAATATACCCAGAACTTCCAGCTGTTGCTCTGTCAACTCTTGCATTGCTGTCAGTTTTATCTCATTAATAAATGTAGATAAGGTCAATTTCCTTCAAAGATCACTATATTAGTCTGTAGATATATATTTTTCTTTAAAATTTACTTTAGCTTAATTTTTTTCCGTCTAAGTTGGAGTAAATCGTCTTCGTCTTCTGGGACCAGGTGTTCCCAGGTCTAGCCCCATTCCCTGCCCCCCACGGGGCTCGGAGGGAGAAGCTAGGCACCTTGTGCTGCCACAAACACTGCCCACACTCGGCTCGAAGGGTGTGGCAGCTGCATAGCAGCAGAGGATGCTAGGAGGTGCAGAGGCAGCAATTACTACAGAATCCTTTTGGAGTCACACCCCAGCTTTGGGCACTAAGCCCGAGTGCTAGGGAAGCTCAAGAATGCCTCTTGTTGTGCGTGTTGCTGCTGCTACTACTACACTTGTTCACTGCACTCTCTGTATCGAAAAGGGCAACTACGTGAGGTATGGAAGACAGCAAATGTAGCCCCCAGTTTCTAAAACAGGAGACAGACACGCAGTATTAAACCACATACCAGTGTCACTGACTTGTATAGTATGCAAAATCATGGAGAAGATTATCAGAATGGTGGTGGGGCATCTAGAAAGGAATGAGCTTATCAACGACACCCAGTACAATTTCAGGGACGGGAAATCCTGTGTCACAAACCTACTAAAGTTCTATGACAGGGTGACAGCAGTAGGACAAGAAAGAGAGAGGGGTGGATAGATTGTACTTTCTTGGACTGTAAGAAGGGTTTTGACACAGTTCCACACAAGAGATTAGTGCAAAAGTTGGAGGACCAGACAAGATTAACAGGGAAGGCACTGCAATAGATCAGAGTATACCTGATGGGAAGACATCAGCGGGTTATGGTAAATGACGAGGTGTCAGAGTGGGCGCCTGTGACGAGCGGGGTTCCACAGGGGTCAGTCCTAGGACCGGTGCTATTTTTAGTATATACTAATGACATGACGGAAGGAATAGACTCACAAGTATCCCTCTTTGCAGACGATGTGAAGTTAATGAGAAGAATTCAGTCAGAGGAGGTCTAGGCAGGACTACAAAGGGATCTCGTCAAGCTGCATGCCTGGTCCAGAAACTGGCTCCTGGACTTTAACTTTAGTCATGTTGATTGGAATTTCTTGACTGGGAATTTAGAATCGTACGACTTCTTAGAAGTATTTCAGGATTGTTTTTTGAAGCAGTTTGTGACAGAACCTACAAGGGGAAATAACCTGCTTGACTTAGTTATGGCAAACAATGAATCCCTTGTTAATAATTTAGAAATTTCAGAGGAACTGGGTGCTAGCGACCACAAGTCAATTACATTTAGCATTGAATGGAAGTACGATAGTAGCGATAACTCAGTAACAGTCCCAGATTTTCGCTTAGCAGATTACGATGGGCTTAGAGAACACTTATCATCTGTTGACTGGGGTAACGAAGAGAGCTATCAATATGACAGTTTTCTGAACACTATACATGCTGCTCAAAGAGCGTTTATCCCATATAAAGAAATTAGATCAAATAGAAATGACCCAAAATGGATGAATAATAGGCTCAAATATCTACTAGGGCATAAGAAAGGAATTTATAGGCGTATCAAAAGAGGTGAGGGTCATCTTATGAATCAGTATATTAACATTAAGAGGGACATTAAAAAGGGGATAAGAAAAGCTAAAAGGGACTATGAAATTAAAGTTGCTAGGGATTCTAAAACTAACCCAAAAAGTTTTTTCCAGGTCTATAGAACAAAAGTTAGAGATAAGATAGGTCCCCTTAAAAATAACTATGGGCACCTTACTGACAATGAGAATGAAATGTGCTTGATTTTAAATAATTATTTTCTCTCAGTTTTTACACAGGAAGGTCCTTATGAGGTTTTTTCAAGGGTTCTTAAGGAATGCAAAATGGAACTCTGTGAACCATTAGCTAATATTTTTAATTTATCTCTTCAAACAGGTGTAGTGTCTGATATGTGGAAGATGGCTAATGTAACTCCTATTTTTAAAACAGGTGACAAGTCGTTACCGTCAAATTACCGCCCAATAAGCCTGACCTCAATTGTAGGCAAATTACTAGAGTCAATTATAGCTGAGATTATAAGAAGCCATCTCGATAAGCATAGCTTGATTAATGATACTCAGCATGGATTCACAAGAGGCCGGTCTTGTCTAACTAATTTATTAACTTTCTTCAGTAAAGCTTTTGAGGCTGTTGACCACAATAAAGAATTTGATATTATTTACTTAGATTTTAGTAAGGCTTTTGATAGAGTTCCGCACCATAGACTGTTAAAGAAAGTGGCAGCTCATGGCATTGGGGGAAAAGTGCTCTCGTGGATCGAGTCATGGCTCACTGACAGGAAGCAGAGAGTGTCCATAAATGGGGTTAAATCCGAGTGGGGATCTGTAACAAGTGGCGTTCCACAGGGATCAGTCTTGGGCCCGTTGTTATTTATAATATATATCAATGATCTTGATGAGGGAATTACTAGTGATATGAGCAAATTCGCCGATGACACAAAGATAGGTAGGATAATTGATTCAAACGTAGATGTTAGGGAACTTCAGGAGGATTTAAACAAACTCTATTCTTGGTCAGAAAAGTGGCAGATGCAGTTCAATGTAGATAAATGCAAGGTTCTGAAGCTTGGGAGTGCCCATAACCCTAGTACTTATAAATTAAATGATGTAGAACTTAGCCATACAGATTACGAAAAGGACTTGGGGGTTATGGTGAGCAGCAACCTTAAACCAAGACAGCAATGCCTAAGCGTACGTAATAAGGCAAATAGATTACTGGGATTTATATCAAGAAGTGTAAGCAACAGAAGTCCAGAGGTCATACTGCAGCTTTATACATCATTAGTAAGGCCTCACCTTGATTATGCAGCTCAGTTCTGGTCTCCGTATTACAAAATGGACATAAATTCGTTAGAAAACATTCAGCGTAGGATGACTAAATTAATACATAGCATCAGAAATCTTCCTTATGAAGAAAGATTGAAGACTCTTAAGTTACATTCACTTGTTAGACGAAGAATGAGAGGAGACCTGATCGAAGTGTATAAGTGGAAGATAGGTATTAATAAAGGGGATATTAATAAGGTCTTGAGGATGTCTCTCCAAGAGAGAACCCGCAGTAATGGATTTAAATTAGATAAGTTTAGATTTAGAAAGGACATCGGAAAGTATTGGTTTGGAAATAGGGTAGTTGATGAGTGGAACAGTCTACCTAGTTGGGTTATTGAGGCTGGGACTTTGGGTAGTTTCAAATCTAGGTTGGATAAGTACATGAGTGGGATGGGTTGGATTTGAGTGGGACTTTCACATCAGAGCTTATTTCTTGGGTGGCATTGAAAATTTGGTAGGGCAAATGTTTTGTTAGTGGGATGAATTGTAAAGGACCTGCCTAGTATGGGCCAGCAGCCAGCCTCCTGCAGTGTTCCTCCTTTCTTATGTTCTTATGTAGGGTGTGTGAATACCAGCAGCTCGTTTTGGAAAGGGCGAGAAAACTCTGCATTTCCTTTCTCCTTTCAGAATCAAGAAAAGTGTTGTGTATGTGAAGTCAGCGAGGGAGGAAACATAAGGGTCTCCATTGGGTAGGAGAGGTCGGTGAGGGGAGGCCTCATGTGGGGAGGAGGCGGCGGCGGAGGGTGAGAGGTAAAACTGCCCCCTCCCCCCCTTCCCCTTCCCCAAACAGACGAGCATACACCGTGTGATGTTTCGATAATGGAGTGTTTATTCACCGTGTGTGTATAGTGCATAGTATCTGCTTAGCATGTGCATGGCATGCGCATGGTATGTGCATAGCATGTGTAGTGTATAGCGGTGTGTCGGTGTGTCGTTTATAGTGGGGACTGTGCACAGAGCATAGTGGTGTATGGTGACATGTCGTGGGAGGTAGTGAGTACGCAACTCATCAGGCTGGCCTCACTCATCACACATCCCCCACACCTTCTCCTCCACCACCCACCAAAGGGATGGGAGACCCTTCTTCCCCACCATCACCATGAACCACAAGTGGTATGTGCCATGTGCCACCATTTTCCCTTCAGCCCGGGCTTACCACACAGTTTGAGGTATGGCAGATGATGCAGCCAGCCAGCCACAAAGCCAGGGAAACAGTGCACTCAACAATGAAAGAAGAGGCACATGTCAGGTGTGTGTAGAGTTTCGAGCATGTAACAGGGATGGTCTTATTCGTGCACACAGTGGGTGTGCAGGATCACATATGCCCCCAGCAGAGAGCAGCCCACAGCCTCCACAGGCAGATGAGAATTCCAATGGCAACCTCCTCACTTGCGATAACCTTCTGTTGGCATTAAAATCCACTGCTAGCAGTACACTATCCCACATCCCTAAAGCAGCTCTCCCATATGCAGCAGAGAAATTCACAGACCTTCTTAAGCAGGTGAATGGAGGTTCCACCAACTTAGAAGCCCGAGGCACCATCAAAGCATGGCGCAATCTACTCCTGTTCGGCAATATCTGTCTTGCAATTTCTGAAAGACGAGGCAAACTGCTAACCACATCAGTCATCAAGGCACTGTGCAACTACCCAAGAACGGATAATTGTGTCCCTCTGCCCCATCATCGCAGGAATCACAGAGGTAGACCCACGAAAAATTCCACTGAAAAACGAGAAAATTTGCGCACAGGTTAGCAAAAAAATCGAAGAAGGTAATACGGTGGGAGCAATCAGAAAAATTACAAGTGACGACACTGTAGCTACCAAAGATGAGACCACAGCCCAAGAACTAAGAGACAAGCATCCAACATGGGATACCATAGTCGTCAACAACAATCCTGAGGAAGACCCCATCACTGAACAATTAATTTTGCCAGAATCAGAAGTCTATATGGCAATAGTGTCATTTCCAACAGGATCTGCAGGAGGTTATAATGGAATTTGACCACAACACCTCAAAGAGATGGTAAATCCAATACTCGACGCATCCGCATCAATTCTTCTCACCGAGTTAACAACTTTCGTCAACAACTGCCTGGCTGGGCAGATCCCAGAAGAAATTAAACCTTTCTTTTCTTGGAGCCTCACTATGTGCGTTGAAGAAGGAGGATGGGGGAATCAGACCCATTGCGGTTGGAAACACTCTTCGCCGTCTCGTTGCCAAAGCAGCAGTAAGAAACATTCGCCTTGAAGCTGTCAGTTTACTCCAGCCACACCAACTGGGCTTTAGGGTCTCTCAAGGCAGTGAAGCGGCAGCTCATGCGGCAAGGGCCTACATCAAGGACCTGCCAGAAGACAAGGCCGTAGTCAAACTTGATTTTAGAAATGCCTTTAATATGGTGAAAAGA
>NC_091367.1:21490541-21623041 GCF_038502225.1 Cherax quadricarinatus
TATACTTCCTTTGATCCTCAACCTTGACAAACTTGGCAGCAAGATATTCTGGACACTATTTGTAAGCAATTTTATAAACTTGATTTAACTTCAGTTGCTTTACTCTATCTTCAACATTCATCATAGCAATAAGTTGTAATTCATCCTGGCCTACATGCTCTCAAGGACTCATCAGGTCCAGGATGAATCTTACCATTTTGTTCTGGGTGATTTGCAGTCTGTTTTTTTTTTCTTTTTTGTTAGGTTCAAGTACCATGAAGATCAAGGATAATCTATACAGCCTTTGTATATGAGCTAGACATATCGTACTGCGAGTCTCAGTAGGTAGATACTGCGCCTATATGAAGAGAAACTGTAGAGGTACGGGACCCCGGGTGCGAGAGGGCAAACGAAAATATTCCGAAATACAAAAATGAATTAACTTTACGATAAAATAGTTAATATAATTTCTACAAGTACATGTACAAGGTATACAGACCATAGCAGATATCAATGATATACTACTATATAGAAAGCCCCTTTTTATGCTGATTATTATTATTATTATTATAATCAAGGGGGAAGCGCTAAACCCGGAGGATTATACAGCGCCTGGGGGGGGGGATGTGGAAGGCATTCAGGCTTAATTCGGGGAACTGGAGCACAGATCCAATTCCCTAAATCAAGAGCCCCTCACCAACATCAAGGAACCTTCCTTGAGGGGTTTTTATGCTGAGCATTTCCAGCAAATTATGTCAGTTTTGTCTCAGGATGCGACCCACACCAGTCAACTAACACCCAGGTACCTATTTTACTGTGGGTCACATCCTGGAACAAAACTGACATAATTTGTCCGAGATGATCAGCATAACAAGCGGCTTTCTATCTTGTAGTATGTCACTGATGTCATTGATGTCACTGATGTCATTGATATCATTGGTAAGATGTTTGGCAAGAACTCCGGCTAGTTTGTGTGGAGCACTGCCTATACCTGACGTGATTGGTCTGAGAGGAATATCTCAGACCAATCTCAGATATCATTGGTGTCAGCTAGGCAACAAATTGGTGTAATTCTCTTCTTTATACAACGATTCTAAAGAAAAATTATAATGACTACAACAGTCATTGTGACTGCGTCAAGGTTAGTATATATCACCAGGAATATACTGACTTCTCGGGAAATTTTTTTCTGATTGTATTTCCATTTTTCCTCTAATGTATTAAAATTACTGTTTAGCATCATTATAAACTGGGAGGAGCATATCGAAGGTCAGGGTGTTGTGGGTCTCTCTCAGTGTTGTGGGTCTCTCTCAGTGTTGTGGGTCTCTCTCAGTGTTGTGGGTCTCTCTCAGTGTTGTGGGTCTCTCTCAGTGTTGTGGGTTTCTCTGTGTTGTGGGTCTCTCTCAGTGTTGTGGGTTTCTCTGTGTTGTGGGTCTCTCTCAGTGTTGTGGGTTTCTCTGTGTTGTGGGTCTCTCAGTATTGTGCGTCTCTCTCAGTGTTGTGGGTCTCTCTGTGTTTTGGGTCTCTCTCAGTGTTGTGCGTCTCTCTCAGTGTTGTGGGTCTCTCTCAGTGTTGTGGGTCTCTCTCAGTGCTGTGAGTCAATGTTGTGTGTCAGTGTTTTGGATCTCTCTGTGTTATGGGTCTCTCTCAGTGTTGTGAGTCTCTCAGTGTTGTAGGTCTCTCTGTGTTTAGGGCCTCTCTCAGTGTTTTGGGTCTCTTTCAGTGTTGTGGGTCTCTTTCAGTGTTGTGGGTCTCTTTCAGTGTTGTGGGTCTCTTTCAGTGCTGTGGGTCTATCAGTATTGTGGGTCTCTCTGTGTTGTGGGTCTCTTTGAGTGTTGTGGGTCTCTCTCAATGTTGTGGGTCTCTCTCAGTGTAGTGGGTCTCTTTCAGTGTTGTGGGTCTCTTTCAGTGTTGTGGGTCTTTTTCAGTGTAGTGGGTCGCTTTCAGTGTTGTGAGTCTCTCAGTGTTGTAGGTCTCTGTGTTTAGGGTCTCTTTCAATGTTGTGGGTCTATCAGTGTTGTGGGTCTATCAGTGTTGTGGGTCTATCAGTGTTGTGGGTCTCTGTGAGTTGTGGGTCTCTCTCAGTGTTGTGGGTCTCTCTCAGTGTTGTGGGTCTCTTTCAGTGTTGTGGGACTCTTTCAGTGTTGTGGGTCTATTTCAGTGTTGTGGGTCTATTTCAGTGTTGTGGGTCTCTTTCAGTGTTGTGGGTCTCTTTCAGTGTTGTGGGTCTATGAGTGTTGTGGGTCTCTTTCAGTGTTGTGGGTCTCTTTCAGTGTTGTGGGTCTCTTTCAGTGCTGTGGGTCTATCAGTGTTGTGGGTCTCTCTGTGTTGTGGGTCTCTTTGAGTGTTGTGGGTCTCTCTCAGTGTTGTGGGTCTCTTTCAGTGTTGTGGGTCGCTTTCAGTGTTGTGAGTCTCTCAGTGTTGTAGGTCTCTCTGTGTTTAGGGTCTCTCTCAGTGTTGTGGGTCTCTTTCAGTGTTGTGGGTCTATCAGTGTTGTGGGTCTATCAGTGTTGTGGGTCTCTCTCTGTGTTGTGGGTCTCTGTGTGTTGTGGGTCTCTCTCAGTGTTGTGGGTCTCTTTCAGTGTTGTGGGTCTATCAGTGTTGTGGGTCTCTTTCAGTGTTGTGGGTCTCTTTCAGTGTTGTGGGTCTATCAGTGTTGTGGGTCTATCAGTGTTGTGGGTCTCTGTGTGTTGTGGGTCTCTTTCAGTGTTGTGGGTCTATCAGTGTTGTGGGTCTCTCTCTGTGTTGTGGGTCTCTCTGTGTTGTGGATCTCTCTCAGTGTTGTGGGTCTCTCTGTGTTGTGGGTCTCTTTCAGTGTTGTGGGTCTCTTTCAGTGTTGTGGGTCTCTTTCAGTGTTGTGGGTCTCTTTCAGTGTTGTGGGTCTCTTTCAGTGTTGTGGGTCTCTTTCAGTGTTGTGGGTCTCTTTCAGTGTTGTGGGTCTATCAGTGTTGTGGGTCTATCAGTGTTGTGAGTCTATCAGTGTTGTGGGTCTCTTTGTGTTGTGGGTCTCTCTCAGTGTTGTGGGTCTCTCTCAGTGTTGTGGGTCTCTCTCAGTGTTGTGGGTCTCTCTCAGTGTTGTGGGTCTCTTTCAGTGTTGTGGGTCTCTTTCAGTGTTGTGGGTCTCTTTCAGTGTTGTGGGTCTATCAGTGTTGTGGGTCTCTTTCAGTGTTGTGGGTCTCTTTCAGTGTTGTGGGTCTCTTTCAGTGTTGTGGGTCTATCAGTGTTGTGGGTCTCTCTCTGTGTTGTGGGTCTCTGTGTGTTGTGGGTCTCTCTCAGTGTTGTGGGTCTCTTTCAGTGTTGTGGGTCTATCAGTGTTGTGGGTCTCTCTGTTTTGTGTGTCTCTTTCAGTGTTGTGGGTCTCTTTCATTGTTATGGGTCTATCAGTGTTGTGGGTCTCTCTCATTGTTGAGAGTCTCTCAGTGTTGTGGGTCTCAGTGTTGTGGGTCTCTCTCAGTGTTGTGAGTCAATGTTGTGGGTTTCTCTGTGTTTAGGGTCTCTCTCAGTGTTTTGGGTCTCTCTCAATGTTGTGGGTCTCTTTCAGTGTTGTGGGTCTCTCTGTGTTGTGGGTCTTTCTCAGTGTCGTGGGTCTCTCTCAGTGTTGCAGGTCTCTTTCAGTGTTGTGGGTCTCTTTCAGTGTTGTGGGTCTCTTTCAGTGTTGTGGGTCTATCAGTGTTGTGGGTCTCTCTGTGTTGTGGGTCTTTCTCAGTGTTGTGGGTCTCTCTCAGTGTTGTGGGTCTCTCTCAGTGTTGTGGGTCTCTCTCAGTGTTGTGGGTGTCTCTGTGTTGTGCGTCTCTCTCAGTGTTGTGGGTCTCTCTGTGTTTAGGGTCTCTCTCAGTGTTTTGGGTCTCTCTCAGTGTTGTGGGTCTCTTTCCGTGTTGTGGGTCTCTTTCATTGTTGTGGGTCTCTTTCATTGTTGTGGGTCTATCAGTGTTGTGGGTCTCTGTGTTGTGGGTCTCTCTGTGTTGTGGGTCTCTCTGTTGTGGGTCTTTCTTAGTGTTGTAGGTCTCTCAGTGTTGTGGGTCTCAGTGTTGTTGGTCTCTCTCATTGTTGAGTCTCTCTCATTGTTGAGAGTCTCTCAGCGTTGTGGGTCTCTCTGTGTTGTGGGTTTCAGTATTGTGGGTCTCTCTCAGTGTTGTGGGTCTCTCAGTGTTGTGGGTCTCTGTGCTGAAGGTCTCTCTCATTGTTGTGGGTCTCTCTCTGTGTTGTGGGTCTCTCTGTGTTGTGGCTCTCTCTCTGTATTGTGTTTCTCTGTGTTGCGAGTTTCAGTGTTGTGGGTCTCTCTGTGTTGTGGGTCTCTCTCTGTGTTGTGGGTCTTTCTCTGTGTTGTTGGTCTCAGTGTTGTGGGTCTCTCTGTGTTGTGGGTCTCTCTCTGTGTTGTGGGTCTCTCTCTGTGTTGTGGGTCTCTTTCAGTGTTGTGGGTCTATCAGTGTTGTGGGTCTCTCTGTGTTGTGGGTCTCTCTGTGTTGTGGGTCTCTCTGTGTTGTGGGTCTCTCTCAGTGTTGTGGGTCTCTCTGTGTTGTGGGTCTCTCTGTGTTGTGTGTCTCTTTCAGTGTTGTGGGTCTCTCTGTGTTGTGTGTCTCTTTCAGTGTTGTGGGTCTCTTTCATTGTTATGGGTCTATCAGTGTTGTTGGTCCCTCTCAGTGTTGTGGGTCTCTCTCATTGTTGAGAGTCTCTCAGTGTTGTGGGTCTCAGTGTTGTGGGTCTCTCTGTGTTGTGAGTCAATGTTGTGGGTTTCTCTGTGTTTAGGGTCTCTCTCAGTGTTTTGGGTCTCTCTCAATGTTGTGGGTCTCTTTCAGTGTTGTGGGTCTCTTTCAGTGTTGTGGGTCTCTCTGTGTTGTGGGTCTTTCTCAGTGTCGTGGGTCTCTCTCAGTGTTGCAGGTCTCTTTCAGTGTTGTGGGTCTCTTTCAGTGTTGTGGGTCTATCAGTGTTGTGGGTCTCTCTGTGTTGTGGGTCTTTCTCAGTGTTGTGGGTCTCTCTCAGTGTTGTGGGTCTCTCTCAGTGTTGTGGGTCTCTCTCAGTGTTGTGGGTCTCTCTCAGTGTTGTGGGTGTCTCTGTGTTGTGCGTCTCTCTCAGTGTTGTGGGTCTCTCTGTGTTTAGGGTCTCTCTCAGTGTTTTGGGTCTCTCTCAGTGTTGTGGGTCTCTTTCAGTGTTGTGGGTCTCTTTCATTGTTGTGGGTCTCTTTCATTGTTGTGGGTCTATCAGTGTTGTGGGTCTCTGTGTTGTGGGTCTCTCTGTGTTGTGGGTCTCTCTGTGTTGTGGGTCTCTCTTAGTGTTGTAGGTCTCTCAGTGTTGTGGGTCTCAGTGTTGTTGGTCTCTCTCATTGTTGAGTCTCTCTCATTGTTGAGAGTCTCTCAGCGTTGTGGGTCTCTCTGTGTTGTGGCTTTCAGTATTGTGGGTCTCTCTGTGTTGTGGGTCTCTCTCTGTGTTGTGGGTCTCTCTCTGTGTTGTGGGTCTCAGTGTTGTGGGTCTCTCTGTGATGTGGGTCTCTCTCTGTGTTGTGGGTCTCTCTCTGTGTTGTGGGTCTCTTTCAGTGTTGTGGGTCTATCAGTGTTGTGGGTCTCTCTGTGTTGTGGGTCTCTCTGTGTTGTGGGTCTCTCTGTGTTGTGGGTCTCTCTCAGTGTTGTGGGTCTCTCTGTGTTGTGGGTCTCTCTGTGTTGTGTGTCTCTTTCAGTGTTGTGGGTCTCTCTGTGTTGTGTGTCTCTTTCAGTGTTGTGGGTCTCTTTCATTGTTATGGGTCTATCAGTGTTGTTGGTCTCTCTAAGTGTTGTGGGTTTCTCTCATTGTTGAGAGTCTCTCAGTGTTGTGGGTCTCAGTGTTGTGGGTCTCTCTCAGTGTTGTGAGTCAATGTTGTGGGTTTCTCTGTGTTTAGGGTCTCTCTCAGTGTTTTGGGTCTCTCTCAATGTTGTGGGTCTCTTTCAGTGTTGTGGGTCTCTTTCAGTGTTGTGGGTCTCTCTGTGTTGTGGGTCTTTCTCAGTGTCGTGGGTCTCTCTCAGTGTTGCAGGTCTCTTTCAGTGTTGTGGGTCTCTTTCAGTGTTGTGGGTCTCTTTCAGTGTTGTGGGTCTATCAGTGTTGTGGGTCTCTCTGTGTTGTGGGTCTTTCTCAGTGTTGTGGGTCTCTCTCAGTGTTGTGGGTCTCTCTCAGTGTTGTGGGTCTCTCTCAGTGTAGTGGGTCTCTCTGTGTTTAGGGTCTCTCTGTGTTTTGGGTCTCTCTCAGTGTTGTGGGTCTCTTTCAGTGTTGTAGGTCTCTTTCATTGTTGTGGGTCTCAGTGTTGTTGGTCTCTCTCATTGTTGAGTCTCTCTCATTGTTGAGAGTCTCTCAGCGTTGTGGGTCTCTCTGTGTTGTGGGTTTCAGTATTGTGGGTCTCTCTCAGTGTTGTGGGTCTCTCAGTGTTGAGTCTCAGTGTTGTGGGTCTCTGTGCTGAAGGTCTCTCTCATTGTTGTGGGTCTCTCTCTGTGTTGTGGGTCTCTCTCTGTGTTGTGGGTCTCTCTGTGTTGTGGCTCTCTCTCTGTGTTGTGTTTCTCTGTGTTGCGAGTTTCAGTGTTGTGGGTCTCTCTGTGTTGTGGGTCTCTCTCTGTGTTGTGGGTCTCAGTGTTGTGGGTCTCTCTGTGTTGTGGGTCTCTCTCTGTGTTGTGGGTCTCTCTCTGTGTTGTGGGTCTCAGTGTTGCGAGTCTCTCTGTGTTGTGGGTCTCTCTCCTTGGGCTGACAACGCCAATTGTGATTGGTAAATAAGTTGTAGTGTTGATGTTAGCGTCATAATGAATCATGGGGCTCTGGTGGCCTGGTGGCTTAAGCTTTCGCTTCACACTGTTACGTCTGGGTTCGATTCCCAGCGAGGGTAGAAACATTGGACATGTTTCTTTACACCGGTTGTCTATGTTCATCTATCAGTAAAATGGGTACCTGGGTGTTAGTGGACTAGTGTGGGTCACATCTTGGGACACTGACCTAATTTGCTGGAAATGCTCAGCATAACAAGTGGCTTTCTATATAGTAATATGTCATTGATGTCAGCTATGGTCTGTATACCTTGTACATGTAGTAAATAAAGATATATACATTATATTCCCCTGCCTCACAAGACTCTGGAATTACTGCTGACGTCAGCAAATGTTCCCAGACGGTTCCTGATTGGCTCTCAGATACTGTATTTGCTTCACCTACTCTGTTATGATGCCAAATCGTTAATTATTGTATTAGAATAATACAAAAAATAAATGAAAATATCTGGAAAATATGAAAATTGACATGTGAGCAGGAATGCTACGGGCGGTGGCGTCGTCACCATACATGTTATAAATGACTATAATTCCTTCAATGAACATCTTAGAACAATGATTCTTATACCATTGTGTTGCCAAAGAGTTAACTTGTTTTTCTATATGATTAGCTCAATTTTCGGATTTTTTCGGATTTTTTTTTTAATTTGTGAGTCGCGCGGCTTAGCCACCCCTTTCCCTGGCATTTGCTTTCTTTAGTACAGTTGTGGAAATTTATTTGGTCCCTAAAGTTCCACAGGACAGATACGGCATACAAAGGCCCCAGCATGGCCGTTATGGAATGGCTGAGTTGGATGGCCCTTACACCCAACCAAAACACACACACTCGGGTTGGCAAAGGTGGTTGGAAGGTACTTCTTAATTGATAGATTTACACTTCAGGGAAGAAGTAGGTAGTTTATACTGTTAGTACACTAATATTAGGATTATTGAGGCAACTGTAGATAATGATAATGTAGACCTAAGACCTTAACATAGGTAGTAATAGGCCGAATGTAGGCAAACACTAGGTTATGTTAGCTAGGGAGAACTGGCAGCCCAAGTTTGAACGACGAGGCACGGGTCTCGAAGACGCTAGAGCTTCCTTCTAAGACTAGACATCATCGTAGCAGCAAGTGCCGTGACCAGGCGGCGCCCCCCCATGTCTTCACTTACTAGTTCTGGGGAAATCTGGTGGGGGCACCTCGACGTACCATAGATGACCTCCTCTGTCAGGCCCATACAGTAAGACAAGACCTCCACTTTTTCTTAGGATCCTGACCAGTGTCTGGGGAAAGTTGCGAGTGGGTTGAGCTGTGGGTCTTTGTGCAGCCGGCAGTGCATGCCCAGTACTTACCGGCATCTCTTGTCAGCCTAGAAGCTAGTGTCACTTTCTGCATAGTATTCTAGGGGATTCACCCCCCTTGGAAATAGGAATTTCTGAGGTGCAGGCAGGTCACTAATAATGATTGAATATTGCAGGAATTAAGGCTCCCGATTGCACGTGGTTCTGAGGGCAAGTCCAGAGGGACTAAAGCTTAGGGAGGTTGAACACCAGAATAGATTCTACATCACCAAGTAAGTTAGTCCTTTAAACGTGCATGCAGGCGAGATTTCTTGCAACATCAGTCATTTAAGAAAATCTGTCCTATAAGCCACTTGTGAGGCTGAGGTACCAGCCTCAGGGCTCGGTGTCAACAGAGCTTGCCAGGGTAGGCGACTCACATGGAGGCAGCCCAGACAAATTTTCACAACAGTGTTTCCTATCAGTTCTGACATACTTGGGCCAAAGGGAATTCCCAGATATTTCACTGAGAGTACTGAAGTGATGGGTCCCCATTACACTGGACATTAAAATTTGTGGGGGTTTTCTCGACAAGAAAATCTGGGAAGAAGTTATAAATACATAACTGCAACTTACTGAAGTTGATGTATCCTGAAGTCTTGGTGGGACTTCAGGACCATTGAGGTCACAATGCCTTTCCATCGATGCCCACTGTCTCCAGCTCCCCCACTAGCTCCGGAACCCTGGATTAGGAACATATGGTTCCTGTATATTTATGAAGAAAGTTTATGCCAGTAAAACTGACTATTAAGAAGAATTTAAATAAACTTAACTGATTTAAGTATTTTGTTGTGTCTATTAAGTTATAATTATTAATCACATTATTTCGTGTTAGGAACATATAACACTTACCAATCTATTACAATGGTGATATGTCCCGATTCCTCCCACAGGAACATTACATTGAAAATTGGGCAACCACTGTCAACAATATCTGTTATGAGGAGGATTATTACACACCTGGAGGTGAACATTAATTACTGAAAGATTGCACAAGGTTAGAGTCAACATGGTATAAAATTCTGTTACCATGTCAAGTGTTCCTTTCATACCAAGACGAACTCTTTCATTTTGTTATTTATCATCCAGATGTATTTTGCTCTTCACTCATCTTGTACTTAAGAATTATTCAATAATATTTCTATCGGTCACTATTATTTAGAGAAATATTTGCGATTTTGCCAGTTAGTCGTATCACCATACTCCCATTTCCTTCTTTCTTGCGCTTCCCTCACCTCTCTTGTCCACATACATTTTTTACGAACATTATTAAAAACATTTCCACATTATGGCTAGGCGGATGCCGCTTGTAGACGACTTAAATCACTACTTCTGTGTGTCGATCCCAGCCAGTGGCGACTCGTGCGGGGGTGCTGCAGAGCTGCAGCACCCCCGCACGAGTCGCCACTGGACGTCACTGTCTTCAGTTACATTATGTCAGTTTCCTTACATTATTATTTCCCATTTGTTGTACACCATTTAATTGTAAGGGAAATAATAGTATGTAGACTTTCGTGACCACAACACAACACACGAACATTCCTAGCAACACCTTGAGAGTCTGGGTATGAAGTTAACACTGTGTCCAGTGGCCACAATATTCGATGTCGCTCTGTATCAGTCAATACAAATTTGCAGGGTTTGATGCTCTGTCTATTCACACCTTCTAATGTACCATAAAAGTTCATATAGAGTGAGAAGATATTCTTTGCACCAGAAATTAGAACAATGTTTAATCACCTTATTCAACACACTAAATTTATCTCTCAATAATTCTGCATTATTATAATCTTCATCACTTCTGGAGTATCTCTGTAGTTAGGTGCAGCCTCTAATATTTGTCGCATATTAAATGAGAAAGTGTTAATGTATCCACAACAGGAGTTTCACTAATGTATATGAGGGGACGATTATTTATTCAGCTAACTGCCTCTACTAACACAGTACAGAATTACTCCAAACTGATTCTTTCCCCATGTAACTTCCATAGACACCATCCACAAAAACCACCTTGCCAAGGAACTCTAAGGTTATAAGTTTCCAGACACATCCTTGCTGGGATAACACAGATTGAAAATTAAAATTATCTTCTAACTCCATCAAATATTGTGCTCCTGCTACAAAATTAGCAGCATTATCTGAAATTATTACTCATGGCAAGGATATAGATGGAAATTTTCAAAGCAGTTATATAAACTGCTCGACAGACAAATTTTGTTTTACTTTTAAACGAACTTGATGGGTAGCTGTACAAGTGAATAAACACGCGCACACACTTTCAAGGGAACACCATCCGGAATTCCAGTTAAAGTAACTGGACCGCTATAGTTCACGCCTATTACATCAAATGGCCTTAATAATTATACACATTCTCTTGGTAATGGTGGAGGTCCTGGGTACATATAGGTACTGGCATCAACTCGACGACTTATTACACAAGATTTAATGTCTTTATATACTACCCGTACATGTACAAGGTATACAGACCATAGCTGACATCAGTGACATGCTACTGTATAGAAAGCCGCAAATTAGGTCAGTTTTGTCCCAGGATGCGACCCACACCAGTCGACTAACACCCAGGTACCTATTTTGTTCATGTGTGAACATAGACAACCAGTGTAAGGAAACACGCCCAATGTTCCTACCCTCGCCGGGAATCGAACCCGAAAACTCGCCGTGTGAAGCCCTCGCTTCACACGGTTTTAGGCTGTGTAGGTAAACATTTTGTTGGATTATGCGCAATAACTGGATGTCCATTCTGGTCATACAAAGATCAATGTTTGATTTTACTGAATTATCCGAAGTTAAATCTATTTAATGTTCATTTAATGGTCATTATAATTTATTAATTCTTGCAAATGACATACTGCTATTAAAACGGTATTTGCAAGTTCAATTTTTTTTGGGGGGGGCGGGGGCTGGGGAAGCCGGATGAGATAAACGGAGACCAAGCCCGGGTAGACCACGGCAGACCCCATTATTCTAGCCAGAATATGTATTGCTGCTGCTCATGAAGAGAACAGCAGTAACCAGATGGTCGGGGGAAAAAAACGGCTTTGGCTAACCAAAATATAATACGTGTGACATCAAAGTGAGGGCAACCACCATTGTGAACCACCCAAGTCAAATTTCCTGTAATAAAGAAAGATATGGCTAAAATATACCAGCCCTGCCATCAAGGAAGTGTCTTTAGCATTTAAATTATAAAATTGAGAACTAAAACCCTTTAAAACCATGTGTATGGCCTGTGATTTTGGGAGAGTACGTGGTACCTGACAAGAAGAATTTAGAAAAACGAAAATGTGGCGATTCTTAACCTGGGTTATGAGTCAGTACTGACTTTGCACTTCTCGTGTAAAGTTTATAATATGTTGTCATTAAAATGAATTGTCAAAGTCTTTGCTTCTCCTCTTTTGAGTCAAGTTATTTTCTTGTGAATCAACAACTGCTAGGATACCCACTGCTCGTTCACACGAGATGTTATCTCGAGAACCAGAATCTACAATTAAGTTATTCTATTTTGCCTGGTATATCTTACATGTCGTGTATGACTGCCATTGGGTTTTCCTGCTCTAGTTCACTTTGTATCTTCCTTCTGCTGGAACTTTATTCCCTCTGTAATATATTACTACTCAAAAAGCAATAGGTGGCAGATTATATTAATAACTGAGAGAACTGAACCCTTCTCTTTTTCCCTCAAGTGCCTTTTCTTCTTTCCTTTTAGTTTTATTCTTCAACCTGATTTCAGTTTGTGGGACTATAGTAAGTTTGGCATTATATAGTGTTCTGTCAACCCCACACTGAGACTGGCATTATATAGTGTTCTGTCAACCCCACACTGAGACTGGCATTATATAGTGTTCTGTCAACCCCACACTGAGACTGGCATTATATAGTGTTCTGTCAACCCCACACTGAGACTGGCATTATATAGTGTTCTGTCAACCCCACACTGAGACTGGCATTATATAGTGTTCTGTCAACCCCACACTGAGACTGGCATTATATAGTGTTCTGTCAACCCCACACTGAGACTGGCATTATATAGTGTTCTGTCAACCCCACACTGAGACTGGGGTGGCCATTTCATCTCGACAAATAAAATTGGCAAAGTGAAATTTACACAGCTCAGTGCCAAACTTTATTCTAATAAACTCTACCAAAAATTAGAATTCGAAGCCAATCAGAAAAGACATTTCCCAGTAATTAACTTGTTTCCAGTGATTCCAGGTCTTTAACAATTTCAGTCAAATTTCAAGATGTATCTACTCTGACTAAACTTATGGGGCATCTTAGAATACATTTTTTGGGCCATCTCCCACCGTGGCAAGGTGACCCGAGAAAAAAAAAACTTTTCTTTATACATTTAGCGATTTAAACAAGAGAAAGGGTTAGTAATCTCTGACTTCCGGCATTTAAGTCGCCTCTTATGACACGTTGGGTTTGGTTAATACTTGGTTGGGTGACCGCCTGGCAATACCAAATGCTGTTGGCATAAATCTTGGGGAACCCCCGTGACCTGGCTGGCAAAGCTCTCGCTTCACACACGAAGGGCCCGGGTTCGATTCCCGGCGGGGAAGAAGCATTTCGACGTGTTTACTTGCACCTGTTGTCCTGTTCACCTAGCAGCAAATAGGTACCTGGGTGTTAGTCAACTGGTGTGGGTCGCATCCTGGGGGACAAGATTGAGGACCACAATGGAAATAAGACACAGTCGTCGATGACGCACTGACTTTCTTAGATCATCCTGGCTGGCTAACCCTCCAGGGTTAAAAATCCGAACGAAATCTTATCGCTACTCCTACACATCTGAATTTGTACTCCACCGTCGTCGAATTTGGAGACGTTTTTTGAACGTTACGCCAATGAGGGTTTTGGAAGTTACTGGAGTCATTCCAGGATGTTCATAATGACTTCAACATTTCTGGTCATTGGGCACCACATGATATCTAGATATCGTACGCAGCCGTTGAAAATATTTTAAAAACCGATTTGGTGAAGAATTCTATAGTTATGAGCTTTATAAAATCGAGAAGATTGGGGAAGAAGAAATAAAAGTAACCAAGAGATATATATGACAGTCAATTTAGGTCCCCTTTTGGGGATCCTCAAATACAAATGTTTTTAATTTTGTTCAATACGCCCCCCCCCATCACATTTTTATTGTTCTTCTTTTAATTGTATTTATAGTGTTATTGCTTAACGTTTTCACATTAACTGAATGATCAAAATATTCTCTAGAGTTTTGTCATATGATAGTAATCTACGTTATTTTTCATGTCTGCTGAGAAGTCTGGACCCACTAGTGTAGTGTAGCCGCCTGTACAATACATTATTACTCATCTCTAATGAGCTCTGTCTTCTTTTGAATATATTTCTCTCTAGAGTTCCTAGGATACGTGAATAGAAGTTACACCAATACATAAAGGTGGTGACCCTACAGACTTAAACAACTATAGGCCAATATCTAACTTACAATTGCTATCCAAAATCTTTGAGAAACTCGTGCACAGGAGACTGTATTCATTTATAACGGCTCAAAACATACTCAACCCCTGCCAGTTTGGATTTAGGAAAAATAAAAGCACTAATGATGCAATCATAAAAATGCTAGATCTGCTTTACACAGCATTGGAAAATAAGGAATATCCACTAGGAATTTTTATTGACCTAAGAAAAGCTTTTGACACAGACCACGACATCCTACTCCACAAACTTGATCACTACGGTATAAGAGGCCATGCGCTTGCTTATTTCAAATCTTACATTACTAATAGGTATCAGTGCGTCACCATTAAAGACACAGCATCAGCAACACGGCCACTTGATACTGGAGTTCCCCAGGGAAGTGTCCTTGGTCCCCTGCTCTTCCTCATATACATCAATGACCTTCCAAACGTATCCCAACACCTGAAACCCATTCTCTTTGCTGATGACACGACTTATGTCATCTCTCATTCTAATCTTGCCACCCTCAACACCATTGTGAATGAGGAGCTGATTAAAATATCTACTTGGATGACAGCCAATAAACTTACGCTTAACACTGACAAAACCTACTATATTATGTTTGGTAGCAGAGCAGGAGATGCAAAAATTAACATTAAGATTGACAACACTCTAATTACCAGAAATAATGGGGGAAAATTCCTAGGCTTATACCTTGACAACAACCTGAATTTCAGCACCCATATCCAGCATATAGCCAAAAAAGTATCCAAAACGGTTGGGATCCTCTCCAAGATACGATACTACGTGCCGCAAAATGCCCTTCTCACACTATACCACTCATTTATCCATACCTCACCTATGCTATTTGTGCTTGGGGATCAACTGCAGCAACACACCTAAAGCCAATAATAACCCAACAAAAAGCTGCAGTAAGAATAATCACTAAATCCCATCCCTGGCAACACACCCCCCCCACTCTTCATAGATCTAAACTTGCTCCCAGTTCAGTACATCCACACTTACTACTGTGCAATCTATATCTACAGGGCCTTAATCTCTAATATCAACCTTGACCTAAAACTCTTTCTTGATAGTTGTGACAGAACCCACAGGCATAACACCAGACACAAACATCTCTACGACATTCCCCGTGTCCGACTAAACCTTTACAAAAATTCAATGTATGTCAAAGGCCCTAAAATCTGGAATACCCTACCTGAGAACTCTAGAACTGCAGACATATTCATCACCTTCAAAACTACCATTAGAAAACATCTTATCTCCCTGATACACCCCGTCAACTAACTACACGAATACCACCTGGTGGTTCACACTTACACTCACTCACTCATTTGACCATAAACAGAAATATTAATCTCAATCTTAAAATAATGAATCCTGTGATACTCCAATACTGAAACTATGTACTGTGCCAAAACAAAAGCATTCACATTGCTAAACTCACAAACTAGTATTTAGTCACTTAGCCATAATACCAACTTACCTCATAATTTGTAATATTTTACAATTAAGAATAAAACTAAGTATGTCCGAAATGCCTAGCCATGCTAAGCGTTCTAGTGGTACACTCTGTAATCACAATTTTACTACATGTAAACCAAACAATAACCATATTTCTGTAAACTCAGCATTGTAATCCTTATAGAGAATAAACTTTGAATTGAATTGAATTGAATTGATCGATCCATCAACCTTTCTCTTTTGTATTGCATTTGCATGGCATAGAGTCGCTCTTACATTGTATAAAATAACTCGTATTAGACTTCTGGAGAGTTCCACAGTCTACTCGAAGCTTATCTGCTTAAGCTTATCTGCTTAAGCTTATCTGCTTGCATGACGATGTTGTCATGCAAGTAGACTGTTGACATATAACCCTCAGTGACTTTTACGTCACAGATCTGCTGGTCTACCTGCTCATGAGTGGAGTGCCAGGATGCCTTCAACTCTATGTTGCAAGTACAGTATGTACCAGACAGTCTTTACCATTACATCACAAAATATATTCTACTTTGCCATAACATTTTGAGAACACAAAATATTCTATTATGAAGAAACAGGACTTATTGTTTATACTTTACTTGAGTCTATGATAAAACGGTTTTCATCTTCAGTATGACTGACTACGATGCTGCTGAAACACGTCCCATCTGATGATATATTGATCAGTTTTGGAATACATCTTGAATGAATAAGAACTGCAGTGAACTTTCCAGATTGTGGCATGAAGTTATCAAAATGTTTTTATTTCTCTCGTACCTAGTTACAAGTACTCAGAGTGAGGATCATCTTCTCTGGGATGAAGTCTTGCAACTGAATGTCCCTCTTTTAGCTGGACTTGGGACCTCAACACATGAGCTGGACTTGGTACCTCCACACATGAGCTGGACTTGGGACCTCCACACATGAGCTGGACTTGTGACCTCCACACATGAGCTGGACTTGGGACCTCAACACATAAGCTGGACTTGGTATCTCCACACATGAGCTGGACTTGGGAGCTCAGCACATGCTCCTAAATATACAAGGAAGATACATGTCCATTGACTACTAGCATTAAGAGACTTAAGACAGATTAGTTGATCTGTTTCTTGAAGACTTATTATTATTTCAGACCAAAACAGTAGTAAAGTTGTGCTACTTATGATCGTGGAAAGTTGCAGGAGTTAGCAGCGGATCTGCGGCATCACTGGTGTCAGGTGAAGGCTTGGATGTCATAGCAGGAAGGAGTGTATTCCCTCCTGGGCGGCAGCTGGTACTTTCCACAGTTTCCATCTTCGTCTCGGCCTCACCATCTGAGACAAGTGTTCATCACTTATTAACAAATTATAATGGTTGTCAAACAATAGAGAAGAGTAAGTCATAGGTATTTTTTAAGAAGTATTAATGCAGACGCACTAATTTGAATGCAAAATTGAGCTCTGTACACTGAATTAAAATAGATTTTAGTACTTGATAATAAAGAATAACGTATTAACCTTACAAAAGAAATTTATTCATCCTCAACAGTGTTTAGTGTATTACTTATAATAGGAACATGTGTACAAATATCCAAGAGAGCCGTATCTGCCACGTACTGAAAACAAAGAATGCTTCGTGGAGTGTTGTCTTAAACTAGTAGTGTATGTTAATATTAGTAAAGATACTTGATGCTGCTTCCTAGTTCATGTATGTTTGTATTTATTTACATGTAATAATCTACCAGAAGCTAAAAGAATAGCTAAGCTCGTGCATTAATTTTCAATGTATAATTCATTTTTTTTTTAATTTTCACTGCTAGTAACTAACTTCGTATTTTTGAATCTGGTAATTCCATTGTTCTATCACTAGTGAAGAATTTGTTTTAGTATTCTACCTGGTATTAGCCAAAATGAACATTTTTGGTGTTTTTGCCCGCCATCAAACTTATATTTTTATAATTGTTGTGAGCAGCGGCCATGTCAACAAAATGAACCCAGGTTCGATTCCCAGGTGAAGCCAGATGTAAGGGAAACTTACACCTGCTGTACCTGTTCACCTAGCAATCAATAAGTAGCTAGAATTAATCAGGCTGTTGTGGCTAGCATCCTACAGCATCAGTGAAATGACCACAACGAAAATAAGCTGCATTACTTGGGTTATCTAGCGTTGAACAATGACGTGAACTGACAGGTACTGGAAGGACACTTCATTTATAGCGTTGATGATTACTGCAAACCTGACCCCACCCGCTACCCACATCCACCCACCACCTTCTCTTAGCTGGAGACTTCAACATCAACCTTGGCTTACTAGATGATCAGCCTGTAACTGATTTCATCAACAATATGAACAACACACTTCTCATACCAACAATAACTAAACCAACCAGGCTCACTGAGACAAGTGCAACCATAATAGACCACATATGGACCAATATACTAGCCCCCCTTAAATCAGGGATAATCACAGATAGCACTACAGACCACTACCCTACCTTCCTCCTGACAAACATTAGTAAACCACCACTTGAATACAACAAAGTCTCATTTAGACTCCATGACGAGGCCTCAGTAAGGAAGTTCACAGCTGACCTAGAGACTGTTGATTGGCCTACAGAATTCTCCAAGGCCAATGGTATTGATGACTGGACAGACATTTCTCTTAACAAATTACTTAGACTATACAACAAACATTGTCCTATAAAAACAAAACAGATCACAAACAAACGGCTTGGTTGCCCATGGCTAACCAGCACCATTCTGAAATCCATTGACAAGAAATACCAATATGAAAAGCAATATAGACAGGGCTTAATACACAAAGATATTCTTAAACACTATTCATCAGCTCTCACCAAAGTAATAAAGAAAGCCAAACAACTATACTACTCCAGTAGATTCACAGACACTAGAGGAGATATAAAAAAGACCTGGAAAACACTCTCTCAGATTCTAGGGACCCACAAACTGAGAAAAACCAAGAATATTGTCCTAACTAAACCTAATGAAACACCACTACATCCCACTGACACAGCTAACAAGATAAACGACTTCTTCTCAACCATAGGATCTAATCTCGCCAGTAAAATCCCACATACCAATGCCCATGCCGGGGACTACCTAGATGGGAATTTCCCTAATTCCTTCTATCTTGCACCAACTGAGCCCACGGAAGTCACTGAGATTATAAAGTCACTTAAAAATAACTCGGGGAATCTGTCTCACGTCCCACCATTACTGTACAAGCGAGCAGCCCATGTCCTTTTGCATGCTATTTCATTACTTTTTAACAAGTCACTAGAGACTAGCACCTTCCCGAAACTACTCAAGATGGCAAGGGTTACACCAATACATAAAGGTGGTGACCCTACAGACTTAAACAACTATAGGCCAATATCTAACTTACCATTGCTATCCAAATTTTTTGAGAAACTCGTGCACAGGAGACTGTATTCATTTATAACGGCTCAAAACATACTCAACCCCTGCCAATTTGGATTCAGGAAAAATAAAAGCACTAATGATGCAATCATAAAAATGCTAGATCTGCTTTACACAGCATTGGAAAATAAGGAATATTCACTAGGAATTTTTATTGACCTAAGAAAAGCTTTTGACACAGTAGACCACGACATCCTACTCCACAAACTTGATCATTACGGTATAAGAGGCCATGCGCTTGCTTATTTCAAATCTTACATTACTAATAGGTATCAGTACGTCACCATCAAAGACACAGCATCAGCAACACGGCCACTTGATACAGGAGTTCCCCAGGGAAGTGTCCTTGGTCCCCTGCTCTTCCTCATATACATCAATGACCTTCCAAACGTATCCCAACACCTGAAACCCATTCTCTTTGCTGATGACACGACTTATGTCATCTCTCACCCTAATCTTGCCACCCTCAACACCATTGTGAATGAGGAGCTGATTAAAATATCGACTTGGATGACAGCCAATAAACTTATGCTTAACACTGACAAATCCTACTATATTATGTTTGGTAGCAGAGCAGGAGATGCACAAATTAACATTAAGATCGACAACACTCTAATTACCAGAAATAATGGGGGCAAATTCCTAGGCTTATACCTTGACAACAACCTGAATTTCAGCACCCATATCCAGCATATAACCAAAAAGTATCCAAAACGGTTGGGATCCTCTCCAAGGTACGATACTACGTGCCGCAAAATGCCCTCACACTATACCACTCACTTATTTATCCATACCTCACCTATGCTATTTGTGCTTGGGGATCAACTGCAGCAACACACCTAAAGCCAATAATAACCCAACAAAAAGCTGCAGTAAGAATAATCACTAAATCCCATCCCTGGCAACACCCCCCCCCACTCTTCATAGACCTAAACTTACTCCCAGTTCAGTACATCCACACTTACTACTGTGCAATCTACATCTACAGGGCCTTAAACTCTAATATCAACCTTGACCTAAAACGCTTTCTTGATAGTTGTGACAGAACCCACAGGCATAACACCAGACACAAACATCTCTACGACATTCCCCGTGTCCGACTAAACCTTTACAAAAATTCAATGTATGTCAAAGGCCCTAAAATCTGGAATACCCTACCTGAGAACTCTAGAACTGCAGACACATTCATCACCTTCAAAACTACCATTAGAAAACATCTTATCTCCCTGATACACCCCGTCAACTAACTACATGAATACCACCTGGTGGTTCACATTTACACTCACTCACTCATTTGACCATAAACAGAAATATTAATCTCAATCTTAAAATAATGAATCCTGTGATACTCCAATACTGAAACTATGTACTGTGCCAAAACAAAAGCATTCACATTGCTAAACTCACAAACTAGTATTTAGTCACTTAGCCATAATACCAACTTACCTCATAATTTGTAATATTTTACAATTAAGAATAAAACTAAGTCTGCCCGAAATGCCTAGCCATGCTAAGCGTTCTAGTGGTACACTCTGTAATCACAATTTTACTACATGTAAACCACACAATAACCAAATTTCTGTAAACTCAGCATTGTAATCCTTATAGAGAATAAACTTTGAATTTGAATTTGAATTGAATCCATCATGTTGGCACAAACTGGGATAATTGTTTCACCTCTCCCTCACACCCCTGACCTCGAGTCTTACCTCTCATTTGACCTCCACTGAACTTATACATCAGCGTATCTGTGTTTTTATATCCATGATATAGTACAGTCCTGGAAGAAACTGTTTAATAAAGGCTTTCCCTGGAATATAGTGTCTACCACGGGTTAACAACCCAAAATAAGAATATCGTTGTCTTCATTCTTTTATCCTGAGTAAGACTCATGTGTAACATTAGTGGATCTGTAATGTTTTTGACGATAAAATGTACCCAGGTGTTACACATGTGTCTTACTTATCTACGTGTTGGTATTGTGTAGTGCTCATATAACGATTCTTTATCCAAGCATTAAGATGCGAACACCACCGCTGCTAAATCCTTGTATTATGAAAGACTTTCTTGGTGTTTTACCATTCGTGTATCTAAGGGAAATTTAATATTGGCCATTGTCTCACTGGAGGTTCTCAACATTCCATGATCATCTTTAGGTAAAAGCTTTTTGTTATTGGGAACTTCTATCGCATTCTCTCGCATGCTTTGAGCGTTTTATCATAGTCTATGTTAATGCTGGAGAGACTACCTATTTACTATTTGGGATATGTAAATAGCTATTTTTTAATTATAATGGGGCAATTTCACTGATCACATACCTGCCAGAGCCTCAGACAAAACATCATCACATACCTGCAAGAGCCTCAGACAAAACATCATCACATACCTGCCAGAACCTCAGACAAAACATCACATACCTGCCAGAGCCTCAGACAAAACATCATCACATACCTGCCAGAGCCTCAGACAAAACATCATCACATACCTGCCAGGACCTCAGACAAAACATCAAAGCTGGAGCAAATCCTGATGTCTTTGTGAAGAGCTTGAACGATCTGGATGATACTCGGCTTCATGCCCAAGAACACAAGGCTCTGCCCACGCTGATGGAACTCCTCTATCATTCCCTTTATGCCCTAATTATCAAAATGCCAGTACAAAAATGTTACAAAAATACTTTGCCTTTTTTTGTTCTTTGTCAATGAAACAAAAGAGCATATTAAGTTTATCAGAAATTCACAGTATCAGGAAGGCATCATTAACATTTCTTGCAAATGATGTTCAGACGAAGACAATAGATGACTTTCCAGTGGCTTATCAGGATGAATGAAATTTTATTCTCAAGTACTGGAATATGTAACATGTTCAACCACTGATAATTTCAACAATATTATTCAGAGTAATGTAACCTCCTGTAATTTCAGAGTGGCCTGTATAATTTCTAATAAATATAATTACATACAACTGAAAGTATGACATAATTAATATATGTGATATATTTAATTTTAAATGAGACTCAAGATGTTAGTTATACCTTAGCTGATGTATAGTCAGTGGTATCAATGCAGGAACAGTCAATAACAACAGGAAGAGAACCAGCAGCCTGCCGGAGCCCAGCCTTCCTGACGGCACCACGGATGTGTGAAGTGCTGGGGTAACTGAGACCGTAGCAAGGAGTAACCAGAACATATCCTCTATCATCATTCTGAGAGAGAAAGATGAGTGAGATGTGAGAGATGCTGGAACACCAGAAGCCATGAAGAGTACAATAACCAGAACATATCCTCTACTATCATTCTGAGAGAGAGAAAGATGAGTGAGATGTGAGAGATGCTGGAACACCAGAAGCCATGAAGAGTACAATAACCAGAACATATCCTCTATTATCATTCTGAGAGAGAGAAAGATGAGTGAGATGTGAGAGATGATGGAACACCAGAAGCCATGAAGAGTACAATAGCCAGAACATATCCTCTACTATCATTCTGAGAGAGAAAGATGAGTGAGATGTGAGAGATGATGGAACACCAGAAGCCATGAAGAGTACAATAACCAGAACATATCCTCTACTATCATTCTGAGAGAGAGAAAGATGAGTGAGATGTGAGAGATGATGGAACTCCAGAAGCCATGAAGAGTACAATAACCAGAACATATCCTCTACTATCATTCTGAGAGAGAGAAAGATGAGTGAGATGTGAGAGATGATGGAACACCAGAAGCCATGAAGAGTACAATAACCAGAACATATCCTCTACTATCATTCTGAGAGAGAAAGATGAGTGAGATGTGAGAGATGATGGAACACCAGAAGCCATGAAGAGTACAATAACCAGAACATATCCTCTACTATCATTCTGAGAGAAAGACGAGTGAGATGTGAGAGATGCTGGAACACCAGAAGCCATGAAGAGTACAATAACCAGAACATATCCTCTATCATCATTCTGAGAGAGAAAGATGAGTAAGATGCGAGAGATGCTGGAACACCAGAAGCCATGAAGAGTACAATAACCAGAACATATCCTCTACTATCATTCTGAGAGAGAGAAAGATGAGTGAGATGTGAGAGATGATGGAACACCAGAAGCCATGAAGAGTACAATAACCAGAACATATCCTCTACTATCATTCTGAGAGAGAGAAAGATGAGTAAGATGTGAGAGATGATGGAACACCAGAAGCCATGAAGAGTACAATAGCCAGAACATATCCTCTACTATCATTCTGAGAGAGAGAAAGATGAGTGAGATGTGAGAGATGCTGGAACACCAGAAGCCATGAAGAGTACAATAACCAGAACATATCCTCTATTATCATTCTGAGAGAGAGAAAGATGAGTGAGATGTGAGAGATGATGGAACACCAGAAGCCATGAAGAGTACAATAGCCAGAACATATCCTCTACTATCATTCTGAGAGAGAAAGATGAGTGAGATGTGAGAGATGATGGAACACCAGAAGCCATGAAGAGTACAATAGCCAGAACATGTCCTCTACTATCATTCTGAGAGAGAGAAAGATGAGTGAGATGTGAGAGATGATGGAACACCAGAAGCCATGAAGAGTACAATAGCCAGAACATATCCTCTACTATCATTCTGAGAGAGAGAAAGATGAGTGAGATGTGAGAGATGATGGAACACCAGAAGCCATGAAGAGTACAATAGCCAGAACATATCCTCTACTATCATTCTGAGAGAGAGAAAGATGAGTGAGATGTGAGAGATGCTGGAACACCAGAAGCCATGAAGAGTACAATAACCAGAACATATCCTCTACTGTCATTCTGAGAGAAAGACGAGTGAGATGTGAGAGATGCTGGAGCACCAGAAGCCATGAAGAGTACAATAACCAGAACATATCCTCTACTATCATTCTGAGAGAAAGACGAGTGAGATGTGAGAGATGCTGGAGCACCAGAAGCCATGAAGAGTACAATAACCAGAACATATCCTCTACTATCATTCTGAGAGAGAGAAAGATGAGTGAGATGTGAGAGATGCTGGAGCACCAGAAGCCATGAAGAGTACAATAACCAGAACATATCCTCTACTATCATTCTGAGAGAGAGAAAGATGAGTGAGATGTGAGAGATGCTGGAGCACCAGAAGCCATGAAGAGTACAATAACCAGAACATATCCTCTACTATCATTCTGAGAGAGAGAAAGATGAGTGAGATGTGAGAGATGCTGGAGCACCAGAAGCCATGAAGAGTACAATAACTAGAACATATCCTCTACTATCATTCTGAGAGAGAGAAAGATGAGTGAGATGTGAGAGAAGCTGGAGCACCAGAAGCCATGAAGAGTACAATAACTAGAACATATCCTCTTCTATCATTCTGAGAGAGAGAAAGATGAGTGAGATGTGAGAGATGCTGGAGCACCAGAAGCCATGAAGAGTACAATAACCAGAACATATCCTCTACTATCATTCTGAGAGAGAGAAAGATGAGTGAGATGTGAGAGATGCTGGAACACCAGAAGCCATGAAGAGTACAATAGCCAGAACATATCCTCTACTATCATTCTGAGAGAGAAAGATGAGTGAGATGTGAGAGATGCTGGAGCACCAGAAGCCATGAAGACTACAATAGCCAGAACATATCCTCTATGATGCTTCTGACGTAAAGATGATTAAGTAGAAGTGAAAGGAAAAATATTTAATGACTGTTGAATATGAGACTAAAGAACAAACACTTAATTTAGGTATTATGGCTGTATAATTGCAGGTTAATATACAGTGATTTTTTAGTCATTACAGATTTATAAATATGTCAAGCTACTGAATAATTTGTGCACAAGTAATAAGCCATTAAAAATACCCAGAAAACACACCTGCACAATACCATTAAATAAACAACTCAGAAGCATATGGATTCTGTGTTGTTTTTATAAGGAAGTAAAATACATTACAGTCGTTTGATGTTCTGTTGAATTATTAACATTTTAAACAAACGCTCCAAATTTTAATATAAGAAATGCATCTTTTAAAATAACTACAGAAATGAAAAAAAAACAACAATAACAGTTGACTCCTGAGACAATATAATTATGGTAACTCCACTATAAAAATAGTCGATATTAAAAAGTTACTTTCTGGCACATTACCGTTTCTAACATCCAGTGAATTATCTTCGAAAATCCTGGACAATAAATAGTCAAAAGAACAAAAGTTACCTTTGATGGAACAACAGCCACGTTAACGGTGGGTGAAGCAATGGAATACAGAAGCATTGAGAGATTAACACCGATACCAATCAAGATTCCCCACTCGAGTCCCCACAAGAGGCAGGCCAAGAAGGTGGCTATAAGAGGTATCAGGTCGGTCTTCTTACTCCTCCAGAGAGGAGCCAAGATCTCGTAGTCAATGAGATGAACCACAGCGCTGATGATTACTGCTGCCAGTGTGGATTTGGGAATATAACTGAAGAGAAAGAATTATGGTACTTAGGTAGGTATGTCTGAAACCTTAGGAGCGCTTTATCGCGTAAATATTTCAGCGTTTTTGACAAAATAAATACAACACAAATAAGAAAAATATAGATCCTTAAAAAAATTATTTGCCTGAATAAAACACACAAAAATCAATACTATTTCACCAGTGAAAATAACTATCCGTTAAAATTAACATCAAACTGCATTGAGATCCCTACCACAGGCATCACAGAAATTATAAAATCAAAGACAAATGAAAAGGCGGCCTTAGCTGGAGGCGAACAGTAAAAATATTTCACAGTATAAGCTCCTGTACCCACAAACACCTGCAAACAGGAACCTTTGTGGGAGATGGGCTTCTGATCCAAAGTAGACTGAGATCATCTCAGAGTGACAGCTGCTGTTGAAGAAGGATCATTATCCTACGTGCCACTGTAGGACCCCTGTACCCCCAACCACTCCTTTATACCCATTCATTTCCCGAGAGACAAACATGGCCAGGGCCATCAAAATTCCAAGTCCTTGTGACACACATGGAGATGGGCACTCCTCGATAATTTAGAAATAAGGTGAACAGAAACACACTAGGCCAAGGTAAGCAGAGCACACTGGGGACCTGAGTGACAGTGAACTAAGAGGTAACTAGGGCAGGTCTCAGGTCAAAAGCAGGGAAAATGTGTGAAACTCTTCAGTGAACTTAAACAAGTCGTATGTAAACAGAGGAATAAAGTTAGCTTTCTTGAATAAATTCACCCAGCTAGTAACTCCGATGGTGACTGGTTGATAACATTATTTGCCAGCATGTTCTAAGTATCTTATAACAAGCAAATTTACGTTTTCATATATATGAAGTGGTTTATATATTACTGGATGTATTGAAGCGTGAGATTATTTTCCTGGTTTTGATTAATCATTTGTTTACAAACTTCGTGGAGATTGCAGTTTTATAGACATATAATTGTGTAACTTGTGTAATTAGATTCAAAAGAGAATGCACAATCAAGTCTTCTTAACTATTCACAAGCGAGTCCATTTATGGATGTTTTGTAAAATATTTATTATTAAAAAGTATTACATCTCTGAGTTGCTTACATACTCTGTGACCTAAACAATTAGGAACAACAAGACATCTGCTTTTCTGTTTCCAGTTTTCTATAAACTTGGAGGCCCTCGTCTACCCTACCCCATATTGGGTGGGGCGGGGAAGGTGGATGGGTCGGTGCCTCTCATAGTCTGAGAGAAGCTGGGGCTGGTATCATCCCACGCTAACCTACTCTGAGAAAACATCCCCTCAATTTTTCAGTTGCTTCTCTTGCAACATCGCATATATCCCGATATAATAGTTCTTGTTCTTTATTTCCTCTATTGTCCATGGGGAAGTGGAAAAGAATCTTTCCTACGTAAGCCATGCGAGTCATATGAGGCGATTAAAATGCCGGGAGCGATGGGCTAGTAACTCCTCCTGTAGAAAATACTATAAAAGAGAAGAAGAACTTTATAAAACTGGGATGCATGAATGTGCGTGGATGTAGTTCAGATGATAGAGATGATTCTTAATGTTATGAGTGAAAAGAAGTTGGATGTCCTGGCTCGAAGCGAAACAAAGCTGAAAGGGGTAGGGGAGTTTCAGTGGGGAGAAATAAATGGGATTAAGTCAGGAGTATCTAAGAGAGTTAGAGCTAAGGAAGGGGTAGCAATAATGTTGAAGGAACAGTTATGGAAGGAGAAGAGGGAATATAAATGTGTAAATTCTTGGATTATGCAAAAAGTGGGTCATAATTTGTATGCACCAGGAGAAGAGAAGAGTGTAGAGGAGAGAGAGATTCTGGGAGACGTTAAGCGAGTGTGTAGGAACTATTGAACCAAGTGAGAGTAATTGTAGTAGGGGACCTGAATGCTAAACTAGGAGAAACATTTAGAGAGGGTGTGGTAGGTAAGTTTGGGGTGCCAGGTGTAAATGATAATGGGAGCCCTTTAATTGAATTTTGTATAGAAAGGGATTTAGTTATAGTTAATACATATTTATCCTTTTCTTAAAATAAGTATACAAGATATGTAGGGCTTAATGGCAGTAGTTTGAAGTACTACGTACTTGGTAGATAAAAAAAATGTTGGGTAGACTTCAGGATGTACATGTTTATAGAGGGGCCACAGATATATCAGATCACTTTTTAGTTGTAGCTACAGTGAGAGTAAAAGGAAAATGGAAGCAGCAAGTAAGAGAGGTGAAGGTTTACAAACTAGAGGAGGAGGCAGTTAGGGTAAGATATAAACAACTACTGGAGGTTAGATGGGCTAGTGTGGCCCGGTGGCCTGGTGGCTAAAGCTCCCGCTTCACACACGGAGGGCCCGGGTTCGATTCCCGGCGGGTGAAAACATTCGACACGTTTCCTTACACCTGTTGTCCTGTTCACCTAGCAGCAAATAGGTACCTGGGTGTTAGTCGACTGGTGTGGGTGGCATCCTGGGGGGACAAGATTAAGGACCCCAATGGAAATAAGTTAGACAGTCCTCGATGACGCACTGACTTTCTTGGGTTATCCTGGGTGGCTAACCCTCCGGGGTTAAAAATCCGAACGAAATCTTATCTTATCTTATCTTAGTGAGAGTGTAGGTAATGGGGTCGAAGATGTATGGGGTAAGTTTAAGAATTTAGTGTTAGTTTTCAGTAGAAGTTTGTGGTTACTGGCTAGTGGGTGCGGGAGGGAAGAGTGACTGGTAGAATGATGTAAAGAGTAAAGTAGTAAGAGAGAAAAAGTTAGCATATGAGAGATGTTTACAAAGTAGAAGTGATGCAATGAGGGAAGAGTATATGACGTCACGGGATGCGGCACGAGTGCGTGGGACGCGCTACCTCGCTCTCAGTCCACGCATAGGTCTACCAGGTAACACACGGCAGGTTGGGCTCCCCCTTTCTCACATTCTGCTACATATTGTTACCATCCAACAAGTGTGTATATCTTCAACCCTCGTTATCTCCTTTCGAACCCCATGACAGATACATCACGGTGGGATACGTCACAGTGGGATACGTCACGGTGGGATACGTCATGGTGGGATACGTCATGGTGGGATACGTCATGGTGGGATACGTCATGGTGGGATACGTCATGGTGGGATACGAAACCCAACTGTGCACTTTGGCTAATATAGAAGTTATTATTTTAAATGATACAATCAAAATACCAGTATATTTATACAGAGAGTGTTACATAAGAACATAAGAATGGAGGAACACTGCAGAAGGCCTACTGGCTCATGAGAGGCAAGTCCTTATCAAAACGACCTCTACCTAAAGCTACCCAAGAAATAACTCCCGTACCCACTGACACCAATCAAACCCAGTCCCTCCCACTCGTATATTTGTCCAGTCTGTACTTAGAGCTACCCAAGGTCCTAACCTCTACCACCCCACTGGGAAGACTGTTCCACGCATCTACAACTCTGTTAGAAAACCAATACTTACCTATGTCCTTTCTAAATCTAAATTTATCCAACTTAAATCCATTATTTCTGGTTCTTACCTGGTTCGACACCCTCAGTACTTTATTAATATCTCCCGTCATCCACTTATACACTTCAATGATATCTCCCCTCATTCTACGCCTCTCCAGAGAGTGGAGATTTAAGGCTTTAAGTCTATCTTCATACAGGAGATTCCTTACACAGTAAATCATTTTAGTCATTCTTCTCTGAATGTTCTCTAAAGAGTCTATATCCATCCTATAGTAAGGGGACCAAAACTGAGCAGCATAATCTAAATGAGGCCTCACTAGTGATGTATAGAGCTGTAAAATAATTTTTGGACTTCTGTTACTTATACTTCTTGAGATAAATCCAAGTAATCTGTTGGCCTTGTTGCGCACACTGAGGCACTGCTGTCTTGGCTTTAGATTTCTGCTTACCATGACTCCCAAGTCTTTTTCACATTCTGTATGACCAAGCTCTACTTCACCTAGATTATAGCTTCGAGGGTTATTTTCATTACCAAGGACTGGTACCTTACACTTATCCACATTGAACTTCATCTGCCATTTAGTAGACCAGGACATTAATTTGTCCAAATCCTCCCGGAGTTCATTGCTATCCTCCTCAGAATGAATTATACGGCCCAACCTGTACATCAAAGAAATATTGGTGTTGTAGAAGAAATATTGGCATTGTAGGACCACTATGGATGTATCAACAATCTTACAATATATTCGGTCGCCTTTTAAAATGATTTTGATGATTTTTTTTAATTTCGATGTAATATCTAAATGGTAATCGATTTATGTCTACATTCATAATCTGCTTTTACTTAGATATACAGAAAGTACCGGTAATTAGTCTGTCAGCCAGTCATCATGGTCGTTATAAGCTGTGTTAATTCATTAATAAAAATAGTCTACTTATCTATCAAGATATCACTTCTGTCCAGCAGACAGACAGTGTCAGGGAACTTCTGTCTTCATCTGTACGTTACTTAAGGAGTCCAGAGACACTTTCTTATAAGATTAATTGTTGACCACAGAATAAAAATGAACATTTTGATATATCTTAAGAACAACAATATAACTGTACATCTATAATATAAACTTACGTGAAATAAGGTGTTAAGAAGGCGAGGGAGAGGAGGACCATGACTCCTGTGACCAGACCTCCAGCAGGAGTCCGTACTCCACTTGTCATGTTTATAGCTGAACGTGAGAAAGCTCCTGTTGTTGGCATCGATCTGTTGGTTTATCTCATTATATCCATATCCATTATATATATATATATATATATATATATATATATATATATATATATATATATATATATATATTTATATATATATATATATATATATATATATATATATATATATATATATATATATATATATATATATATATATATATATACATATATATAATGAAGAGAAAACTGAAATAAAATTATATTTTTTTTAATGCTTTCAATCTCTGATGTCCAATGATAGTTTTTTGGCGAAAAGTTTAGCTCTTTTTTAAATTTTTATTATTAACACACTGGCCGTCTCCCACCAAGGCAGGGTGGCCTGAAAAAGAAAACTTTCATTATCATTCACTCCATCACTGTCTTGCCAGAGGTGCGCTTACACTACAGTTATAAAACTTCAACATTAACACCCCTCCTTCAGAGTGCAGGCACTGTACTTCCCATCTCCAGGACTCAAGTCCGGCCTGCCGGTTTCCCTGAACCCCTTCATAAATGTTACCCTGCTCACACTCCAACAGCACGTCAAGTATTAAAAACCATTTATCTACATTTGCTCCTAACATGCTCATGCATACTTGCTGGAAGTCCAAGCCCCTCACACACAAAACCTCCTTTACCCCCTCCCAAAAACCTTTCCTAGGCCGACCCCTAGCCCGCCTTCCCACCACTACAGATTTATACACTTTCGAAGTCATTCTATCTCGTTCCAGCCTCTCTGCATGTCCGAACCACCTCAATAACTCCCCCTCAGCCCTCTGGATAATAGTTTTGGCAATTCCGCACTTCCTCCTCACCTCCAAAATGCGAATTCTCTGCATTATATTCACACCACACATTGCCCTCAGACATGACATCTCCACTGCCTCCAGCCTTCTCCTTGTTGCAACTTTCACCACCCATGATTCACAACCATATAAGAGTGTTGGTATAACTATACTCTTATACATTCCCCTCATTGCTGTCATAGATAAAGTTATTTGTCTCCATGGACTCCTCAGTGCTCCACTTACTTTTTTTCTCTCGTCAATTCTGTGATTCACCTCATCTTTCATAGACCCATCTGCTGACACGTCCACTCCCAAATATCTGAATACATTCACCTCCTCCATACTCTCTCCCTACAATCTAATAACCAATATTTCGTTACCGAATTTTTTTTATCCTCATCACCTTACTCTTTCCTATATTCCCTTTCAATTTCTTTCTTTTACATACCCTACCAAACTCATCCACCAACCTCTGCAACTTCTCCTCAGAATCTCCCAAAAGCACAGTGTCATCAGCAAAGAGCAACTGTGACAACTCCCACTTTGTGTTAGATTCTTTTTCTTTTAACCCCACACCTCTTGCCAATGCCTGAGCATTCACTTCTCTAACAACTCCATCTTTAAATATATTGAACAACAATGGTGACATCACACATCCCTGTCTAAGGCCTATTTTTACTGGGAAATAATCCCCCCTCTCTCCTACATACTCTAACCTGAGCCTCAATTTGCAGCATCTGCCACATTGCCCCCCTATCCACCTTATCATTTGCCTCTCCCAATCCATAAATTCCACAAAACCTCTATTCCCTTATCTAAATACTGTTCACCTATATGTTTCACTGTAAACACCTGGTCCACACACCCCCTACCTTTCCTAAAGCCTCCTTGTTCATCTGTTATCTTAGTCTCCGTCTTACTCTTAATTCTTTCAATAATAACTCTACCATACACTTTACCAGGTATACTCGACAGACTTATCCCCTTATAATTTTTGCACTCTCTTTTGTCCCCTTTACCTTTGTACAGGAACTATGCATGCTCTCTGCCAATCCCTAGGTACCTTACCCTCTTCCATACATTTATTAAATAAAAACACCAACCACTCCAAAACTATATCTCCACCTGCTTTTAACATTTCTGTTTTTATCCCATCAATCCCAGCTGTTTTACTCCTATCATTCTATCCACTGCCTCATGCACTTCCCCCACACTCACAACTGGTTCTTCGTCACTCCTACAAGATGTTATTCCTCCTTTCCCTAGACACGCAATCACAGCTTCCCTATCTTCATCAACAGTTAACAATTCCTCAAAATATTCCTTACATCTTCCCAATACCTCTAACTCTCCATTTAATAACTCTCCTTTCCTATTTTTAACTATGAAATCCATTCGTTCTCTAGGCTTTCTCAACTTATTAATCTCCAAAACTTTTTCTTATTTTCAGCAAAATTTGTTGATAACATCTCACCGACTCTCTCATTTGTTCTCTTTTTACTTTGCTGGAATGACATTTAAATGTTAGTAGGTGATACATATTTTTTTGCAACATTTCCATTTCCCATCTCAATGTTTATATTAGATGTCTCATGCTCAAGAAATATCGTCTTCCCTATATAGTTTAAGTCTAAAGTAAGTGTTGATGTCAGAACCTGACAAGCTAACATGGGGTCACTAGCACAACATTAGGTTATGTCAGTCCCAGATACTCTAGGTGGAGATCTTTCCCTCTGAGTTAGAGGTTACTTGTCTATCATTATAGCTACTTTAGCCATAAGAATAGACTATATCCTGTACTTGTTTACTATTCTTCAGTACTAAGATAGTTAACAAGTGAAGGTAAAGAGGAGGTAATAAATATAAATTCTATTCATGGAATCCAAGACTGATACAAGACCCCAGTGGGTTACGATTCAGTGTAACTATGATTGAAAGCTAACAGGTGGAGCCAAGAACCTGAGCTCGACCCCCACATACACAGCTTGGTCAGTATAATCATTAAAACACACAACACACTATCTACATCTTCCTAAATAGCTCTTAAGTTTTCCTTTAACCTTTTACGTCAAACACCTAATTATTGTTATATTGAAGGACAAAAGGTGACACAGCTTCTGGCAGTAATCAAATTTGATCTAAGGGTAAGGTAGCTCTAATTCCCTGGATCAAGAGACCTTCATCAGTATAATGGCTCTCAGCCCTCCTTAAAGGTAAATGTAATTTAAAAACTTACCCAAAAAAGGATCCAATTACATTGGCGAGGCCTAAAGCGATGATCTCCTGTGTAGCATCAAAGGTTCTTCCTTTAGCAAAGGCACTGACAATGGCAGTAAGGTCAAGAATGGCAATGAATGGCACCATTACTAAACCAATGCCAATGTCGCTCATGATCTCCGTAAATGTTATGGTCTGGTTATTGATCTCAGTGGAGAATGGTGGAAGAGAAGCAGCCGGGATTCCAGGCTCCACGTAACCTCAAATGTCAAAAGATATATTTTTTTTATAATTTTTCCAGAGTTAACAATCAAATCTTAGGGTAAAAATGAAAATCGAATCTCCTTTTCCCTCAGCCGTTCCTTTCCAGCCGTCCCATCCCACCGGTTCCCTTCCATCCGTCCCCTTCCAGGCAGCTCCTTCCAGCCATCCTCTCCTGCCTTTCCCTTCCAGCGAGCCCCTTCCAGCCGTTCTTTTACAGCCATCCCCTTCCAGCCAGCCCTTTCCAGCCGTCCACTTCCAGCTATCCCCTTCCAGCCATCCTCTCCAGCCTTTCCCTTCCAGCCATCCACTTCCAGCCATCCCCTTCCAGCCATCCACTTCCAGCCATCCCCTTCCAGCCGTCCCCTTTCAGCTGCCCCCTTTCCATCCATCCCTTTCCAGCCGTTACCTTCCAGCAGTTTGGTACCAAACAGTGCCCCTGAGGTTACTTGTAATAAGTGTTTCAACACCCCATACCACGGGCGGGGATAGAACCCGCGATCAGAGTCTCTCAAAACTCCAGACCATCGCGTTAGCCACTGGACCAGGTAGCCACAATAAAGAATCTTATTGTGGCTAGCTGGTCTAGTGGCTAACGCGGCCTTCTGGAGTTTTGAGAATCTCTGATCGCGGGTTCTATCCCCGCCCGTGGTATGGTTTGTTTGCAATCGTGTCATTACGATTTCGTGAATCTCAAACCCTAAAACAAGTGTCTTATCACCCTAAAACAAGTGTCTTATCACCCTAAAACAAGTGTCTTATCACCCTAAAACAAGTGTCTTATCACCCTAAAACAAGTGTCTCAACACCCTAAAACCAGTGTCTCAACACCCTAAAACCAGTGTCTTATCACCCTAAAACCAGTGTCTTATCACCCTAAAACCAGTGTCTTATCACCCTAAAACCAGTGTCTTATCACCCTAAAACCAGTGTCTTATCACCCTAAAACCAGTGTCTTATCACCCTAAAACAAGTGTCTTATCACCCTAAAAGAAGTGTGTCAACACCCTAAAACAAGTGACTCAACACCCCCATATAAACACCACCACTATAAAGTACTGACACTCCAGCGTGGAAGTAATTTAGGTTTCACTCTGCTAAGATTAATGTTGGGGTCTGCTGGACGGTGCCCTGAAGACCTTTTATTATACCTGAACCTACACAGGCGATGGAACACTGAAGAGGGAGCGGAGGTATTTCTCTCTTCAGGGTCCAGTATTGAAAAACTCAGAGTTCAGCTTGATTTGATTTGCAGAAATAGTCTGCATGATTATGAAGGGCAGAAACATTACTAGCCTTCTGAAAATTGAATTACTGCTAAGTCCTAATAATATTAATCACCCGTATCATAATATGGGATTTTTATTCTATAATACAAATCATAAACTTTGGCAAAGCAAAGAAATTTAGTAAGGCGAGTCTCTACTGTTAAACTTATTACTCAAGTGTAAGTTACTTAAACCACTACATAACAAGTAAAATTCACAAGTAAATTACTTCAAACATTGTGGAGAAAAATTTTCAACTATATATACCAAAGGAAATCAAACCAGTAACATCAATCACTGCAGAGGAGCAACACGAGCGTATGTACGCCATCAAACTGAGTAAGGAAGTCTATATAAATGTTTGAGGTTGTGGTAGAAATTATTGGTTCCTCGTAATATTACATGAGGGTTTATACTGGTGTAGAAAGTCACCTCTAAAGGGGAAGATGGTGAGTAACCGCTGACGGTATCAAGCAAAAAGCCAGCTCTAAAGGGGAAGATTGTGAGTAGCCGTAGATGGTATCAAGCAAAATACAGACGTCTCGTGAGACTCTCTGAACATTCATGGGAGCCGCTGCCTACATCTGAAGTAAGTTTGGGTTCATAGGGATGTTTGGGAAAGTAAATATAAGTGCTGGTTTAAGGTTACTGGGGATAAGGTGAATTACATTTTTTCTTCGATCTGATTACCTTGGGATTCTATGTGTTTTGGAGATATTTTGCAGTCTGTGTCTTCACACAGTTTTCTGTAACTGACGTATACATCATGCAAAAAGAACATCTTTAAATCACGTAACAGGTGGAATTAGAACCCATACCTGTACAATGGTTCGTTTCCAATCTTGTTATTACGATTTCGCGAGTCAAGGACATCTTTCACTAACAGGATATAGTGCAGTATGTGGTTCATGGCAAGTGCTCCACCAACCTTGCTCCACGTAACCTCATGATTCTGAAGTCAGTATTTAACTAGGTTCACCAAGGCAAGGTATCCTGACGTTAGTGTCTGACAACGTTCTCCACAGCCAGTGGATCTGACTGTAGTGTCTAGCAAGGTTCTTACTAGCCAGTGGATCTGATGTTAACGAGAGGCAAGGTTCTCCACGGTCAGTGAATCTGACGTTAGTGACTGGCAAGGCTTTTCTAGGCCAGTGATAATTATGATAGTGTCTGATAAAGTTCTTCAAAGGTTCTTCAAAGCCGGTGATCCTGGTGTTAGTTTCTGACAAGGTTCATACAAGGCCACTGACGCTAATGTCAGTGTCTGGCAAAATTCTGCAAGACTAGATTGTAGTATTATCCTGATAAGTTTACATGTGTGGGATTGAAAAGGGCAAGTCTAGTGATGTACTCTAAGTCCAAATTTTGTACTTTTCTTTCTTGCTATGCTTTCCCAACCATTGTAATAATAATAAAAAGTTTTATTTCTACGAGTACATGTACATCTTATACAGTCCTAGCTGGCATCAATGACATACTAGTATAGTAAGCCTCTTTTTATGCAAAGCATTTAGGGCAAATTAGGTCATTTTTTTCTTGGATGCGACCCACACCAGCCGGTTAACACCCAGGTACCTATCTTACTGCTAGGTGAACAAGGACAGCAAATGTTTCCAGGAAACACGTCCTAATTTTTCCACCCGTACCTCGGAATGAACCACAGACCTCAGTGTGTATGCTGAGTGCGCTGGCAGCCGAGCTACGAAACACATAAGGAACCACTAGAGCAAACAAACCTAAATGGAATAAATATTTATCACTTTAGGGGCATTTTCTGCTACTACAAAAAGAATACATATATGACTCACGAAACCGTAATAACGCGGTTGCCAACAAATCACAGAACTGGTGAAGCTTAAACCTTGGCTGTAAGTTTTAGAACTCGCCTGCCATGGGTTCAAGCTGAACCTGTTCTGTGGTAAGAATATTTTAATTATTTTATCATCAAGGAAGATTGTAACATCTATGCTACATAGATACATAATATCTGCAGTTTAATGTTTAAAATCATCATAACAGCATCTCACCTGAAATTGTTAATGGCTGTTCATCCCCGTCGAGGTAATAGGCGATGACGGAAGAAATAATGACAACAATAGCATTGCGTCCAGCAGAGAGATAGAAAATAGTATTTCTTAAAACCCGCTGACGCACACTACGACTGTTGTTGTCCAGACACGACCACCGCACACTGCCAACCTCCTGAACCAATTGAAATTAATTTGTAATTATAGCAATTGGATATTACATGTAGAAAAATGGATATATCTTATGGGTAGATCCTAGTAACAGTAGCAAAGTAAAATATTACACAATTTACCTAGACAGACTCATGATCTGAGACCGAGTCAAAGTCACGGAATAAATGAATCTCTCACAGATGAAACCAACAGTGGCTGAAATATTTAAGGTAAAAGAACACAGGAGCAACTAATGAGACATTTAATGGTGCTACGTTTGTCTCTCCAGAACCTTTATAAAGCCAATGAAGTTTAATAAAAGGAACATGAAGGAAAATAGTACAAAACACGTTTACGGCGTGCCAGTACAACATGGGTTCGAAGCCTTGGCTAACACATTGTTGTTATTGATCAATACCACTCATTAGTGGGTACAATAATATATATATTCTGCTCGTGAGGCTAGTACACCAAACAGGGAGGAGAATGAAATTAGCTTAGAAGCTCCCACAACATCGTGTGTCCTCGGATGGCGGTAAAACAGCTAGCTCTGCTGGCTGCGCCAGTCATGTAGGTTTGGGTGGTCCTGTGGGTTCAAGCGTCATGTGGTTCTCGCTCACCATGAGGCGGGCCAGTACAACATGGGTTCGAGTCCTTGGCTAGTGCAGTGCTGTTACTGATCAATACCACTTGTTCGTGGGTACAATATATATATATATATATATATATATATATATATATATATATATATATATATATATATATATATATATATATATATATATATATATATTATATATATATATATTATATATATATATATATATATATATTTTATTATTATCACACTGGCCGATTCCCACCAAGGCAGGGTGGCCCGAAAAAGAAAAACTTTCACCATCATTCACTCCATCACTGTCTTGCCAGAAGGGTGCTTTACACTACAGTTTTTAAACTGCAACATTAACACCCCTCCTTCAGAGTACTTCCCATCTCCAGGACTCAAGTCCGGCCTGCCGGTTTCCCTGAATCCCTTCATAAATGTTACTTTGCTCACACTCCAACAGCACGTATGTGTGTGTACATATATATATATATATATATATATATATATATATATATATATATATATATATATATATATATATAAATACGTTGTAGGTAGTAGGTTGGTAGACAGCAACCGCCCAGGAAGGTACTACCGCCCTGTGGTAGTAGGTTGGTAGACAGCAACCGCCCAGGAAGGTACTACCGCCCTGTGGTAGTAGGTTGGTAGACAGCAACCGCCCAGGAAGGTACTACCGCCCTGTGGTAGTAGGTTGGTAGACAGCAACCGCCCAGGAAGGTACTACCGCCCTGTGGTAGTAGGTTGGTAGACAGCAACCGCCCAGGGAGGTACTACCGTCCTGCCAAGTGAGTGTAAAACGGAAACCTGTAATTGTTTTACGTGATGGTAGGATTGCTGGTGTCTTTTTTTCTGTCCCATAAACATGCAAGATTTCTGGTACATCTTGCTACTTCTACTTACACTTAGGTCACACCACACATACATGTACAAGCATATATATACACACCCCTCTGGGTTTTCTTCTATTTTCTTGCTAGTTTTTGTTATTGTTTATTTCCTATTATCTCCATTGGATAGTGGAACAGAATTCTTCCTCCATAAGCCATGCGTGTTGTAAGAGTCGATTAAATGCCGGGAGCAAGGGGCTAGTAACCCCTTCTCCTGTATACATTACTAAAGTTTTTCTTTTTGGGCCACCCTGCCTCGGTGGGATGCGGCAGGTTTGTTGAAACAATAGAGAAGTTCCAAGCGCTTTCGTGACTACTCACATTATCAAGGAACAATGAAAGTAAAGCATCAAAGGAAGGTATATAAAGGGGTAGCCCACACCTCACTATCAGCTCCCACAACAATGAAACACCTGACGCGAGACAGCAGGCCCGCCGGCCGAACTAGACAGGTCCTTCATACAACCCACCAACAAACTATTCTACCCAAGAAATAAGAAATATAAAAACTATTATTTGTTCAATGTATTAAATTTTTCCCAAATTCTATTTAATTAATATCATCAACATATCTGAACCATTTAGCTCTATTAGGGAGGATTGTGTTAAGCAGCCTTGTTTAAAAAATTTCATGTATATGTTACTAAGAACAGGTGAAAGAGGATTTCCCATTGCATTGTTGATGCAAAATTTGTATTTAATGATAAGTTTTACACTCAGATGTTTGGTATGGCAATGGGAAACCCTCTTTCACCTGTTCTTAGTAACCTATACATGGAATTTTTTGAAACAAGGTTACTTAACACAATCCTCCCTAATAGAGCTAAATGGTTCAGATATGTTGATGATATTTTGTGTCTTATGCCCAAAAATGTAGATATACACCATTTCCTTGGAAAATTAAATAGCTTAGCCCATTCTATAAATTTTACTGTTGAATTTGAAGAAAATAACTCATTGCCTTTTCTAGATGTTTTAATTATTAAGGGTAATAATGAATTTAAATTTAAAATTTACAGAAAACCTACAAATAACTGTTCCTATGTCCACTATTATTCTTCCCATCAAGATAGAGTTTAACTGTTTTCTCATCAATGCTTTTGAGAGCTTTACGAATTTGTAGTCCAGAGTTCATAGATGAGGAAATATCCAAAATTTATGAAATAGGTAATGATTTGAAATACCCAAGAAATGAAATTGATAAATCTTTTAAAGTTGCTAGAAATACTTTTTACAATCCAAAAAGGGACAACCAACCTTATTCAACTAAAAATATATTGGTTCTTCCTTACCATGAAAACTTGGTTGATATGCCTTCTCTTCTTAAGACTTTTAATATTAAAGTTGTATTCAAAAATCTTGATACAGTAAAAAAAACTTTTGATAAAGAATTCCCCCCAAAATGCTGATGGATGTGTCTATAAGATTCTTTGTAAAATTTGCGATAAAGTTTATTACTGTCAAACTGGTAAAAATCTCGAACTAAGATTAAAACAACATAAATATAGCATTAGAACTGGACAAGATTCCAATGCTCTATTTATTTATGTAAGAGATTTTAACCATCCAATTGATTTTCAAAAAGTTGAGAAAGTAGTATCAAGCAAGTCCATGGTCGACAGGAATATAATTGTAAAGTAAAAGGACACAAGTGCAACTAATGTGACATTTATTGTGGCAACGTTTCGCTCTCCAGGAGCTTTATCAAGCCATTACAAACAATACATGGACACAGAGGGTATATAAAGGCTCAGAGTGAGGTGAATACTAGTGAGGTACCATTCCGATGTTCACTAGTGGTAGTAGTAGTAGTAGTAGTGGTAGTGACAAAAGCAATTAATTCGTACATGAGTAAAAGGATACAAAAGCTATTACTTGGGTAACATAAAAATAGGTTGGACAAATACAAACTGGAATGAGGCAGGTTGTTTCAGTGTTCACTCTCTGTGCTTTGTGTAGTATAACAGGAGAGACTATGTGATGGCAGGGTTTACAGTTTTCAGGAGGATTCTTGCTAAGACTTCGGAGATGGTGAAGCTGCCGTTGTTTTGTTTAATTGTATTCGAAACAGCGATCAGTGCTGATTGAAGGCATTTGCGTGTGCGGAAATTAGTTTCTTTTATCACTAATTGGGCGTCTCTGAATTTCATAAGATGATTGGTGGAATTTCGGTGTTGTACACAGGCGTTGTTTATGTTGTCGTTCCTACATGCGTATATGTGTTCATTGAGGCGGGTGTCGAGGTTTCTTGCTGTTTCACCTACGTAGATCTTGTCACAGCCTCCACAGGGTATAGTGTAAACTCCTGCATTGACTGGTTCGTGGTGCTTGGGTTTTGTCCTGGTTAGATCCTTTATTGAAGTGGTAGAAGCGATGGCGACTCTGGTGTTAGCTTGTGAAAGTACTTTTGAGACGTTTAGTGCAACCTGGCTGTTGGGAAGAATTATAACTTTGTTGGGAGCGGTGTTGATGCGTGGAGAATTGATGATCTGAAGAGCTCTTTTCTTGCAGTCTTTGATGAAAAAAGAAGGAAATTGTAACTCAGTGAATGTTTGGTGAATGTAAGTACATTCCTCGTCAAGAAACTCAGGACTACAAATTCGGTATGCTCTTAGGAAAAACCCGATGATGATGCCTCTTTTGGTCTTGGTATCTTGACTGGAATAGAAGTGTGTGAGATCATTTTTATTGGTGGGTTTCCGATAAACTTGAAATCTTAGGTTGTTGTCTACTTTGTGAATGAGGACGTCGAGGAAAGGTAGCTTGTCATTGGACTCTTCTTCTAGTGTAAACTGAATCGCTGGTTCAACTGCGTTGAGCCTTGCCTGAAGATCCCGTACATCAAAACGTTTTGGAGTTATTACGAGGACATCGTCCACGTAACGTAACCAAGTGACGCTTGAAGGGATGATGTTGGCGAAGTGTTCGGACTCTAGGTGTTCCATGTATAAGTTGGCTAGGACGGCACTTATTGGGGACCCCATTCCCCATTCCCCAATAAGTGCCGTCCTAGCCAACTTATACATGGAACACCTAGAGTCCGAACACTTCGCCAACATCATCCCTTCAAGCGTCACTTGGTTACGTTACGTGGACGATGTCCTCGTAATAACTCCAAAACGTTTTGATGTACGGGATCTTCAGGCAAGGCTCAACGCAGTTGAACCAGCGATTCAGTTTACACTAGAAGAAGAGTCCAATGACAAGCTACCTTTCCTCGACGTCCTCATTCACAAAGTAGACAACAACCTAAGATTTCAAGTTTATCGGAAACCCACCAATAAAAATGATCTCACACACTTCTATTCCAGTCAAGATACCAAGACCAAAAGAGGCATCATCATCGGGTTTTTCCTAAGAGCATACCGAATTTGTAGTCCTGAGTTTCTTGACGAGGAATGTACTTACATTCACCAAACATTCACTGAGTTACAATTTCCTTCTTTTTTCATCAAAGACTGCAAGAAAAGAGCTCTTCAGATCATCAATTCTCCACGCATCAACACCGCTCCCAACAAAGTTATAATTCTTCCCAACAGCCAGGTTGCACTAAACGTCTCAAAAGTACTTTCACAAGCTAACACCAGAGTCGCCATCGCTTCTACCACTTCAATAAAGGATCTAACCAGGACAAAACCCAAGCACCACGAACCAGTCAATGCAGGAGTTTACACTATACCCTGTGGAGGCTGTGACAAGATCTACGTAGGTGAAACAGCAAGAAACCTCGACACCCGCCTCAATGAACACATATACGCATGTAGGAACGACAACATAAACAACGCCTGTGTACAACACCGAAATTCCACCAATCATCTTATGAAATTCAGAGACGCCCAATTAGTGATAAAAGAAACTAATTTCCGCACACGCAAATGCCTTCAATCAGCACTGATCGCTGTTTCGAATACAATTAAACAAAACAACGGCAGCTTCACCATCTCCGAAGTCTTAGCAAGAATCCTCCTGAAAACTGTAAACCCTGCCATCACATAGTCTCTCCTGTTATACTACACAAAGCACAGAGAGTGAACACTGAAACAACCTGCCTCATTCCAGTTTGTATTTGTCCAACCTATTTTTATGTTACCCAAGTAATAGCTTTTGTATCCTTTTACTCATGTACGAATTAATTGCTTTTGTCACTACCACTACTACTACTACTACTACCACTAGTGAACATCGGAATGGTACCTCACTAGTATTCACCTCACTCTGAGCCTTTATATACCCTCTGTGTCCATGTATTGTTTGTAATGGCTTGATAAAGCTCCTGGAGAGCGAAACGTTGCCACAATAAATGTCACATTAGTTGCACTTGTGTCCTTTTACTTTACATATTGTCGGTAATTCTACCAACTTTATTACAGGAATATAATTGAATCTTGTTTCATAAAAAGCAGTTTTGACAATAATATGAATATTTCCTTTGGTTTAGATAAATTAGATCCATTTATAATTAATAGAATTTGGGAAGAATTTAATAATACATTGGAGAAATAATAATTTTTTAAATTTCTTATTTCTTGGGTAGAATAGTTTGTTGGTGGGTTGTATGAAGGACCTGTCTAGTTCGGCCGGCGGGCCTGCTGTCTCGCGTCAGGTATTTCATTGTTGTGGGAGCTGATAGTGAGGTGTGGGCTACCCCTTTATATACCTTCCTTTGATGCTTTACTTTCATTGATCCTTGATAATGTGAGTAGTCACGAACGCGCTTGGAACTTCTCTATTCTTTCACAGTGGTTGTTTTGCATATTCTGAAATCACCTGTTTACTGTGATCTTATTGCATATATATATATAGATATATATATATATATATATATATATATATATATATATATATATATATATATATATATATATATATATAACGAGCTTGTTTGGTATTCTGGTAGCGGGTGGTTAAATGATATACGTCTTCGGAGGCTTCTTTGTTTATTAAGTCGTTGTGGGTTACACAGGCTTGTGTGTTTGTGTCCATGGCCCGGGAGGGCCATGCCCACGAGAGAGAGCTGGGAGTACTTGTGACTTGATGCCAGGCCGCTGTGTGAGTGAGGGTGAGGCAAGTCTGGGCATACTGAAGTGGCAAGGCCTATAGATGGCAGCACCTTAGTGGTGCGAAATATGAACTAAGCTGGCAGACAGCATGGGCTGTCTGTGCAGACAGTACAGGCTGTCTATATATATATGTATATATATATGTATATATATATATATATATATATATATATATATATATATATATATATATATATATATATATATATATATATATATATGTCGTGCCGAATATGTAAAACTGGGCAATTAGCAAGAACTCATTTAAAATTAAGTCCTTTCAAAAACTTTCTCTTATACATTTAAAGATATATTTTTTTCATTAATGTTAATGTAAAAAATTTTAATTTTGCTTCAAAAGTATCTTAGAAAACTTACCTAACCTTATTATAACGAAAACAATTTATTTTAGCCTAACCCAACTAAATGTATTTTAGATTTGTTTACAATAATTTAGTACTAAACAAACATAGTGAAATATATTTTTTTTGTTAGGTTCAGAATGATTTTGGCGAAATTATTGCATACACAAATTTTCACTTGTCCTATATGGCAAGATGAGCGTTGCTATTTAAGCCAAGATCGCAAGTTCTGCCTATTCGGCACGACATATATACACACACACACACACACACACACACACACACACACACACACACACACACACACACACACACACACACACACACACACACACATTATTATTATAATCAAAAAGAAGCGCTAAGCCACAAGGGCTATACAGCGCTGCAGGGTAGGGAAGGAAGCAAGGGAATTGGATGGCAGGAGGGAGGGGGGATGATCAGCAGGTTACAGAAAACAGCGGGGCAGGGGATAGTACGGGGGTAGAGGGTAGCAAGAGATACAAGTAGAAAGGGCTGAAAGTATCAGAATTTGTGAAGTAAGTCAGTCGTTGTCAAAAAGTCAATAAGAGAGTCCGGATGAAAGGTGGGTCCATCAGCGAGAAGGGAAGGTAAAGAGAGAGCAGCGGGGCGAAGACGACGACAGAGGTAAATTCTGCGTGCTCGTTGATAAAGTGGGCAGTCCAACAGAATGTGGCTGACTGATAATGGAGCTTGGCAATTCTCACAGAGAGGAGCAAGACGCCTCTCCATGAGATATCCATGAGTAAGACGAGTATGGCCAATGCGAAGACGGGAGAGAGTAGTCTCCCAACCTCGACACTGGTGATAAGAAGACGGCCAGTAACCTATACTCGGTTTAATAGACTGAAGTTTGTTGCCGAGCATAGTAGACCAACGTTGTTGCCAACGGGTGTGAAGGTGGGAAGATATTACAGCAAAATAGTCCGTACATGGAATACCTCTGTAAGAAACTGGTAGGTCATGTACTGCTGACCGCGCAGCAGTGTCTGCCTGTTCATTGCCCTGTACGTCAACATGACCAGGGACCCAACAAAAAACAATATCTTTATGCTTAGTAAAGATGCGGCGTAGCCAAAGTTGGATACGGAGGACTAAGGGGTGAGGTGTATCAAATTTTTGTATAGCCTGTAAAGCACTAAGGGAGTCTGAGACAACCACAAATGATGACACAGGCATAGATGCAATACGGATAAGTGCTGTAAGGATGGCATATAATTCAGCAGTAAAAATACTAGCTGAAGATAGTAAATGCCCTTGTACGACGCTGTCCGGAAACACTGCTGCGAATCCTACGCCGTCAGAAGACTTAGAGCCATCTGTGTACACAGCAATGGCATGAGAATGAGAGTGAAAGTGGTCAAGAAAAAGAGAGCGGGAAGCGACCGTAGACAGTTGGGCTTTCGAGCAAGGGAGGGAGAAAGAACAGACTCGAACAGCTGGGACCTCCCAGGGGGGTAGGGAAAAGTGAGATGCTACATGTACATAGAAAGGTGGTAGTTGAAGAGAAGACAAGAGCGAATGAAGGCGAAGAGAGAAGGGACGGAGTAAGCAGGGGCGGCGAACAAATAAAGAATGTCTACTAATATCAGTGACCATTCTATAAATGGAAGGATTGCGGAGATCATGAGAGCGTACATAGTAGCGCAGGCAATGGGCATCACGGCGATCGGATAAGGATGGAACGTTCGCTTCTGCATAGAGGCTTTCGACAGGGGAAGAGCGAAAAGCACCAAGGCATAAACGTAATCCTTGGTGATGAATGGGGTTAAGGCTAGAGAGAGTAGCAGGAGATGCCGCTGAATAGATCTGGTCACCATAATCAAGTTTCGATAAAATAAGGGTGGAATGTAGGTGAAGGAGGGTTCGACGATCAGCTCCCCACGAAAGATGAGCAAGGGTTTTAAGAAGGTTCAGCCGGCTGTGACAAGTTGCCTTCAGAGAGGTAATGTGAGGTTTCCAGGATAACCTACGATCAAAGAGGAGGCCCAGAAACTTGACTGTATCACGTTCAGGGATACGTGAGCCATAGAGGTACAAAGGATGATCAGAGATGACAGAGCGTCTAGTGAAAGTGATTTGGTGGGTTTTAGTGCTGGAAAATTTAAACCCATGTGTGGTGGCCCAATTGGAAACACGGTCGACTGCATGCTGGAGAGAAACTGTAAGGAGGTGACAGTCAGCACCTGCACAGGCAATAGCAAAGTCATCAACATAGAGTGATGACCAAATATTTGATGGAAGACTAGAGGCCAAATCATTAATAGCAAGGAGAAAAAGTGTTGTGCTCAGAACACATCCCTGGGGGACACCTTCAGCTTGGACAAAGTCCGGGGAGAGCACATTATTAACCCGAACACGGAAATGCCTGTCAGTTAAAAAGTTCTTAAGGAAGGATGGTAGATTGCCTCGAAGGCCTAAGGAGTGGGCTTGGGCTAAAATATTATACCTCCAAGTTGTGTCATATGCCTTCTCAAGGTCAAAAAATATGGCAATAACTGAGTGGTTATTCGCAAAGGCATTACGAACATACGTATCCAAGCGCAGTAAGGGGTCTATGGTAGAACGTCCCTTACGAAAGCCATATTGACGAGTGGAGAGACTGTTGTGTGTCTCTAAATACCACACTAAACGTCTATTTACTAGACGTTCCATTACTTTGCAAACTGCACTGGTAAGAGCAATGGGACGATAGTGGGAGGTTTCATGTCCCGTAGTGCCTGGTTTGCGGAAAGGGAGAACAATGGCGGATTTCCACAGCTGTGGAAGAACTCCTTGTGACCAAATAAGATTGTAAAGGTGTAATAGGACTGCAAGGGCTGACTGATGTAAATGTTGTAGCATACGAATATGAATGTCGTCGGGCCCAGCTGCCGATGATCGACAAGCTGAGAGTGTTGCCTCCAGTTCTTGAAGTGTAAAAGGCACATTATACTGTTCTTCTCTGAGAGAAGAAAAGTCCAAGGGTGCTAACTCTCTGGCAGACTTTGAGGAAAGAAATGAGGGGCATAGATGGAGTCCCTGAGAAATACGGACCAGATGATTGCCAATTTCATTGGCAACATCTAGTGGGTTTGCTATATCAACACCGGCAATCCGCAGAACAGGAGCCGGGTCAGGAGAATATTTACCACTCAGTTTTCGTACTTTTTTCCAGACTGCACTCATAGAGGAAGCAGAGGTGATGGTGGAGACATAATCTCGCCAGCAAGTGCGTTTAGCGTCACGGATGACACGGCGAGCGATCGCACGCTTCTGTTTAAAATCAAGGAGTCGCTCTGTGGTTCTATTGTACCGGTACCTGCCCCATGCAGCGCGTTTCAAACGTACTGCACGAGCACAAGCAGGAGACCACCAAGGCACGCATTTCTGAGAATGCCTGCCCGAAGTTTGGGGTATAGAATGAGAAGCTGCGGTGAAAACGGAGGACGAGAAGAGGTGTAAAAGCTCATCGATGGAGGACGAAGAAGGAACCTCTTTAAAAACAGTCAGGTGTGAGTAAAGGTTCCAATTTGCCCGATTAAATTGCCAGCGTGGGGTGCGAAGAGGTGGCGAATATGAAGGGGAAGTAAGAATGATTGGGAAATGATCACTGTCATGTAAGTCCGGGAGAACAGACCAAGTAAAGTCTAATGCGGCGGAGGAAGAGCAAACTGAGAGATCGATGCAAGAGAGAGTATGAGTCCGAGGATCAAAATGGGTGTGAGTACCTGTATTTAAAACATGGAGGGGGTGGGTGGCAAGAAAAGCCTCTAACTGAATTCCACGGGAATCACAGTGAGACCCTCCCCAGAGGAAATGGTGGGCATTAAAATCACCAAGTAACAGAATCGGTGGCGGTAATGACGAAACAAGGAAGGCAAAATCCGGAATAGATAATGCCCGAGAAGGAGAGAGATATAAAGAACAGAGCGTATACCACCTATGTAAGTGGATACGGGCTGCTGTGTAATGCAGCGAAGTATGAACAAATAGCTGATGGTACGGAATATCAGTGCGAAGAAGAAGGGCACTTTCATTAAAGGTCCCATCAGGAAAAGGATCTGAAGAATACAATAAATTATAGCCTGAGATGTGAGAAATAACAGCAGAGTGTAATTTTGGTTCCTGTAAGCAAACACCAACAGGGGCAAACTGGGAGAGTAACATCTGAAGCTCACCCCGATTACCCCTGAGGCCGCGTATATTCCACTGTAAAAAGGCCATGATTGGCAATGATAAAGATACTTGAAATCCGCAGGTAAGGGTTCCTACGGACTAGAAGGGTTAGAAAAGTCCACATGCGGAGGCAGTGGAAAATGTTCAAGCAGCGAAGGAACGGTGCGCTGTGAAGAAAGGAGTTGCGCAGATGGAGCAGAGGAGAGAGGAAGAGCGGAAGGTGGATCAGTGTCCATTGATGGTTTGGTCTCTGCAATATATTCAGAGATTGCTTCAAGTGTTTCGGAATTCAGAGATGTCGTATGGGAGACAATATTGGGAATGGTAGGGGGAGGATGAGTAAAGATTGGAACTGTATTGGACTGTACCAAGGTAGGGGGGGGCGAAAGGGTGGAGGGAACTGGAGAAGCGTGGCAGGGGACAGAAGAGACAGGAACCTGGGAGGTGGCAGAAGAGGAAGAAACTTGGGAGGGAACAGGGGAGGAAGGTACATTACGAGGAGGAGGGTGAACCTCTGCACTTGTAACTGAGCCAGTGAGAGGGGAAGAACTAGGGACAGAGACAGGGAGGGTAAAATGAGGAGGTGGAAGATGGGTAGGAGGTGTTACCGGACCTTTTTTTGACTTTTGAGAAGTAGAGGTACGATTGGGAAGAGGTGTCGTACGAGGTCTCGTCGATACTGAGGCTTGTAAGAGAGAACTCGAAGAAGCGAGATTAGACTGAGGCGTTGAAGTAGGGACGTCTGAGCCGAGGACAGCAAAAGGATTAGATACAGGAGTGATTATGGGAGAGGTAACCACAGAGGTGGGTGTAGAAGATGGGATACCAGAAGTGGGGGGACGTTTTGAAACACGGGAATAAGAAACACGTGGGAGTCTCCCTTGGAGGCGGAGATGAGAAACTGCCATGGCATAAGGGAGACCTTCTGTCTCTTTGAGGTAACGGATTTCCCGCTCGTTTAAATAGACCTGACAACGGCGAGAGTACGAAGGGTGAGCCTCATGACAGTTAAGGCAAGAGGGAGATCGATTGCAAGACGTATTAGAATGGTCATCGGCACCACAGACTGGGCATTCGGCGATAGATCTGCAATATTTCGCTGGATGGCCAAATCGCCAGCAATTTCTACACTGTTGTGGTGTAGGGATCACCTTTCGAACTTGTAACCGATGTCCTGCTATATAAACGGAGGATGGGAGTTCTCGGCTGTCAAAAGTTAAACGAGCCACATTGCTAGGGTATCGTCTCCGCCCACGGGCAGGAAGAACGTAAGTGTCTACCTTGAGGATTGGGAGATCTTGGAGTTCCAGCTGTTCTAGAATGTCGGTGCCACATGTCTGGAAATTTTGTTGAACTATGGTATGGGGCAGAATAACGGTACCACTACAAGAATTGAGGGAATGATGTTTTTCAAGGGTGACAGGAACAGTATCTATATGGGTAAGACGAGAGAGCTCACGAGCCTGGGTAGCATTCTGTACGGTAATGATGCGCGTACCGCTCTTAAGAGCATGAAAAGAAATATCTTTACCAACATGGCGTAGGAGTGCCTTGCCAATACTATGGTCAGAAAGATAGGCAGTAGAGGAAGTTGGTCGTAAAGTGAAGAATTTAGTCCACTGTTCAGTCTGAAACTGAGCGTGGAAAGGTAGTGAAGGACGTGTCGATCGTTTCTGAGAAGAACGAGAAGGTGAAGGTGGAGAAGTATCATCAGCAGGTAATTGTCGTTGACGTTTAGGCGTGGGACCAGAGTTGGTCCGACGTGGAACGGGTCGGCGATTTGAAAATTGCCGCACCGTAGAGGGAGAGGCCGGAAGCATAGTCAGAGGAGAGCGAAGGTCTGATAAATCGAAGGAGTCAGTCGAGGCCTCAGTACCTGAAGCGGGTGAGGAAACAGCACCGGCAATAGGTACAGAGGCATGAGGAATGTCTGAAGAGTGGTCCAAAGACGAGGCGGGGTCAGAACGGGGTGCGGTATCAAGAAGGGGCCCGGGGGTACCAGGTTCATGGACTAGGGCTGCCATGGTTAGGTTACTTCTTTCTTTTTGTTTTTAAGAAAAAAAAAGAAAGAAGAAAAGAAAATAAAAATAAAAAAAAGAAAAAAAAAGGGGGGACCGGGGAGGGATAGTTCCTAGGAGGGATGAAAGGGCCAGAAATCTCCCTCCGCGCCCAAGAGGACTCGACACCGCTAGTAGCGCAGATGCAGCATGGAACCCGTGCCATACCCTACCCTTCATGCCAGTAAACCAGCAATCTGGGATAGCAACCTCACATCTGCCGAGCTACCTCGGTGGACAAAAGAGAGGGCGGCCGGATATCCGCCACAAAGCATACCTCCTTCAGCCACCACCCCCGGAATCCGAAAGGTGGCTTCCAGAGCTACACCCGTCGCCCAAAAGACACCCAAAGCTACTCCGGGATACCGGAGAGGGATCGGGACATCCCTAGGCAATCCAGATTCCACGGCAAACTACGCCACCGCCAAGAAACCTCAACGGAATGGGATGGACCCCGGTGTCCTTTCTCCTACCTAGGAACTAGCGCGCCTGTGGGAGAAATCCCAAAGGACAAAAAGAGGAAGGGCAAAAGGGAGGAGTGGGGAGGAGGAGGAGGAAAGGAAAAAGGGGAGGATGGGGAGGATGGGATAGGGGAGGGGAGATTGGGGGGTAATTAGGTTCGGTCTGAGGAAGAAGACCGATAGGTCTAATTCCTCAGACCAAGAGCCTCTTCACCACGCCAAGGAGCCCCCCTTGAAGAGGACACACACACACAATAAGATCACAGTAAACAGGCGATTTCAGAATATGCAAAACAACCACTGTGAAAGAATAGAGAAATTCCAAGCGCTTTCGTGACTACTCACATTATCAAGGAACAATTGTTCCTTGATAATGTGAGGAACATATAGTGATCTTCAGAGGGAATTGACCTTATCCACATTTATTCACAAGATGAAGTTGAAAGCAACAACAGAACTGAGTAGATATAATAACAAACCATACCACGGGTCGGGTTAGAACCCGCGACTCTTTGATCGCGGGTTCTAACCCAACCTGTGGTATAGTCTGTTTGCAATCGTGAGTCAGGTTAGATAGAACAACACCTTGAAGTTCTGGGTAATTTACGTAATTTCACTAGTCATTAAGAGTAACTACTGTGACATCTGCATAAGAGAAAGAACAATGGGAGTGTCGAGAGTTAGGATGATTACGTCATTTGGTAATTTAGAAAACGTACAATAAACTGTTTCAGGAAACAACGACGTAATATAAGACTTCATGACGTACCTTCGGAAGGCAGATGCGAGATTTATGGAACAATTTAACCTGTGTAATCACTGCCCCGTAGTTCGATCGCTAGAGAACTCAGCTCACACACCGAGGACCGGAGTTCGATTCTCCTCCGGTACGGCTGGAAAACATTAGTGACGTGTTTCCATAAGACAATGTCCATGTTCACATATCAGTTTAAAATGGGTACCTGGGTGTTAGTGGACTGGTGTGGGTCGCATCCTGGGTGTTAGTGGACTGGTGAGGGTCGCATCCTGGGACAAAACTGACCTAATTTGCAGGAAAAGTTCAGCATCACAAGTGGCTTTCTATATAGTAGTATGTCATTGATGTCAGGTATGGTCTGTATACCTTGTACATGTACTTGTAGTAAATAAAGATATTATTACCGAGCACTTCTGGCGAGAGAGATGAAATTCGGAGATTCGTAAGAATACCAGAGGTTAAAAGTATTCAGGAAAGAAAAAAAATAGATAAAACTTGCAGGAAGTAACACAAGATTTTCCTTTGGGTGGAACAAGGACTTGAATATATCCTTCTTACACTGAAGCAGAAAAATTTCTTGAAAAAGACCTTTAACGTCAAGAAAGTCGAGTTCGAGAAAAGAGGACCTGTAGATATTTAGATGTATAGCACTAATAAAACAGTCATTTCACATTCTTAAAACAATATAGATAATGCGACGATCTTCTTACCTTCAGGAGGAAGAGGACGACAGTGCAGATGAGGCCGAGTGTGAGGTCCTGCCATCTTACCTTCAGGAGGAAGAGGACGACAGTGCAGATGAGGCTGAGTGTGAGGTCCTGCCATCTTACCTTCAGGAGGAAGAGGACGACAATGCAGATGAGGCCGAGTGTGAGGTCCTGCCATCTTACCTTCAGGAGGAAGAGGACGACAGTGCAGATGAGGCCGAGTGTGAGGTCCTGCCATCTTACCTTCAGGAGGAAGAGGACGACAGTGCAGATGAGGCTGAGTGTGAGGTCCTGCCATCTTACCTTCAGGAGGAAGAGGACGACAGTGCAGATGAGGCCGAGTGTGAGGTCCTGCCATCTTACCTTCAGGAGGAAGAGGACGACAATGCAGATGAGGCCGAGTGTGAGGTCCTGCCATCTTACCTTCAGGAGGAAGAGGACGACAGTGCAGATGAGGCCGAGTGTGAGGTCCTGCCATCTTACCTTCAGGAGGAAGAGGACGACAGTGCAGATGAGGCCGAGTGTGAGGTCCTGCCATCTTACCTTCAGGAGGAAGAGGACGACAGTGCAGATGAGGCTGAGTGTGAGGTCCTGCCATCTTACCTTCAGGAGGAAGAGGACGACAGTGCAGATGAGGCTGAGTGTGAGGTCCTGCCATCTTACCTTCAGGAGGAAGAGGACGACAGTGCAGATGAGGCTGAGTGTGAGGTCCTGCCATCTTACCTTCAGGAGGAAGAGGACGACAGTGCAGATGAGGCTGAGTGTGAGGTCCTGCCATCTTACCTTCAGGAGGAAGAGGACGACAATGCAGATGAGGCTGAGTGTGAGGTCCTGCCATCTTACCTTCAGGAGGAAGAGGACGACAATGCAGATGAGGCTGAGTGTGAGGTCCTGCCATCTTACCTTCAGGAGGAAGAGGACGACAATGCAGATGAGGCCGAGTGTGAGGTCCTGCCATCTTACCTTCAGGAGGAAGAGGACGACAGTGCAGATGAGGCCGAGTGTGAGGTCCTGCCATCTTACCTTCAGGAGGAAGAGGACGACAGTGCAGATGAGGCCGAGTGTGAGGTCCTGCCATCTTACCTTCAGGAGGAAGAGGACGACAGTGCAGATGAGGCTGAGTGTGAGGTCCTGCCATCTTACCTTCAGGAGGAAGAGGACGACAGTGCAGATGAGGCTGAGTGTGAGGTCCTGCCATCTTACCTTCAGGAGGAAGAGGACGACAGTGCAGATGAGGCTGAGTGTGAGGTCCTGCCATCTTACCTTCAGGAGGAAGAGGACGACAGTGCAGATGAGGCTGAGTGTGAGGTCCTGCCATCTTACCTTCAGGAGGAAGAGGACGACAATGCAGATGAGGCCGAGTGTGAGGTCCTGCCATCTTTCCTTCAGGAGGAAGAGGACGACAATGCAGATGAGGCCGAGTGTGAGGTCCTGCCATCTTACCTTCAGGAGGAAGAGGACGACAGTGCAGATGAGGCTGAGTGTGAGGTCCTGCCATCTTACCTTCAGGAGGAAGAGGACGACAGTGCAGATGAGGCCGAATGTGAGGTCCTGCCATCTTACCTTCAGGAGGAAGAGGACGACAGTGCAGATGAGGCTGAGTGTGAGGTCCTGCCATCTTACCTTCAGGAGGAAGAGGACGACAATGCAGATGAGGCCGAGTGTGAGGTCCTGCCATCTTACCTTCAGGAGGAAGAGGACGACAGTGCAGATGAGGCCGAATGTGAGGTCCTGCCATCTTTCCTTCAGGAGGAAGAGGACGACAATGCAGATGAGGCCGAGTGTGAGGTCCTGCCATCTTACCTTCAGGAGGAAGAGGACGACAATGCAGATGAGGCCGAGTGTGAGGTCCTGCCATCTTACCTTCAGGAGGAAGAGGACGACAATGCAGATGAGGCCGAGTGTGAGGTCCTGTCATCTTACCTTCAGGAAGAAGAGGACGACAATGCAGATGAGGCCGAGTGTGAGGTCCTGCCATCTTACCTTCAGGAGGAAGAGGACGACAATGCAGATGAGGCCGAGTGTGAGGTCCTGCCATCTTACCTTCAGGAGGAAGAGGACGACAGTGCAGATGAGGCCGAGTGTGAGGTCCTGCCATCTTACCTTCAGGAGGAAGAGGACGACAATGCAGATGAGGCCGAGTGTGAGGTCCTGTCATCTTACCTTCAGGAGGAAGAGGACGACAATGCAAATGAGGCCGAGTGTGAGGTCCTGTCATCTTACCTTCAGGAGGAAGAGGACGACAATGCAGATGAGGCCGAGTGTGAGGTCCTGCCATCGTAAATCTTGGATATTTGAGAAAACTTTCACCCAAGTGTCGATCAGCCCTTTGGTCTTGAGACGAAGACCAAACAGTAGCTTAAGCTGGGACGAAGCTATGATGATAGCTGCAGCTGAAGTAAACCCACTGATGACTGGCTGAGAGATGAAGTTGATGATAAACCCTGGAAATGTAATATTCAAATTCTAAACTGATCAGGAACGATGTGAATATAATACGTGTGAAACTGATCAGGAACAATGTGGAAGCTGGTTAAGAACCTTGCAGATGTATCAAATAAGGAATAAAGATCCCTGCAGATACAACATCGTGATGAGAAAGAATACACTGAAGCTTGAGTAAGATAAGAAAAATAATGGAGTGGCCCGTGGTCTGGTGGCTAAAGCTCTCGCTTCACACAGTGATTGTGCGGGTTAGATTCCCGGTAAAGGGTGGAAACATTGGGCGTGTTTTCTTACACCGGTTGTCCCTGCTCACCCATCAGTAAAAATGAGTACCTGGGTGTCAGTCGACTGGTGTGAGTCGCATCCTGAGACAAAATTGATCAACAGGTCAGCAGGTCCAGTGGTTAACACACTGACCTGTGAGTTTTACCACTTCCCTACCATGGGCTCGAACCCCGCCCGTTCTGTGAATTGAAAATAGGAGATATCCCACTTCTCCTCTTCCAAAATGTAGCATTTTCACAATAGCATATATTTAATGACAATAAAAATGCTTGTTTTCCTGTGCCAATGCTGTCTTTTTCCACTTCTCCTGTACACACAAACTCTACCTTAACGAAAAATATAACCGAAATATGAAGTTGCAATGCGTATAGTTATATAAATGGCTTAGAAAACCGGCAAGAAGATGACTGAGACACTTGTGCTGCACTTGGGTTTCTATATTGTGACTTTATCAGTCCAGAGATAAATGGTGGATGATGAGTTTGAGGTAACAATCCCTAAGCCTGGAGTCGATGTGTTCAGTCCATCAGTCATGACTCATATTAAGACTTTTATAAAGATTGATGAACTGATTACATCGACTCTAGACTGAGGGGACTGATTACCTCAAACTCCTGCTCATCTTACACCATTCTACTTTGTATTGTACCTCTCTTCTGTTCCAGTACATCACTTCCAGGTACTGTACCTCACTTGTTCCAGTACATCACTTCCAGCTATTGCACCTCACTTGTTGCAGTACATTACTTCCAGGTACTGTACCTCACTTGTTCCAGTACATCACTTCCAGCTATTGTACCTCACTTGTTGCAGTACATCACTTCCAGGTACAACACCTCACTTGTTCCAGTACATCACTTCCAGGTACAACACCTCACTTGTTCCAGTACATCACTTCCAGGTACAACACCTCACTTGTTCCAGTACATCACTTCCAGGTACAACACCTCACTTGTTCCAGTACAACATCCTCGGACAATTATAAAAGTTGGTAGCAGTTGATCATATAGCTTATGTAACTAGTTCCTCTGACCAGGCACACGAGAGGAGATAATCCACGCAGCAGTGAAAGTTCCTACTGAGAAGTGAAAGTCACTGCTCAGGGAAAGAAGATTGGTGACACTTTGGAGGAAGGCTGATGCTCCACCCTCTGCCTTCAGTAGGTGCATCTTAACACATGTACTTTCAGGGTATACCTTAGGAGAGCCTCTACTAACCTGCGGGTAGCCAGGCAGTGCTGGTTGTCTCCTTACCAGATGGTGGAGTCATTTGTAAGCTGCTTGAAGACTGGGTAGGACGAACCTCCGAGGGAAGGTAAGAGCTGTACCCCAGAGCAGCCTGCGTCTCATATCTTGGAGATAAATGATGAAAAGCTGACAGGAGGTGCCAAGAAAAAGGCAAATTTACCAGATATGCCTGTCCAAAGGCAAAATGTTTCAATTAAGCTCCACTTTGTAACTGACTTTTTTTTAATCTGTGATTTCTGGCAATAGTTGTAGTAGAGCAGCCAAGATGCAAGAGGGAATTCATGCTACTGTCTCTCCAAACCTCATTTTCTCGAGAAACTCAGAGCGCAGCAGCAGCGCAATCACTCTCTCCACCACACACGTCCTGTCTTCAGGTTTGTGAGAAACCCAGAGTTGATACAATATAAAACGCCAGTACAAGAGTGGCATGTGTTGGCGTCGCCAACGCATGCAACAAGTGGAAATATAAACACATATGCAGTATAATGTGATCCTTTATTGACAACGTTTCACCCACACAGTGGGCTTTTTCAAGTCACACACAGATCTACCTGGGGTGGAAGGTACGGGAGTATTTATAGTCATGTTCAGAATGTTGAGGTCAGGTGGAGAATGCTGCATCTGATGATCTACCGGGTGGGGTTATAGTCTCTTTGGTAGCTTGGCAGGGGTATTGGACAAGTTGTGAGTAGACCTTCTGCAGTGTTCTATGTTCTTATGTGGGATAGCGATGAAGAAGTTTCTTGGCGAGTGGTTCCTGGAGTTTACCTGGAGAGAGTTTCGGGGGTCAACGCCCCCGCGGCCCGGTCTGTGACCAGGCCTCCTGGTGGATCAGAGCCTGATCAACCAGGCTGTTGCTGCTGGCTGCACGCAAACCAACGTACGAGCCACAGCCCGGCTGATCAGGAACTGACTTTAGGTGCTTGTCCAGTGCCAGCTTGAAGACTGCCAGGGGTCTGTTGGTAATCCCCCTTATGTGTGCTGGGAGGCAGTTGAACAGTCTCGGGCCCCTGACACTTATTGTATGGTCTCTTAACGTGCTAGTGACACCCCTGCTTTTCATTGGGGGGATGGTGCATCGTCTGCCAAGTCTTTTGCTTTCGTAGTGAGTGATTTTCGTGTGCAAGTTCGGTACTAGTCCCACTGTGTGGGTGAAACGTTGTCAATAAAGGATCACATTATACTGCATATGTGTTTATATTTCCATTGTGTCGGTATTTTATACCATTTATTTCCACATGCAACAAGTGCTGCAGGTTGCATTATACTTGATCCATCAGGTGGTGCACCTGATGGTTCACCAACTAGTGCACCTGATGATCCACCAGCTAGTGCACCTGGTCCACCAACTAGTGCACCTGATGGTCCACCAGCTAGTGCACCTGATGATCCACCAACTAGTGCACCTGATGATCCACCAACTAGTGCACCTGATGATCCACCAATTAGTGCACCTGATCCACCAGCTAGTGCACCTGATGATCCAACAGCTAGTGCACCTGATGATCCACCAGCTAGTGCACCTGATGATCCACCAGCTAGTGCACCTGATCCACCAGCTAGTGCACCTGATGATCCACCAGTTAGTGCACCTGATGGTCCAACCATCCATTAACGTCACAGATCATCTCAACATTGCAACTGGTTGGTTAACGAGGGAAACACAAGCAACAACGTTTTCCACATTACTCAGGAACAAAATTTAACAGTTGAAATAAAAATCGCCATAATATAAGGTAAATAAAACAGGTGGAATGGTTTCTTGGTGCCTTAGACTAAGCCTGATCAACCAGGCTGTTAGTGTTGGCCGCACGCAAACCGACATATGAACCACAGCCCAGCTGGTCAGGTACTGACTTTAGGTGTTTGTCCAGTGCCAGCTTGAAGACAGCCAGGGATCTATTGGTAATCCCCCTTATGTTTGCTGGGAGGCAGTTGAACAGTCTTGGGCCCCTGACACTGGTAAAACACTCTTGATAAATGAACTGTAACCACCCTTCCATAATATTTGGACACGGTTTTTGTGTGTAGAGCTGTATCAAGTTAAACAGACGAGGGCAATGACCTGCAGGTGATTTCTGTAGAAAGATGAATTGAAAGCAAATGAAGACCAACACACCACCACACACTGAGGTCCGGGGTTCGAATCTCCTCCGGTACGGCTGGAAAATATTAGAGATGTGCTTCCATATGACACCTGCTGTCCCTGTCCCTGTTCATTCATCAGTTTAAAATAGGTACCTGGGTGTTAGTGGACTGGTGTGGGTCGCATCCTGGGACAAAACTGTCCTAATTTATGGGAAATGCTCAGCATAACAAGGGGCTTTCTATATAGTAGTATGTCACTGATGTCAGCTATGGTCTGTATACCTTGTATATGTTCTTGTAGTAGATAAAGATGTATATATATCAGAACAGTTATGCCGAAATGTTACTTGGTTTCTGATCAGTAAATTTGACCAATTCCTGTTGCTAAACGAACCTTAAGAGCAGATGGGAGCAATTAATTGTGTTTTCCTCTCATCCGATTTCTTTCATTTTTGGTGTAAATTAAGAGGTGTTGGTTCTCTTTCTTTTAAATTTTTTTCAATAAGGTAGCCAAAAAAAAAATTGAAAAAAAAAATTACTGAAAATGACTTTTGACAACAAGCTGGGCCTAAATGGTACTACGGAAGGTTGTTTGGCGACTTTCTGCTCGTAAAACAATGCTAATGGACCCCAGTGGACATAAGTCACTCTGTCTTCTTTGGGTCGTCCCAGGTTCCTTACACATATACTGCTATGTATGATAATCTATGTAATTGTATTTCTGTATACCTGAATAAACTAAATGCATAATTTCGATGAGGAATAATCCTGTAAATATCTTTTATTCCACAAAAAAATAAATTTGGTAAGCTTTTGAGGTCGCAAAATATCTTCCCTTTACTCCTACACAAATCACAAAATATTTGGAATATTTCTGTGGAAAATATTTTAATCTTCCGAAGCTATAGTGCCTAATAGGTGTTTAATGTGTCGATATGGGTCAAAAATGTATTTGAAAATGGAATAGAGCCAATAGGGAAGCCCTGCGCCTGCGCTGATGGGCAGGGGAGAGGTCGAGACGGGGCATCAGGGAACGGGAGTGTTTGGAATGGAGTTAAGAGGCTGTGAAAACATGAGACCAGAAAATTGGCGTTCACGGCGGCCTAAGGATTAATATAGGCCTCACTTCATAATAGGAAGTGTTGTAACTGTCCCTGGTGCAGAGTGAGGGAATGTGATTTACGGGACCGCTGCAATAAGTGGTAAAATTAGTGAATTGGTAGGACCGGCGGTGACTGGTGTGACGCCATGGAGTATGTCCAGGGAAAATACCCGTGATTTAATCATCACTCATTGGTCTCAGATCTTAATGGAGTGACCTCTAATGTGCATAATAATTATGATATGTTAAATCTTCTTGTGAATTGTAATGTAATCAGTGATAATAACACTAAGTTAAGAGAATGCGTGAAGTGAAATAAGTCGCCTTGCTCCGAGTGAGTGTGCACGTGTAGACCTCATGGTTCCTGTCCTGAGGATAGTGAAGTTTTATGGAGTCACGACTTCTAAACCTGGACAAACCAACGGATACCTCGTCCTGCTGGAATAAGAACCGTGTCTGTGTAACAGAACATCGAAATGAGATGGTGAATGGAGGAAATAAGGAGCATCAATCACCCACAGTTAAGTAACCCTTCTAGTTATAGCAAATTGATACTGGCCAGTTAGGTGTGTTGTAATTGGATAGGTTGTGGGTGATCCAGCTACATCAAGTGACCAGAGAATATCTGGTAAGTGGTGGTATTATGTACAAGTGTTTTTCCTTGATGGATATATACATGTGCAACCTACTCCCCCCCCCTTCATTCAGTTAAACTAATATAATCTATACAGTCCACAGGGCTCTGGTGGCCTGGTGGCTAACGCTCTCGCTTCACACGGCGAGGGTCTGGGTTCGATTCCCAGCCAGAGTAGAAACATTGGACGTGTTTCTTTCCACCTGTTGTCTATGTTCCCCATCAGTAAAATGGGTACCTGGGTGTTAGTCGACTGGTGTGGGTCGCATCCTGGGACACTGACCTAATTTGCCCGAAATGTACCGAAATGCGGAGCATAACAAGGGACTTTCTATATAGTAGTATGTCATTGTTGTCAGCTAGGACTGTATACCTTGTACATGTACTTGTAGTAAATAAAGATATTAATTAGTAGCGCCGTACTTGCGGGTGCTACCCGTCATACTGGTCTCGGATAGATATGGGTAAGCTTGTGAGGTCGAAGGAACCACCTGCAGTGGCCAGGGGTGGCTAAATTTTCTCACATGTCTACACGGGGTGACTACGGTAAACAATATGGTTGTTGTCTCCCAATGAGATTACTTGTATGCATGTAATGTTGAGATACATACGGGTAACCCCTATAAAATTTTCCATAATTTCCAATAAAACATCTTCAAAATTAAAAACAATTAGTGTTGTATGATTCTTGTGAAAATCATTTAATTAAATAGTAAATGTTCACCGTACCTCATGACTCACGATTTTTTTTTTTTTTTTTTCGAAAAAATCGATTTTTTTTTTTTCCAGTGTTTCCGTATGAAACTATTGATATAGTACAGTTAGCCTCACAAACACTCCGTTTTCTCTTATCCCAGAACCTCAGGAGACCAGGAATGGAAAGAAATGGTCAGAGTGATAACTATTATATCTTGGGTCTGCCCGCAACCACTCGTCATATTATGGTGTATTTTATTCATTCAAGAGTGTATATTATCTTTCTATGTTATTTATATTGTTTATTATGTCACATTACCTGGAGTTTACCTGGAGAGAGTTCCGGGGGTCAACGCTCCTGCGGCCCGGTCTGTGACCAGGCCTCCTGGTGGATCAGAGCCTGATCGACCAGGCTGTTACTGCTGGCTGCACGCAAACCAACGTACGAGCCACAGCCCGGCTGATCAGGAACCGACTAGATCAATTGTGATAAATAAACCGTAGAGTTGATATTAGCATAATGAAATATATACCCATCCTCCGCTGACATCAGCAAATGTTCCCAGACGGTTCTTGATTGGCTCTCACACTGTATGCCAAATCGTCAATTATTATACAGTGGTCCCTCGTTGTTCGTAATTAATCCGTTCCTGGAGCCGTTTCTATAAACGAAATTTACGATTTACGAATCAATTTCCCCCATAAGAAATAATGTAAATACAATTAATCCGTTCCTGACACCCAGAAGTATTAAAACAAAAAAAATTTAACATGAAATATGCATGTAGTACATAAACAATACAATGGGAAATGATGAATGAAACATTAACAGCGTAACACTTACCTTTATTGGAGATTCTTCTTGGTGTATGGGAGACTGGAGGAGAGAGAGTGGATTGTTTATAGTTTGGAAGGGGAATCCCCTTCCATCAACACCTCAGGTACCAATTGCTTTCTGAGGTTGCTTCTCTTCTCTGTTTCTTAATGCCACTAGGACCACCTTGAGAGTCACTGGAGTCCTCTCTCACAAAATAACTGTGGAGAGAGCTCTGTTTCTGGCGTCTCTTTAACACTTTCCTAAAATGGCCCAAGACTTTGTCACTGTACATGTTGCCAACCTGGCTTGCAACAACCTTATTAGGGTGATGTTTCTCCATAAAGCTTTCCATCTTACCCCACATAGTAAAAATCTCTTTAATTTCTGAATAAGGCACCTTCTTCCATCTCTCTTCCTCCTCCTCTGCAGCAAGATTCTGAGCTGCGATGTGTTGCTCTTCCTGCTGAAGCTCTTGCAGCTCCTCAGTGGTGAGCTCTTCATTGTGGTCTTCCACCAATTCTTCCACATCCTCCAAACTCACATCCAACCTCATGGAACTCCCCAGTGCCACAGTTGATTTTACAACAGACATAGGCTCATTAGGGTCAGTCCCAAATTCTTCAAAATCCCTCTTGTCGACACAATCTGGCCACAATTTTTTCCAGGCAGAGTTCAAAGTCCTGGTAGTCACTCCCTCCCAAGCCATACCTATAAGGGTTATGCAGTGGAGGATGCTGAAGTGTTCTCTCCAAAATTCCCTTAGGGTCAAGTGAGTGTCTGTGGTCACAGTCAAGCACCTGTGAAACATTGCTTTTGTGTAGAGATTTTTTATGTTTGCAATAACCTGCTGGTCCATAAGTTGGAGGAGAGGAGTGGTATTCGGGGGCAAGAACTTTACTGTGATTAACCCAAACTCCTCGAAAATTAGGTCATCCAAGTTTGGAGGGTGAGCAGGTGCATTGTCCATTACTAGCAGGCACTTGAGATCCAATTTGTTTTCCAGGAGATACTCCTTCACACTAGGGCCAAACACTTCAATGAACCACTCGACGAAAATTTCCCTCGTGACCCATGCCTTACTATTAGATTTCCAAAACACACACAATTTACTCTTCATAACATTGTTTTTCCTGAACACTCTGGGATTTTCAGAATGGTACACTAGTAATGGCTTCACTTTGAAATCCCCACTAGCATTAGCACAGAACATTAGCATCAGCCTGTCTTTCACAGGCTTGTGTCCTGGCATTGCCTTTTCCTCTTGTGTAATGAAGGTCCTCTTTGGCATTTTCTTCCAAAAGAGGCCTGTTTAATCATGTATCTCTCCCTCCTGCGTTCCAGGGAATACAGGTTTAGGAACCTCAAGCGCTCCCAATAATTGAGGTGTTTTATCTCCGTTATGCGCGCCGTGAAAGTTCTCTGTACATTTTCAGGTCGGCAATTTCACCTGCCTTGAAAGGTGCTGTTAGTGTGCAGCAATATTCCAGCCTAGATAGAACAAGTGACCTGAAGAGTGTCATCATGGGCTTGGCCTCCCTAGTTTTGAAGGTTCATTATCCATCCTGTCATTTTTCTAGCAGATGCGATTGATACAATGTTATGGTCCTTGAAGGTGAGATCCTCCGACATGATCACTTCTTTGACGTTGGTGTTTCGCTCTATTTTGTGGCCAGAATTTGTTTTGTACTCTGGAAGATTTAATTTCCTCATGTTTACCATATCTGAGTAATTGAAATTTCTCATCGTTGAACTTCATATTGTTTTCTGCTGCCCACTGAAAGATTTGGTTGATGTCTGCCTGGAGCTTTGCAGTGTCTGTGGAAGACACTGTCATGCCGGGTGTCATCTGCAAAGGAAGACACGGTGCTGTGGCTGACATCCTTGTCTATGTCGGATATAAGGATGAGGAACAAGATGGGAGCGAGTACTGTGCCTTGTGGAACAGAGCTTTTCACTCTCTGTGTTCTGTTAGTGAGGAAATTATAGATCCATCGACCGACTTTTCCTGTTATTCCTTTAGCACGCATTTTGTGCGCTATTACGCCATGGTCACACTTGTCGAAGGCTTTTGCAAAGTCTGTATATATTACATCTGCATTCTTTTTGTCTTCTAGTGCATTTAGGACCTTGTCGTAGTGATCCACAGACAGACAGAACATCATCAGCCTGTCTTTCATGGCTTGTGTCCTGGCAAATGAAGGTCCTCTTTGGCATTTTCTTCCAAAAGAGGCCTGTTTCGTCACAATTGAACACTTGTTCAGGTTTCAGTCCTTCAGCCTCTATGTACTCCTGGAATTCATGCACATGTTTTTCAGCCGCCTTGTGGTCCGAACTGGCAGCCTCACCATGCCTTACCACACTGTGTATGCCAGTACAGTTCTTAAATCTCTCAAACCAGCCTTTGCTGGCCTTAAATTCACTCACTTCACCACTATTTGCAGGCAATTTCTTTACCAAATCTTCATGCAACTGCCTAGCCTTTTCACAAATAAACGAAGTCATAAGAGTATCTCCTGCTAATTGTTTCTCATTTATCCACACAAATAATAACTTCTCAACCTCTTCCAGTACTGGTGATCTCATTTTTGTCAGCATAGTTACTCCCTTTGCAAAAACAGCATCCTTTATTTCATTTTTCTTGGCCACTATGGAACATAAGGTTGTGTAGGGTTTCTTATACATCCTGGACAGTTCGGCCACACTTGTACCACTTTCATATTGTTCAATGATGATTTTCTTAAATTCAATCGTATTTCTCATCTTCTTTACCACAGGCTTGGCACTAGGAGCTTTCTTTGGAGCCATGGTAGCTTATTTAGTACTTGCAAGCACTAAAATAAATGGAATATTATGAAATATTTCGCTGGAGCACGTGAGGGGACCTTCGCTCACTGGTAAACAATGCCAGACTGGCTGCCGCCCTGGCTCATGCCGTGGGTACGCGTCCCGGACGAACTACGACTCGCGAGTCAACCTATGAAAAGCGAGTCCATGTTTATATGAAAATACCTCTATGATTGGCGAATTTTACGATTGCCGGGAACTACAAAAAGCTGGGGACCACTGTATTAGAAAGAATATTACAAGAAATAAATAAAAAAATTGAAAAAAATATGAAAACTGATGACCTAAGAGCAGGCATGCAACGAGTGGTAGGGCCATCATGTGTGTTAAAAATGACTATAATTCCTTGTAGGAGTATAGGAGCTCTTACTCAATCGACACCTCCCTAATTAATCTGATGGCTTAGATCAGAACTGAAATGTCGATCAAAACTTTGTAATAATGTTGGTAGAATTACCGACAATATGTAAAGCAAAAGGACACAAGTGCAACTAATGTGACATTTTATTGTGGCAACGTTTCGCTCTCCAGGAGCTTTGTCAAGCTTGTCGGCTTAACAAAGCTCCTGGAGAGCGAAACGTTGACACAATAAAAAGATCAAAACTTTGGAGTCCAGTCCCTGGACCCATTATGTATCTCTGTAATCTTTTGACTACCGCCCACAGGATGGGTATGGGGTGCATAATTAACATATTAAACTAAGACGATAGTGAACACCATTGGAACAGACTTGCAAAAGGCCTTCGATGCTGTCAACTACAATATATTATTTAAGAAACTTCAAGCTATCGACATAGGTTCCATAGACTATTTTAGCAATAGGAAACAAATTGTTAAAATTAAGAAAACAGAATCAGAACCCCTGCCGATAACATGGCAAAGGGAAACCAAGCCTGTGCACATACTATGCACTTGGTATCTGCAGACATGGGAAATCTGGAAAAACAGACGGGACGTGCAACTATGGCCACCCTAGAAAATGCCATGCCCATATGACAACAGGAAAATGCAAACTCCCTTCCTGTAAGCTTTTTCACCCAGAAATGTGTACCTCTTCAGTACAGGAAAGATTGTGCTATAATTTAAATTGCCAGGCACACCATCTAAAGGCGACAAAAAGATACAAAACATCCAGGCCATGGGAAAACCTGGGTAGCCACAGCCACTCAAGAGGGAGAGGTCTTTTAGTGCCAGGAAGAAAAAAAAAAACTGGCAGGAAATGGCAGAAATCGTACACCAAATCCAGTCATTCCTGGAGTGGAACCACAGTCGATGGCCTCCACTCCAAACCAACAGATACAGATACTAATGCCGGAAAAAAAAATCCCCCCCCAGAACCAACAATACCACCAGTCCGATGACATTCTTCTTTGCAAATATACAGGGTCTAAAGCCAGCAACAAACAACAAAATACCTTTCATCCGTGGACTGCTTGCAGAGGCAAAGGCAATGTTCGCGGCTTTCACCGAGACCCACATAAAGGATCACTTGGACAACGAAATATGGATCCCAGGTTACAACCTACACAGATGTAACAGAGTGAACAGGCAAAGGGGGGGGGGGTTGGCCTGTACATTGCAGAGTCACTTGTTTGCACAGAACTGCTAAATGCCTCAAATGATGTAGTGGAAGTTTTAGCAGTAAAGGTCGAGAACCAAAACCTAGTCATTGTGGTAGTCTAGAAGCCTCTGGATGCAACATCACAGCAATTCCAGGAACAGCTGTTAAAAATTGACCACTGTCTGGAAAATCTTCCAGCTCCTGCACCCAACATCTTGCTCCTGGGGGATTTCAACTTAAGGCACCTAAAATGGAGGAATATAGCAAATAATAATATTGTTGCAGTAATAACACCAGGAGGCAGCTCTGATGAAAACTCACACTCACACGAGCTTTTAAATCTCTGCACAAAATTCAATTTAAACCAGCAAATAATAGAGCCTACTAGACTGGATAATACACTAGACCTCATCTTCACTAACAATGATGATCTGATAAGAAATGTCACCATATCAAAAACAATATACTCAGATCACAACATAATTGAGGTTCAGACACGTATGAGTGGAGCCCCAGACAGACATAATGAGACTAGTCACGAGGGAGCATTCACCAAATTCAACTTCAATAACAAAAACATAAAGTGGGACCAAGTAAACCAAGTCCTAACCGATATAAGCTGGGAAGATATACTAAGCAACACAGACCCCAACTTATGCCTAGAACAGATTAACTTGGTGGCACTCGATGTATGCACAAGGCTTATTCCTCTAAGAAAAAGGAGGAGTAGATGTAAAATAGAAAGAGACAGGCGCTCCCTTTACAGGTGACGGAAAAGAATAACAGAGCGACTAAAAGAGGTCTGAAATGCGTAGGGAGACATTGGTCAGAGAAATAGCAAGCATCGAACTTAAGCTAAAGGAATCTTATAGGAGTCAGGAATCGTGGGAAGAACTAAAAGCCATAAATGAAATCGAAAGAAACCAAAGTATTTCTTCTCCTATGCCAAATCAAAGTCGAGAACAATGTCCAGTATTGGGCCCCTACTTAAACAAGATGGGTCCTACACAGATGACAGCAAGGAAATGAGTGAGCTACTCAAGTCCCAATATGACTCAGTTTTTAGCAAGCCGCTAACCAGACTGAGAGTCGAAGATCAAAATGAATTTTTTATGAGAGAGCCACAAAATTTGGTTAACACAAGCCTATCCGATGTTATCCTGACGCCAAATGACTTCAAACAGGCGATAAATGACATGTCCATGCACTCTGACCCAGGGCCTGACTCGTGGAACTCCGTGTTCATCAAGAACTGCAAGAAGCCCCTATCACGAGCCTTTTCCAAACTATGGAGAGGGAGCATGGACACGGGGGTCGTCCCACAGTTACTAAAAACAACAGACATAGCCCCACTCCACAAAGGGGACAGTAAAGCAACAGCAAAGAACTACAGACCGATAGCACTAACATCCCATATCATAAAAATCTTTGAAAGGGTCCTAAGAAGCAAGATCACCACCCATCTAGAAACCCATCAGTTACACAACCCAGGGCAACATGGGTTTAGAACAGGTCGCTCCTGTCTGTCTCAACTATTGGATCACTATGACAATGTCCTAAATGCACTAGAAGACAAAAAGAATGCAGTTGTAATATTTACAGACTTTGCTAAAGCCTTCGACAAGTGTGACCATGGCGTAATAGCGCACAAAATGCGTGCTAAAGGAATAACAGGAAAAGTCGGTCGATGGATCTATAATTTCCTCACTAAGAGAACACAGAGAGTAGTCGTCAACAGAGTAAAGTCCGAGGCAGCTACAGTGAAAAGCTCTGTTCCACAAGGCACAGTACTCGCTCCCATCTTGTTCCTCATCCTCATATCCGACATAGACAAGGATGTCAGCCACAGCACCGTGTCTTCCTTTGCAGATGACACCCGAATCTGCATGACAGTGTCTTCCATTGCAGACACTGCAAGGCTCCAGGCGGACATCAACCAAATCTTTCAGTGGGCTGCAGAAAACAATATGAAGTTCATCGATGAGAAATTTCAATTACTCAGATATGGTAAACACGAGAAAATTAAATCTTCATCAGAGTAGAAAACAAATTCTGGCCACAAAATAGAGCGAAACACCAACGTCAAAGACCTGGGAGTGATCATGTCGGAGGATCTCACCTTCAAGGACCATAACATTGTATCAATCGCATCTGCTAGAAAAATGACAGGATGGATAATGAGAACCTTCAAAACTAGGGAGGCCAAGCCCATGATGACACTCTTCAGGTCACTTGTTCAATCTAGGCTGGAATATTGCTGCACACTAACAGCACCTTTCAAGGCAGGTGAAATTGCTGACCTAGAAAATGTACAGAGAACCTTCATGGCGTGCATAACGGAGATAAAACACCTCAATTACTGGGAGTGCTTGAGGTTCCTAAACCTGTATTCCCTGGAACGCAGGAGGGAGAGATACATGATTATATACACCTGGAAAATCCTAGAGGGACTAGTACCGAACTTGCACACGAAAATCACTCACTACGAAAGCAAAAGACTTGGCAGACGATGCAACATCCCCCCAATGAAAAGCAGGGGTGTCACTAGCACGTTAAGAGACCATACAATAAGTGTCAGGGGCCCGAGACTGCTCAACTGCCTCCCAGCATACATAAGGGGGATTACCAACAGACCCCTGGCAGTCTTCAAGCTGGCACTGGACAAGCACCTAAAGTCGGTTCCTGATCAGCCGGGCTGTGGCTCGTACGTTGGTTTGCGTGCAGCCAGCAGCAACAGCCTGGTTGATCAGGCTCTGATCCACCAGGAGGTCTGGTCACAGACCGGGCCGCGGGGGCGTTGACCCCCGGAACTCTCTCCAGGTCCAGGTAAACTCCAGTTCCCCAAGGTAGTATTCTGGGTCTCTTATTATTCTTACGTATGTAAACAACATGCCCATCAGTGTCAAGTGCAAACTCCTACTGTATGAAGATGACAGTGCTCTGTTAGTGTCAGGTAAAGACCTATACGATATAGCTAATGTAATAACACTAGAACTGGAGTCCTGCAGCAAATGGTTAGTAGACAAGAAACTATCGTAACACCTCCGGAAAACGGAAGCCATTCTCTTGGGCATGAAACATAAACTGAGAAAGGTAAATAATTTTAATGTCATGTGTGATGGGGAACCCATCACTTCAGTTTCATCAGTAAAATATCTGGGAATCCCCTTTGACCCATGAATGTCAGGAGAATTGATAGGAAACAGTGTAGTAAAGAAAGCGAATGCCAGACTGAAGGGTAGCGTGCACAGTGTGTTATCCTTTTTTTTATTTTTCGACCGATTTCTTTTATTTTTGGTGTACGTTTAGAAGTGCATATGTAAATGAATATGACAAAGTTTCAGTGAGATTGGCTACAAGCAACAGAGAAAAAAATATTTACTGATTTTGACATATGGCAGAATGACATGACAAATTGGCACTACGTGTGACACTTCCGACAATCCCAGCTGTTAGAATATGTCTAACACGAATTTTTTGGTGGATGAAATTAATCTAATATACCTTATTATTATGGTGAAAAAAAATACATTTGGTGCGCTTTTTTGACATTCACCAAAATATCTGCCTTTTATCCCCCATAAAATAAAAAAATATTTGAAATATTCCAAAAACTTTACCATTGTAGTTATTCTTAATGACCTTGGTGTAGCAGATAGTCTTTTTAGTATGATAATAAGATGTTATCTTCATTGTAGAATAATAAGAAAATATTATAACCTTTATACTATAATAATAAGGTAAAAGGACCCCAATGGAAATAAGTCACTCTGTCTGACTTTTTTGGGTTATCCTAGGTTCTCTACACATATGCTGCTATGTATGATAATTCTATGTAACTGTATTTGTGTATACCTGAATAAACTTATTTACTTACTTACTAATCAGAAAGTCAAACACACTTTGTTTTATATTGTCTGTGAAAATAATTTCAATCCAATTATTAATAATGGCGCAGTCACAAGCAGTACACCAAAATCTTACTGTCGAGATATTCGGGTAAACGCGCGGACAAGCTAATTACATCAAGAAATTTAAAAAAAAAAAATCACGAAATTCGCGCTACTTTGTGCTTTTTTTTAAGCGACATATGTGATTTCTTATTGTTTCCCATGTATATTATACCGTTTTCTGTGGTGCTACCATAGGTAACATAGAAAACCATTCTCTTTTAGTGAGCAGCTGACGTAATCATTTCATAAAGGTCAGCCACCACCTCCGGGTATAATATATAAGTAAGTAAGTAAGTAAGTTTATTCAGGTATACACAAATACAGTTACATAGAATTATCATACATAGCAGCATATGTGTAGAGAACCTGGGATAACCCAAAAAAGTCAGACAGAGTGACTTATTTCCATTGGGGTCCTTTTACCTTATTAAGATAAGATTTCGTTCGGATTTTTAACCCCGGAGGGTTAGCCACCCAGGATAACCCAAGAAAGTCAGTGCGTCATCGAGGACTGTCTAACTTATTTCCATTGGGGTCCTTAATCTTGTCCCCCAGGATGCGACCCACACCAGTCGACTAACACCCAGGTACCTATTTGCTGCTAGGTGAACAGGACAACAGGTGTAAGGAAACGTGTCGAATGTTTCCACCCGCCGGGAATCGAACCCGGGCCCTCCGTGTGTGAAGCGGGAGCTTTAGCCACCAGGCTATCTACTACACCAAGGTCATTAAGACTATCTACAATACGAGGGTCATTACTAGGAATAAGGTAAAATTTACACGTATGTTAGCTAAAAAATAGAAAATCATTCCCCTCCCTTTCTGTAGCTACATTCATCAGACACCTTTTGGCACTCTTCTTGAACTGGTTCATTGTATGACTGGCTTTGACATGTGCGGGTAGTCTGTCCCATTCCTTTATTGCTGTACAATAAAAGGTGTTTGACGCCTGGCCACTGACTGTGGGTACGTCAAAGTTGTGCTTTCTCCCCCTAGTACCATGATTGCTTTGGTTCCCAACCTTGACAAAATTGACAGCAAGATATTCTGGACACTGTTTGTGAGCATTTTATAAACATGATTTAGCTTCAGTTGTTTTACTCTGTCTTCAACATTCAGCATATCCAACTGCTGTAATTCATCCTGGCCTACATGTTCTCTTGGTCCCAGCCCCAGGATGAATCTTACGATTTTGTTCTGGGTGATTTGCAGTCTATCTTTCAGTTTTTTTGTCAAGGCAGAGTACCATGAAGAGCAAGCGTAATCCATATGGCATTATATAAGGGCTAGACATAGGGTCCTGCGAGCCTCAGTAGGTAGACACTGTGCTTGTCTATACAGGAACTTCAGTCTGGCATTCGCCTTCTTTACTACACTGTTCTCTATCAATTCTCCTGACATGCATGGGTCAAAGGGGATTCCCAGATATTTTACTGATGAAACCAAAGTGATGGGCTCCCCATTACATTGAACATTAAAATTATTTACCCTTCTCAGTTTATGTTTCGTGCCAAAGAGAATGGCTTCAGTTTTCCCTAGGTGTAATGATAGTTTGTTGTCTACTAACCATTTGCTGCAGGACTCCAGTTCCAGTGTTAAAACATCAGCAATATCTTGCGGGTCTTTACCTGACACTAACAGAGCACTGTCATCTACATACAGTAGGAGTTTGCACTTGACACTGATAGGCATATCATTGACATAACATAAGAATAATAAGGGACCCAGAATACTACCTTGGGGAACTCCACATGTTATCGGCAGGGGTTTTGATTCCGTTTTGTTGATTCTGACTATTTGTCTCCTGTTGCTAAGGTAGGACTTAAACCAGTCTACAGAACCTATACCGATAGCTTGAAGTTTCTTACATAATATATTGTGGTTGGCAGTATCGAAGGCCTTTTGCAGGTCTAAGGTTACCATACCTATGAGGTTCCCCTTTGACATTTCAGTTCTCAGGTAATCCATCAGATTAATAAGGGAGGTGTCGGTTGAGTAGGATCTTCTAAAGCCCGATTGATAGCTATGGAGAATGCTGTTGTCATTAAGGTACTTAACTACTTGAGAGTACACCGCCCTCTCCAGAATTTTAGATATTATACTGAGTATACTAACAGGCCTATAGTTGCTTACATCAGACCTACTATTTTTCTTGAAGATAGGAGTAACTCTGGCCTCCTTGAACCCCTCCGGTACGGTATTAGTGGTGATTGATAGATTTATTATGTGAGCAATAGGGATTGACAGTTCAGAAGCACCATCTTTTAGGAACTTAGACGGGATGTTATCAGGGCCTGTGCTCTTAGTTGGGTTTAACCTGCTTAGTTCTTTTTGAAGAAAGTCATGAGATACACTTACTAGTTGACAACTGTTTGGGGTCACCCCTTTATTGGTATAGTATGTTTGAAACTTACCAGAGTCTGTGTTAAAGGTATTTGATGCAGCTGGTAGTTTATTTACTAATGTTGATGCAACAGATGTGTAGTAGGAATTAAAGCAATTTGCCACCTTAGATGTTTCGTGGCATACCTCATTATCGATAGTGAGTACTATGTTAGACCTATCTACTGGCTTATGGCTATACCCCAACTGTTTTAGTTGTTGCCAGAGCTTTCTGGGGTTATTCTTATACTCTTCAATTTTTGAGCAATAGTGCTTTGCCTTTGCTCCTTTTATAAGTCTCTGTACTCTGTTCCTCACCCATTGGAATTCATTTAGTGCTGCAATATCCTGTCTGTTTGCTTTAAATCTTTTTAGCAACTGGTCTCTGAATTTCATATTATCTAATATCTCAGTAGTCATCCAGGGTTCAGTTCTTCGTTTAATCCTAACCTCTTTAACTGGGGCAATATTATCAAGGATGGTAGTGAATATTGTTTTGAATTTTTCCCAGGCATCGTTTACGTCCGTGCAACTTATCTCTGTCCAGTCACAATTGTGTAGCCTATTTACCAGTGTTTCTTTACTGTAGTTTCTAGTAGACCTCATTTTTATTGTCCTGTGTAGGCCTATCCTATCCCTAGTGATTTTCCTGGTGCAGTAAATGATGAAATGATCACTATTTTGGCTGACTTTCTTATGCATTTATCCAATTTATCTTATGCATACTATCATTATTGAATAAATGATATAAGCAGAAAAAAGGATATTAGTAATAACAGCGTCAGTATAAGACAGCTTGTGAGTAGTGATCAGACTGATGTCATCGGCAACTGGATGTTGCATCATCATGCAAGCTCCTCCACGAGCCCCGTGAGGGTGGGGAATGTGGTTAGGCCTAGGGTCACTTGGTCCCAAAGATGAGGGGGTTCTTGTACCTCCTCCCATAGCAGACTTAGGTCTCGAGATACTCCCCAGATAGGGAGCCAAGGCTTGGTCACCACTACTTGGAAAAGACCCGGGCCGGAAGAATACCAGCGAATAAAAAAAAAAATCTGATATCTCGGACACCATGCCCAGCCCTTCTAGGGTAGAGTAGGTGCCTGAGCCAGAATTGCAGCTCACAAGACTGCCATTCCCATTAGTCCCCTTGGGGCGGGGATGGCAGACCAGAGAGGCCTAACTTGTGGCTAGGCCTGGGGACAGTTGGTCCCAAAGATGAGGAGTTACTAGTGCCTCCTCCCATGGAATACTTAGGTCTCAGACACTCCCAAGTGGTGGCCGGGCCACCACTTGGAAAAGGCCCGGGCCGGGAGAATACCGGCGAATCTTTAATAATAATAATAACCTCTGATATAAGCTGCTCCTACATTGTAATGATATTAAGTGGTAAATTTAATGCATTAGAAACAAAAATAGAAAAATAAACAAACAAAAAATATATAAAAAATTCACCTCGCACTTACGCATATATTTACCTGGCGGGTCGTCACTTGACGTGTTTCAATGGCTCTAATTTGCTTTAGAAGCATTGTATTACGATGGGGTTTTCACCAAAATGTTCCCACATACCAACACTATTTTTCTGTAAACAAAACCCAGAATCATATTTTTTCACATAATTATCATGACCGCGTCAGAAATTGACACTCTACAGACAACCATAGTGTCTGCCTACTGAGGCTCGCAGGACCCTATGTCTAGCCCTTATACAGTTTCGATTCTTATGACCAGAGTCTTTGGTAAGATGGGTAAGGAAGAAGGATGGGTAAGGATAGAAATATTGGAAAAGGGTGGGAGGGGAGTGTGAGGTAGGATATAAAAGGTAAGTGACACAACCACTTTGGTGCAATTTAAAAAGTGTATGTGAAAAAATAGAATATTCTTGAAGGAGTATAATACTAACCCATCAGAGCCACATAGATATAACAGATATATAGGTACACGACTCTGAATTGGTAGTATATATACAAGTTACAATTTTTTTTTCTTGCGATTGCATAACGAATATTTAAACGACAAGACAAGGCGGTAATCTGGACAGTTCGTAAAGAATTACTTGACACGCTACCTTCTTTCAAGGTGGTGTCCCCCCATAGTAAATGTAGCATATTTATAACAATAGATGTAGAAGTAGACCTTATACAGTGCCATATGGATTACGCTTGCTCTTCAAGGTACTCTGCCTTCACAAAAAAAATGAAAGATAAACTGCAAATCACCCAGAACAAAATGGTAAGATTCATCCTGGGGCTGGGTCCAAGAGAACATGTAGGCCAGGGTGAATTACAACAATTGGATATGCTGAATGTTGAAGACAGAGTAAAACAACTGAAGTTAAATCAAGTTTATAAGAGTGATCACGAACAGTGTCCAGAATATCTTGCTGGGAACCATAGCAATCATAGTACTATGACTCACGAAATCGTAATGACACGATTGCAAACAAACCATACCACCCGTGGTATGGTTTTATTATAGTACTAGGGGGAGAGAGCATAACTTTGTAGTATCCACAGTCAGTGGCCAGGCTTCAAACACCTTTGTGAAAATTTGTCTGGACTGCCTCCATGTGAGATGCTTACCCTAGCAAGCTCTGTTGACACCGAGCCCTGAGGTCGGCACTTCAGTCTCACAAGTGGCCTATAGGAGAGATTTCCACAAATGACTGATGTTGCAAAAAAATCTCGCCTGCATGCACGAATAAAGGGCTGACTTGGTGTTGGAGAATATATTCCGATCTTCAACCTCCCTAAGCTTTAGCCCCTCTGGACTTCCCCTCAGAACCATGTGCAACCGGAAGTCTTAATTCCTGCAATATTCAGTCGGTATTAGTGACCTGCCTGCACCTCAGAAATTCCTGTTTCCAAGGGGGTGAGTATCCCCTAGCATAACTAAGCAGAAAGTGACACTAGCTTCTAAGGCCTAACCACGAAGAGTCGCCGGCACATACCGATCATTTGGCCGTCCAGCTGCACAAAGCCACACAGTTTAACTCACTCGCAAATTCCCCCCAGAAGCTGGTCAGAAAACTGAGAAGGAAAGGGAGGTCTTGTCTTACTGTATGAGCCTGACAGAGGAAGACATCTACAGTACTTCGAGGTGCCTCCACCAGATTTCCCCAGGGTCTAGTATGTGTAGACACGTGGGGCACCGCCCTGATGTTCACGGCACTTGTTACTCGGTTGGTGTCTGATCTCAGAAGAAGGCACTGCGATCTCAAAACCCCTTGCCCCAGAATTCAAACTTGGGCTGCCAGTTCTCCCTGGCTAATATAACCTAGGGTATGCCTACATTATCGGCCTATTACTACCTACGTTAAGGTCTTAGGTCTACATTATTATTATCTACAGTTGCCTCAATAATCCTAATATTAGTTCACTAACAGTATAAACTACTTACTTCTTCCTTGAAGGGTAAATCTATCAATTAAGATGTACCTCCCAACCACCTTTGCCAACCCGGGTGTGTGTGTGTTTTTTGAGTGGGTGTAAGGGCCACCCAACTCAGCCGTTCCATCCGCGACATGTTGGGATCTTTGTACGACGTATCTGTCCTGTGGAACTTTAGGACCGAATAAATTTCCACAACCTTTTATTGTACAGAAATAATGGAAGGGAACAGAGTGCCTGCACATGTCAAAGCCAGTCACGACATGAACCAGTTCAAGAAGAGGAGAGCCAAAAGGTGTATGATGAATGTAGCTACAGAAAGAGAGAATTTTATATTTGTTTTTTAGCTAATACACATGTAAATATAAATAACTCTTTTTACCTTATTCCTAGTATATCTCCTTTATAGTATAATAATAAGATATTATCTTCTTTATAGTATAATAATAAGGTATTAAAAGGACCTCAATAACAATAAGCCGCTCTGACTTTTTTTGGGTCATCCCAGGTTCTCTACACATATGCTGCTATGATAATCTATGTAACTGTATTTGTATATACCTGAATAAACTTACAACAATGGAGCTAAGCTATTTTTCTATATGATTAGCTCAATTTTCGCTTTTTGTCGATTTTTTTTTTTAATTCGCGCGGCACGCACGTGATACCCCCACCCCCGCGCTAGAAATTAAAGTTACAGTACTTCTAGATACCATTTTTCACGTTTCTTTCAGGATTAATTTCGGTTTGTAAATTAGTATAAAAAATATATAAATTCATAAAAGGAACAAAGGCAAAGCACTATTGCTCAAAAATTGAAGAGTATAAACATAACCTCAGAAAGCTGTGGCAACAAATAAAAGTTCCTAAAAGATGGTGCTTCTGAACTGTCAATCCCTATTGCTCACATAATAAATTTGTCCATCACCACTAATGAGTGTTTGATAGGAGTGAATGGAGACAAATGGTTTTTAATACTTGACGTGCTGTTGGAGTGTGAGCAAAGTAACATGAAGGGATTCAGGGAAACCGGCAGGCGGGACTTCAGTCCTGGAGATGGGAAGTACAGTGCCTGCACTCTGAAGGAGGGGTGTTAATGTTGCAGTTTAAAAACTGTAGTGTAAAGCACCCTTCTGGCAAGACAGTGATGGAGTTTACCTGGAGAGAGTTCCGGGGGTCAACGCCCCCGCGGCCCGGTCTGTGACCAGGCCTCCTGGTGGATCAGAGCCTGATCAACCAGGCTGTTGCTGCTGGCTGCACGCAAACCAACTTACGAGCCACAGCCCGGCTGATCAGGAACTGACTTTAGGTGCTTGTCCAGTGCCAGCTTGAAGACTGCCAGGGGTCTGTTGGTAATCCCCCTTATGTATGCTGGGAGGCAGTTGAACAGTCTCGGGCCCCTGACACTTATTGTATGGTCTCTTAACGTGCTAGTGACACCCCTGCTTTTCATTGGGGGGATGGTGCATCGTCTGCCAAGTCTTTTGCTTTCGTAGTGAGTGATTTTCGTGTGCAAGTTCGGTACTAGTCCCTCTAGGATTTTCCAGGTGTATATAATCATGTATCTCTCCCTCCTGCGTTCCAGGGAATACAGGTTTAGGAACCTCAAGCGCTCCCAGTAATTGAGGTGTTTTATCTCCGTTATGCGCGCCGTGAAAGTTCTCTGTACATTTTCTAGGTCAGCAATTTCACCTGCCTTGAAAGGTGCTGTTAGTGTGCAGCAATATTCCAGCCTAGATAGAACAAGTGACCTGAAGAGTGTCATCATGGGCTTGGCCTCCCTAGTTTTGAAGGTTCTCATTATCCATCCTGTCATTTTTCTAGCAGATGCGATTGATACAATGTTATGGTCCTTGAAGGTGAGATCCTCCGACATGATCACTCCCAGGTCTTTGACGTTGGTGTTTCGCTCTATTTTGTGGCCAGAATTTGTTTTGTACTCTGATGAAGATTTAATTTCCTCATGTTTACCATATCTGAGTAATTGAAATTTCTCATCGTTGAACTTCATATTGTTTTCTGCAGCCCACTGAAAGATTTGGTTGATGTCCGCCTGGAGCTTTGCAGTGTCTGCAATGGAAGACACTGTCATGCAGATTCGGGTGTCATCTGCAAAGGAAGACACGGTGCTGTGGCTGACATCCTTGTCTATGTCGGATATGAGGATGAGGAACAAGATGGGAGCGAGTACTGTGCCTTGTGGAACAGAGCTTTTCACCGTAGCTGCCTCGGACTTTACTCTGTTGACGACTACTCTCTGTATTCTGTTAGTGAGGAAATTATAGATCCATCGACCGACTTTTCCTGTTATTCCTTTAGCACGCATTTTGTGCGCTATTACGTCATGGTCACACTTGTCGAAGGCTTTTGCAAAGTCTGTATATATTACATCTGCATTCTTTTTGTCTTCTAGTGCATTTAGGACCTTGTCGTAGTGATCCAATAGTTGAGACAGACAGGAGCGACCTGTTCTAAACCCATGTTGCCCTGGGTTGTGTAACTGATGGGTTTCTAGATGGGTGGTGATCTTGCTTCTTAGGACCCTTTCAAAGATTTTTATGATATGGGATGTTAGTGCTATTGGTCTGTAGTTTTTTGCTGTTGCTTTACTGTCCCCTTTGTGGAGTGGGGCTATGTCTGTTGTTTTTAGTAACTGTGGGACGACCCCCGTGTCCATGCTCCCTCTCCATAGGATGGAAAAGGCTCGTGATAGGGGCTTCTTGCAGTTCTTGATGAACACAGAGTTCCATGAGTCTGAACCCTGGGTCAGAGTGCATGGGCATGTCATTTATCGCCTGTTCGAAGTCATTTGGCGTCAGGATAACATCGGATAGGCTTGTGTTAATCAAATTTTGTGGCTCTCTCATAAAAAATTCATTTTGATCTTCGACTCTCAGTCTGGTTAGCGGCTTGCTAAAAACTGAGTCATATTGGGACTTGAGTAGCTCACTCATTTCCTTGCTGTCATCCGTGTAGGACCCATCTTGTTTAAGTAGGGGCCCAATACTGGACGTTGTTCTCGATTTTGATTTGGCATAGGAGAAGAAATGCTTTGGGTTTCTTTCGATTTCATTTATGGCTTTTAGTTCTTCCCGCGATTCCTGACTCCTAAAGGATTCTTTTAGCTTAAGTTCGATGCTTGCTATTTCTCTGACCAGTGTCTCCCTACGCATTTCAGATATATTGACCTCTTTTAGCCGCTCTGTTATTCTTTTCCGTCGCCTATAAAGGGAGCGCCTGTCTCTTTCTGTTTTACATCTACTCCTCCTTTTTCTTAGAGGAATAAGCCTTGTGCATACATCGAGTGCCACCGAGTTAATCTGTTCTAGGCATAAGTTGGGGTCTGTGTTGCTTAGTATATCTTCCCAGCTTATATCGGTTAGGACTTGGTTTACTTGGTCCCACTTTATGTTTTTGTTATTGAAGTTGAATTTGGTGAATGCTCCCTCGTGACTAATCTCATTATGTCGGTCTGGGGCTCCGCGCATACATGACTGAACCTCAATTATGTTGTGATCTGAGTATATTGTTTTTGATATGGTGACATTTCTTATCAGATCATCATTGTTAGTGAAGATGAGGTCTAGTGTATTCTCTAGTCTAGTAGGCTCTATTATTTGCTGGTTTAAATTGAATTTTGTGCAGAGATTTAAAAGCTCGCGTGAGTGTGAGTTTTCATCAGAGCTGCCTCCTGGTGTTATTACTGCAACAATATTATTTGCTATATTCTCAATTTTAGGTGCCTTAAGTTGAAATCCCCCAGGAGCAAGATGTTGGGTGCAGGAGCTGGAAGATTTTCCAGACAGTGGTCAATTTTTAACAGCTGTTCCTGGAATTGCTGGGGTGTTGCATCCGGAGGCTTGTAGACTACCACAATGACTAGGTTTTGGTTCTCGACCTTTACTGCTAAAACTTCCACTACATCATTTGAGGCATTTAGCAGTTCTGTGCAAACAAGTGACTCTGCAATGTACAGGCCAACCCCCCCCCCCCCCCCCGCTTTTGCCTGTTCACTCTGTCACATCTGTATAGGTTGTAACCTGGGATCCATATTTCGTTGTCCAAGTGTTCCTTTATGTGGGTGTCAGTGAAAGCCGTGAACATTGCCTTTGCCTCTGCAAGCAGTCCACGGATGAAAGGTATTTTGTTGTTTGTTGCTGGCTTTAGACCCTGTATATTTGCAAAGAAGAATGTTATCGGACTGGTGGTATTGTTGGTACTGGGGGGGATTTTTTTCCGGCATTAGTATCTGTATCTGTTGGTTTGGAGTGGAGGCCATCGACTGTGGTTCCACTCCAGGAATGACTGGATTTGGTGTACAATTTCTGCCATTTCCTGCCAGTTTTTTTTCCTTCCTGGCACTAAAAAACCTCTCCCTCTTGAGTGGCTGTGGCTACCCAGGTTTTCCCATGGCCTGGATGTTTTGTATCTTTTTGTCCCCTTTAGATGGTATGCCTGGCAATTTAAGTTATAGCACAGTCTTTCCTGTACTGAAGAGGTACACAGTTCAGGGTGAAAAAGCTTACAGGAAGGGAGTTTGCATTTTCCTGTTGTCATATGGGCATGGCATTTTCTAGGGTGGTCATAGTTGCACGTCCCATCTGTTTTTCCAGATTTCCCATGTAGCAGATACCGAGTGCATAGTATGTGCACAGGCTTGGTTTCCGTTTGCCTTGGGTTTCTGTGACTGTATTCCCTGTTGGTGCATGTTTCCCTGTCTTACTTCTATCCTCCCTAGCACCAACAATGGAGCTCCCACCAGTTGTTTTTGGTAATATATCCTCCCTATTGCTAGTGGAGTCCTCTTGTTTGCTATTTCCTGCGGTATTTCTAGTTTGCAATATTGGTTTTATCTTATCTTTGACTACACTTGTTCCCCTACTATGGCTCCTGTCCCCTATGAGGTCATTTATATGTATTCCTTCCTGCGTATAATTCCCGACTACCTGGACAAAATCTCCAGGTTCACCATTACTGTCTCCCAGGACAGCATCTCCAGCTTCACCATTACTGTCTCCCAGGACAGCATCTCCAGCTTCACCATTACTGTCTCCCAGGACAGCACCTCCAGCTTCACCATTACTGTCTCCCAGGACAGCACCTCCAGCTTCACCATTACTGTCTCTCAGGACAGCACTATCAGCCCCACATTTACTGACTACCAGGACATCATCTCCAGCCTTACAGTTTCTGACTACATGGCCAGTATCAAGGGCAGTACCATTCAGCCCAGACTTTTTATGTTCCCATCTGTTGTAGAAAGCTTCCAGGTTTTCTATGAAAGCAGCTTTGATGTTGACCTCTTTTAATACCCTTGTGATTTTAGTCCACAGATTTATCTCATTTGGGCGTACCCAAAAACACTTCCCTGTTTTAATACTGCTTGTAGCTAGTTCTTGGATATCTGCACAAGGGGCGTGACACCAATTTCCACAAAAATGACAATTTATGCATGTGGAAGCCCGTTTGTTTGACTGACCACAGACTACACACAGCTTCATAATGATTTGAATGGTTGATTTACTGCAATTCTACTAGCAACCTCTTGAATATTCTATTAATAACCTCCTTAAATGAAGCTCTAGCTATTTGTATTTCTGTTTCTAACTGTGGAGTGAATGATGGTGAAAGTTTTTCTTTTTCGGGCCACTCTGCCTTGGTGGGAATCGGCCAGTGTGTTAATAAAATAAAAAAAAATAATCACCACTAATACCATACCGGAGGGGTTCAAGGAGGCCATAGTTACTCCTATCTTCAAGAAAAACAGTAGGTCTGATGTAAGCAACTATAGGAATGTTAGTATACTCAGTCTAATATACAAAATTCTAGAGAGGGCGGTGTACTGTCAAGTAGTTAAGTACCTTAAAGACAACATTCTCCATAGCTATCAATCGGGCTTTAGAAGATCTTACTCAACCGACGCCTCCCTAATTAATCTGATGGATTACCTGAGAACTGAAATGTCAATGGGGAACCTCACAGGTATGGTAACCTTAGACCTGCAAAAGGCCTTCGATACTGTCAACCACAATATATAATGTAAGAAACTTAAAGCTATCGGTATAGGTTCTGTAGACTGGTTTAAGTCCTACCTTTATTTATTTATTTATTAACAATTTGAGCATACATACAGAGGTACAAAAAAATACAGATAAGAGCAGCAAGCCAAAGCCTCTTATACTATGCATAGCATTACGGGCTGGCTTAAAATTAACTAAGCAATGATGAAATCAGTGATAATACATTATTGTAAACAGATAACTATAAAGCACCAATGAGTATTACAAAGACAGGTCATATGGTTGCATGCATTGTTGTACATTCAGTCGTATGGAGTATTCTGTTAGGTAGTGTATTTAAATAATAATAAAGTTAGATTGGGTTTTAGGTTTAACATTTATGTGATATAATTGTGAGAAACATTTAAGATATACAATTTATAAGGTTCAGTTATTCAGTATTTATTTGGTTTTGGGTGAGTAAGTGATCTTTGAGAAGAGACTTGAATTTATAAACAGGTAGTGTTTCTTTTATATTTACAGGTAATGAATTCCAGATTTTAGGGCCTTTTATGTGCATTGAGTTTTTGCATAGTGTGAGATGGACACGAGGAACATCAAAGAGTGATCTGTGCCTTGTGTTATGGTCATGTGTTCTGTTGAGGTTGGCAAGGAGATGTTTGAGGGGAGGGTTAATATCAGAGTTAAGTGTTCTATGTATGTAATAGGTGCAGTAATAAGTATGGATGTTTTGTATGGTGAGTAGGTTTAGTGTATTGAATATTGGAGGAGTGTGCTGCCTGTAGTGAGAATTTGTTATCATTCTAACTGCAGCCTTTTGTTGGGTAATTAGTGGTCTGAGATGGTTAATTGTTGTTGAGCCCCATGCAAAAATTCCATAGGTGAGATAGGGGTAAATAAGAGAGTGATATAGGGCCAAGAGGGCTGACTGTGGAACATAGTACCGTATCTTCGATAGTATGCCTACAGTCTTGGAAATTTTCTTAGAAATTTGTTGTATATGTGTATGAAATTTGAGTCTATCATCAAGGTGGATTCCTAAGAATTTTCCCTCTGTTAGCTTTGTGATAGGTGATCCGTTTATCATTATGTTAAGAGGGACATCTGTAGCTCTGTTACCAAACTGAATGAAGTAGGTTTTGTCAATGTTTAGTGTAAGTTTGTTAGTCCTCATCCAGGTAGATATTTTCTGTAATTCGGTATTTACAGTATTGGCTAGCGTGACTGGGCTCTGGTGGGAGAAGACGTATGTAGTGTCATCTGCAAATAGTGTGGGTTTGAGTAATTGCGAAGCATTTGGAAGGTCATTTATGTATAAGAGAAAGAGAAGAGGGCCAAGGACACTTCCCTGTGGGACACCAACTGTAATTGGTTGCGCAGAAGAGTTTGCCCCATTTGCGTACACATATTGGCTTCTGTTGCTGAGGTATGACTTGAGGTAGTTGAGGGAGTGCCGTCTTATACCATAGACTGACAATTTTACGTGGAGCAAGTCATGGTCAACTGTATCAAAAGCTTTACGTAAGTCAATGAAGATCCCCAGTGGGACTTCTTTTTTCTCTATTGCAGTGTATATATGTTCTAGCATGTGTATAATAGCATCATTAGTATTTTTATTAGGCCTGAATCCAAATTGGCAGGGGTTGAGTATGTTTTGGGAGATAAGGTAGGAGTAGATTCGTTTATGAATTAATTTTTCGAAGATTTTTGAGAGAGGGTATAAGTTGGATATTGGCCTATAGTTATTCAACTCTGTTTGGTCTCCTCCTTTGTGGATCGGGGTGACCCTTGCTATTTTGAGTATTGTAGGGAAGGTGGAGGATTCTATGGATTTGATTGGTGATAGCACTTGTGACAGTTTTTTGTATATAAAGGGTGGTAAGGTATTTAAATCTCCTGCCTTGTTTTTTTAGTGCGTTGATAATAAGGGAGACTTCGTATGGGTTAGTCGGAGCTAGGAACAGTGTGTTCGGGTAGTTGCCGGTGAGGTAGTCATTTGGTGGGGTATCTGAGCTTGGGATTTTATTGGCAAGGTTTTGTCCTATAGTGGAGAAGAAATCATTGAGTCTGTTTGCTGTTTCTGTTGGTGGGAGTTGGGGTTCATCTGATTTTGCTAATTTTATTTCGCTATTTCGTGATATCTTTTTTGTTCCCAGAATTTCTGATAGGGTTTTCCAGGTCTTTTTCGTATCACCTCGTAAGTTGGATAATCTGTTCTCATAATACAATTTTTTTGCCCTTCTTATCAGGCTGGTTAGGATTGACGAGTAACGTTTTGTTTGGTCTCTGGTTATGTGACCCATTCTGTACTGTTTTTCATATTGGTGTTTTGTATTTATGGATTTGAGAATGCTGGGTGTTAGCCAGGGACTGTTCAGTCTCTTAGCTGTCATCTGTTTAGTTTTTTTAGGGCAGTGCTTGTTATAGAGGTATTGGGTCTTTTTTAGAAAATTATTAATACATTCGTCAATATCTGTATAGATTTCTAGCTCAGTGTGCCAATCAATGTTTGCTACTGCTGTTGTGAAGTTATTAATGGCTGCCTCATTGTGAAGTCTGAAGGTGACTTTAGTAGTGTCTTGGGGTAGTTTACCAAGAGTTGTTATGAGGAAAGTAGGGTAGCGGTCTGTGGTATTATCTGTAATTATGCCTGATTTTAAAGGGGATATGGTGTTGGTCCAGATGTGGTCAAGTAGGGAAACACTAGTCTCTGAAACTCTTGTAGGTTTTGTTACTGTTGGTAGCAACATACAGTTACTCATTGTGTTTGTGAATTCATTAACGTGTGGGTCCTGGTCTTGCAGGAGATTTATATTGAAGTCACCTGAGAGTAGTAAGTGATCTTTGTTCATGCGTGCATCAGTTATCATACTTCCTAGGTTTTGACTAAATTGGCTAATGTTTGACTGTGGAACTCTGTAGATGTTTATCAATGTGAGAGGCTTTTGTAGGTATTTGGATTTGAATTTAGCTATTATATATTCCCCATGTTCATCCCTTGTGCAAGTATTAGTGATACATTCTAGTTGGTCTGAGTAGTATATGGCTGTGCCACCCCCTTGTTGGTCTGGCCTACAGTTGTGTATGGCTGTGTAACCAGGAATGGCATAGACATCTGTACTATCAGGCTTTAGCAAGGTTTCAGTTAGTGTAATGATGGACATATTGGCATGTAAGGAATTTAGTAATGCTATGAGGTCATCGTAATGCTTGCTTAAAGATCTGATATTGTAGTTAAAGATAGTTATGTTGTTGTTGCCACTGAGAAGTGCCTTTGATTGTTCTGCTGTGTAGTAATTACAGTAACTGTTTGATTCATTTAAGTCATTAAATAAGAGGTTGGTATCAGGATCAATGCTTGTAATCATAAGATTTGTAGTGAATCTATAGTTAGAATTAAGTATAAAACAAAGTAAATAGTCTTAAGCTAAAAAATAGCACCTGAATTATTTAACAAATGTAAAATAATGAGCTAAGGTAGTTTTTTTTTTTTTTTTTTTTAAGCTAAAATAAAGGAGACAATATAAAAGGGACTAATACAAATAAAGTGATGATCAAATAATGGAGCTTGGGAATATGATAGTAGGTAGTACTATAAAGGTAATTTCTTAAAGTTAGAATTATTTTTTTTTTTTTTTATTATCACACTGGCCGATTCCCACCAAGGCAGGGTGGCCCGAAAAAGAAAAACTTTCACCATCATTCACTCCATCACTGTCTTGCCAGAAGGGTGCTTTACACTACAGTTTTTAAACTGCAACATTAACACCCCTCCTTCAGAGTGCAGGCACTGTACTTCCCATCTCCAGGACTCAAGTCCGGCCTGCCGGTTTCCCTGAATCCCTTCATAAATGTTACTTTGCTCACACTCCAACAGCACGTCAAGTATTAAAAACCATTCGTCTCCATTCACTCCTATCAAACACGCTCATGCATGCCTCCTGGAAGTCCAAGCCCCTCGCACACAAAACCTCCTTTACCCCCTCCCTCCAACCTTTCCTAGGCCGACCCCTACCCCGCCTTCCTTCCACTACAGACTGATACACTCTTGAAGTCATTCTGTTTCGCTCCATTCTCTCTACATGTCCGAACCACCTCAACAACCCTTCCTCAGCCCTCTGGACAACAGTTTTGGTAATCCCGCACCTCCTCCTAACTTCCAAACTACGAATTCTCTGCATTATATTCACACCACACATTGCCCTCAGACATGACATCTCCACTGCCTCCAGCCTTCTCCTCGCTGCAACATTCATCACCCACGCTTCACACCCATATAAGAGCGTTGGTAAAACTATACTCTCATACATTCCCCTCTTTGCCTCCAAGGACAAAGTTCTTTGTCTCCACAGACTCCTAAGTGCACCACTCACTCTTTTTCCCTCATCAATTCTATGATTCACCTCATCTTTCATAGACCCATCCGCTGACACGTCCACTCCCAAATATCTGAATACGTTCACCTCCTCCATACTCTCTCCCTCCAATCTGATATTCAATCTTTCATCACCTAATCTTTTTGTTATCCTCATAACCTTACTCTTTCCTGTATTCACCTTTAATTTTCTTCTTTTGCACACCCTACCAAATTCATCCACCAATCTCTGCAACTTCTCTTCAGAATCTCCCAAGAGCACAGTGTCATCAGCAAAGAGCAGCTGTGACAACTCCCACTTTGTGTGTGATTCTTTATCTTTTAACTCCACGCCTCTTGCCAAGACCCTCGCATTTACTTCTCTTACAACCCCATCTATAAATATATTAAACAACCACGGTGACATCACACATCCTTGTCTAAGGCCTACTTTTACTGGGAAAAAATTTCCCTCTTTCCTACATACTCTAACTTGAGCCTCACTATCCTCGTAAAAACTCTTCACTGCTTTCAGTAACCTACCTCCTACACCATACACTTGCAACATCTGCCACATTGCCCCCCTATCCACCCTGTCATACGCCTTTTCCAAATCCATAAATGCCACAAAGACCTCTTTAGCCTTATCTAAATACTGTTCACTTATATGTTTCACTGTAAACACCTGGTCCACACACCCCCTACCTTTCCTAAAGCCTCCTTGTTCATCTGCTATCCTATTCTCCGTCTTACTCTTAATTCTTTCAATTATAACTCTACCATACACTTTACCAGGTACACTCAACAGACTTATCCCCCTATAATTTTTGCACTCTCTTTTATCCCCTTTGCCTTTATACAAAGGAACTATGCATGCTCTCTGCCAATCCCTAGGTACCTTACCCTCTTCCATACATTTATTAAATAATTGCACCAACCACTCCAAAACTATATCCCCACCTGCTTTTAACATTTCTATTTTTATCCCATCAATCCCGGCTGCCTTACCCCCTTTCATTTTACCTACTGCCTGACGAACTTCCCCCACACTCACAACTGGCTCTTCCTCACTCCTACAAGATGTTATTCCTCCTTGCCCTATACACGAAATCACAGCTTCCCTATCTTCATCAACATTTAACAATTCCTCAAAATATTCCCTCCATCTTCCCAATACCTCTAACTCTCCATTTAATAACTCTCCTCTCCTATTTTTAACTGACAAATCCATTTGTTCTCTAGGCTTTCTTAACTTGTTAATCTCACTCCAAAACTTTTTCTTATTTTCAACAAAATTTGTTGATAACATCTCACCCACTCTCTCATTTGCTCTCTTTTTACATTGCTTCACCACTCTCTTAACCTCTCTCTTTTTCTCCATATACTCTTCCCTCCTTGCATCACTTCTACTTTGTAAAACCTTCTCATATGCTAACTTTTTCTCCCTTACTACTCTCTTTACATCATCATTCCACCAATCGCTCCTCTTCCCTCCTGCACCCACTTTCCTGTAACCAAAGTATAAAATTATAATATAAAAGGGACTAATATAGGTTGTGGTGAACAATAAAGTGGTAATCAAATAAATGAGCTTTGGAATATAATGGCAAAATTGTGAACTTATTCTACTTTAGCACCTGAGAATAGCAACAGGAGACAAATTGTCAAAATTAACAAAACGGAATCAGAACCCTTGCCGAGAGCATGTGGAGTTCCCCAAGGTAGTATTCTGGGTCCTTTATTATTTTTATGCTATGTCAATGACATGCCTATCAGTCTCAAGTGCAAACTCCTACTGTATGCAGATGACAGTGCTCTGTTAGTGTCAGGTAAAGACCCACAGGATATAGCTAATGTTTTAACACTTTCAATTCAATTCAAAGTTTATTCTCTATAAGGATTACAATGCTGAGTTTACAGAATTTGGTTATTGTGTGGTTCACATGTAGTTAAATAATGATTACAGAGTGTACCACTAGAACACCTAGCATGGCTAGGCATTTCGGGCAGACTTAGTTTAATTCTTAATTTTAAAATATTACAAATTATGTGGAAAGTTGGTATTATGGCTAAGTGACTAAATACTAGTTTGTGAGTTTAGCAATGTGAATGCTTTTGTTTTGGCACAGTACATAGTTTCAGTATTCAGTATTGGAGTATCACAGGATTCATTATTTTAAGATTGAGGTTAATATTTCTGTTTATGGTCAAATGGGTGAGTGAGTGTAAGTGCGAACCACCAGGTGGTATTCGTGTAGTTAGTTGATGGGGTGTATCAGGGAGATAAGATGTTTTCTAATGGTAGTTTTGAAGGTGATGAATGTGTCTGCAGTTCTAGAGTTCTCAGGTAGGGTGTTCCAGATTTTAGGGCCTTTGAAATACATTGAATTTTCGTAAAGGTTTAGTCGGACACGGGGAATGTCGTAGAGATGTTTGTGTCTGGTGTTATGCCTGTGGGTTCTGTCACAACTGTCAAGAAAGCATTTTAGGTCAAGGTTGATATTGGAGTTTAAGATTATAGATGTAGATTGCACAGTAGTAAGTGTGGATGTACTGAACAGGGAGTAAGTTTAGATCCATGAAGAGTGGGGGGGTGTGTTGCCAGGGATGGGATTTAGTGATTATTCTTACTGCAGCTTTTTGTTGGGTTATTATTGGCTTTAGGTGTGTTGCTGCAGTTGATCCCCAAGTACAAATAGCATAGGTGAGGTATGGATAAATAAGTGAGTGGTATAGTGTGAGAAGGGCATTTTCGGCACGTAGTATCGTATCTTGGAGAGGATCCCAACCGTTTTGGATACTTTTTTGGTTATGTGTTGGATATGGGTGCTGAAATTCAGGTTGTTGTCAAGGCATAGGCCTAGGAATTTGCCCTCATTATGTCTGGTAATTAGAGTGTTGTCGATCAGCTCCTCGTTAACAGTGGTGTTGAGGGTGGCAAGATTAGGGTGAGAGATGACATAAGTAGTGTCGTCAGCAAAGAGAATGGGTTTCAGGTGTTGGGATACGTTTGGAAGATCATTAATGTATATGAGGAAGAGCAGGGGACCAAGAACACTTCCCTGGGGAACTCCAGTATTAAGTGGCCGTGTTGTTGATGCTGTGTCTTTAATGGTGACATACTGATACCTATTAGTAAGGTAAGATTTGAAATAAGCAAGCGCATGGTCTCTTATACCGTATTGGTCAATTTTGTGGAGTAGGATGTCGTGGTCTACTGTGTCAAAAGCTTTTCTTAGGTCAATAAAAATTCCTAGTGGATATTCCTTATTTTCCAATGCTGTGTAAAGCAGATCTAGCATTTTTATGATTGCATCATTAGTGCTTTTATTTTTCCTGAATCCAAATTGGCAGGGGTTGAGTATGTTTTGTGCCATAATAAATGAATATAGTCTCCTGTGCACGAGTTTCTCAAAGATTTTGGATAGCAATGGTAAGTTTGATATTGGCCTATAGTTGTTTAAGTCTGTAGGGTCACTACCTTTATGTATTGGTGTAACCCTTGCCATCTTGAGTAATTTCGGGAAGGTGCTAGTTTCTAGTGACTTGTTAAAGAGTAATGAAATAGCATGCGAAAGGACATGGGCCGCTCGCTTGTACAGTAATGGTGGGACATGAGACAGATTCTCTGAGTTATTTTTAAGTGACTTTATAATCTCGGTGACTTCCGTGGGCTCAGTTGGTGCAAGATAGAAGGAATTTGGGAAATTCCCATCTAGGTAGTCCCCGGCATGGGCATTGGTATGTGGGATTTTATTGGCGAGATTAGATCTTATGGTTGAGAAGAAGTCGTTTATCTTGTTAGCTGTGTCAGTGGGATGTAGTGGTGTTTCATTAGGTTTAGTTAGGACAATATTCTTGTTTTTTTTCAGTTTGTGGGTCCCTAGAATCTGAGAGAGTGTTTTCCAGGTCTTTTTTATATCTCCTCTAGTGTCTGTGAATCTACTGGAGTAGTATAGTTGTTTGGCTTTCTTTATTACTTTGGTGAGAACTGATGAATAGTGTTTAAGAATATCTTTGTGTATTAAGCCCTGTCTATATTGCTTTTCATATTGGTGTTTCTTGTCAATGGATTTCAGAATGGTGCTGGTTAGCCATGGGCAACCAAGCCGTTTGTTTGTGATCTGTTTCGTTTTTATAGGACAATGTTTGTTGTATAGTCTAAGTAATTTGTTGAGAGAAATGTCTGTCCAGTTATCAATACCATTGGCCTTGGAGAATTCTGTAGGCCAGTCAACAGTCTCTAGGTCAGCTGTGAACTTCCTTATTGAGGCCTCGTCATGGAGTCTAAATGAGACTTTGTTGTATTCAAGTGATGGTTTACTAATGTTTGTCAGGAGGAAGGTAGGGTAGTGGTCTGTAGTGCTATCTGTGATTATCCCTGATTTAAGGGGGGCTAGTATATTGGTCCATATGTGGTCTATTATGGTTGCACTTGTCTCAGTGAGCCTGGCTGGTTTAGTTATTGTTGGTATGAGAAGTGTGTTGTTCATATTGTTGATGAAATCAGTTACAGGCTGATCATCTAGTAAGCCAAGGTTGATGTTGAAGTCTCCAGCTAAGAGAAGGTGGTACTTATTCATTTGTCTGTTTGTTATTAGTGACTTTAATTTCTCACTGAAATTTGGGATGTTTGTGTGAGGTATCCGGTAAATGGCACCGATTGTTATAGGTGTCTTAAGGTTTTTTACAGTAAAATTAGCAAAAATGTATTCCCCATATTCATCACTAAAGCAAGTGGTGCTAATACAAGATAATTGGTTAGAGTAATAGATTGCAATACCGCCCCCAACTTGGTTTGGTCTGCATTTGTGAATTGCAGTGTATCCTGTTAGAGGGTAGATATCTATTGTGTCCTGCTTAAGCCAGGTCTCAGTGAGAATAATGCAGGAGAAGGGTGTCTTTAGTGATTCAAGGAGTGCCAGGAGGTCATCATAGTGTTTGCTTAAGGACCTGATGTTGTAGTTAAGTACTGATAGACTTTTAGCATTGTTTAGGATAGTGCTGGCTTGTGATGCTGTGTAATAAAGGCAGTTACTTTCCAATAGGTTTTGATTGGGTGTCAGATTATGGAGGTTTAGATCAGGGTCAACGTGATCAATCATCTTCTAGGCTTAAATTATGGTTATTTATATCCTGAGTTGTGTGTTGAGTTCTAGTACTGATATCTGTAGTGGTAGGAAGTTTGGACAAGTATATAGCTAGAGTATTTTGGTCATATAGAGTATAGTCACTACTACACATAATGAAGTTGATGTTGTCTATGTGTTGTGTTGGAATGAACTAAAGTACAACTAGGTATAAACTAGTAATATAAAAATACAAATTAAAAATAGAACAAAACTCTCACTTGCAATTGCACTAAGGTCTAATATAATGACTTTTGTGGAGTCTATGTTTTGAGCTAGAATGAGCTATAGTACAACTAGGTTTAATCTAATAATATAAAAATACAAATTAAAAATAGCACCAGTCTCTCACTAGTAGTTGCACTATGGTCTAATGTAATGAATTTGGTATTGACTATGTAGTGAGCTACAATGAGCTATAGTACAACTGAGTTCAATCTAATAATATAAAAATGGCACAAGACTCTCAATTGTAATTGCACTAAGGAACTGGAGTCCTGCAGCAAATGGTTAGTAGACAACAAACTATCATTACACCTCGGGAAAACTGAAGCCATTCTCTTTGGAACGAAACATAAACTAAGAAGGGTAAATTTTAATGTCCAGCGTAATGGGGAGCCCTCACTTTGCTTTCATCAGTAAAATATCTGGGAATCCCCTTTGACCCATGCATGTCAGGAGAATTGATAGGGAACAATGTAGTAAAGAAAATGAATGTCAGACTGAAGTTCCTATATAGACAAGCACAGTGTGTACTTACTGAGGCTCGCAGGACCCTATGTCTATCCCTTATACAGTGTCATATGGATTATGCTTGCTCTTCATGGTACTCAGCCTTGACAAAAAAAAACAACTGAAAGATAGACTGCAAATCACCCAGAATAAATTTGTGAGATTCATCCTGAGCCTGGGTCCAAGAGAGCATGTAGGCCAGGATGAATTACAGCAGTTGGATATGCTGAATGTTGAAGACAGAGTAAAACAACTGAAGCTAAATCATGTTTATAAAATTGCTCACAGTGTCCAGAATATCTTGCTGCCAATTTTGTCAAGGTTGGGAACCAAAGCAATCATAGTACTAGGGGGAGAGAGCACAACTTTGTAGTAGCCACAGTCAGTGGCCAGGCGTCAAACACCTTTTATTGTACAGCAATATAGGAATGGAACAGACGTCCAGTATTGGGCCCCTACTTAAACAAGATGGGTCCTACACAGATGACAGCAAGGAAATGAGTGAGCTACTCAAGTCCCAATATGACTCAGTTTTTAGCAAGCCGCTAACCAAACTGAGAGTCGAAGATCAAAATGAATTTTTTATGAGAGAGCCACAAAATTTGATTAACACAAGCCTATCCGATGTTATCCTGACGCCAAATGACTTCGAACAGGCGATAAATGACATGCCCATGCACTCTGCCCCAGGGCCAGACTCATGGAACTCTGTGTTCATCAAGAACTGCAAGAAGCCCCTATCACGAGCCTTTTCCATCCTATGGAGAGGGAGCATGGACACGGGGGTCGTCCCACAGTTACTAAAAACAACAGACATAGCCCCACTCCACAAAGGGGGCAGTAAAGCAACAGCAAAGAACTACAGACCAATAGCACTAACATCCCATATCATAAAAATCTTTGAAATGGTCCTAAGAAGCAAGATCACCACCCATCTAGAAACCCATCAGTTACACAAACAGGGCAACATGGGTTTAGAACAGGTCGCTCCTGTCTGTCTCAACTATTGGATCACTACGACAAGGTCCTAAATGCACTAGAAGACAAAAAGAATGCAGATGTAATATATACAGACTTTGCAAAAGCCTTCGACAAGTGTGACCATGGCGTAATAGCGCACAAAATGCGTGCTAAAGGAATAACAGGAAAAGTCGGTCGATGGATCTATAATTTCCTCACTAACAGAACACAGAGAGTAGTCGTCAACAGAGTAAAGTCCGAGGCAGCTACGGTGAAAAGCTCTGTTCCACAAGGCACAGTACTCGCTCCCATCTTGTTCCTCATCCTCATATCCGACATAGACAAGGATGTCAGCCACAGCACCGTGTCTTCCTTTGCAGATGACACCCGAATCTGCATGACAGTGTCTTCCATTGCAGACACTGCAAGGCTCCAGGCGGACATCAACCAAATCTTTCAGTGGGCTGCAGAAAACAATATGAAGTTCAACGATGAGAAATTTCAATTACTCAGATATGGTAAACATGAGGAAATTAAATCTTCATCAGAGTACGAAACAAATTCTGGCCACAAAATAGAGCGAAACACCAACGTCAAAGACCTGGGAGTGATTATGTCGGAGGATCTCACCTTCAAGGACCATAACATTGTATCAATCGCATCTGCTAGAAAAATGACAGGATGGATAATGAGAACCTTCAAAACTAGGGAGGCCAAGCCCATGATGACACTCTTCAGGTCACTTGTTCTATCTAGGCTGGAATATTGCTGCACACTAACAGCACCTTTCAAGGCAGGTGAAATTGCCGACCTAGAAAATGTACAGAGAACTTTCACGGCGCGCATAACGGAGATAAAACACCTCAATTATTGGGAGCGCTTGAGGTTCCTAAACCTGTATTCCCTGGAACGCAGGAGGGAGAGATACATGATTATATACACCTGGAAAATCCTAGAGGGACTAGTACCGAACTTGCACACGAAAATCACTCACTACGAAAGCAAAAGACTTGGCAGACGATGCACCATCCCCCCAATGGAAAGCAGGGGTGTCACTAGCACGTTAAGAGACCATACAATAAGTGTCAGGGGCCCGAGACTGTTCAACTGCCTCCCAGCACACATAAGGGGGATTACCAACAGACCCCTGGCAGTCTTCAAGCTGGCACTGGACAAGCACCTAAAGTCAGTTCCTGATCAGCCGGGCTGTGGCTCGTACGTTGGTTTGCGTGCAGCCAGCAGCAACAGCCTGGTTGATCAGGCTCTGATCCACCAGGAGGCCTGGTCACAGACCGGGCCGCGGGGGCGTTGACCCCCGGAACTCTCTCCAGGTAAACTCCAGGTAAACTGCCCGCACATGTCAAAGCCAGTCAAAGCATGAACCACTTCAAGAAGAGTGCCAAAAGGTGTCTGATGAATGTAGCTACAGAAAGGGACGGGAATGATTTTGTATTTTTTAGCTATCACACGTGTAGATTTTACCTTATTCCTAGTAATGGCCCTCGTGTAGTAGATAGTCTTTTTAGTATGATAATAAGATGTTATCTTCATTATAGAATAAGAAAATATTATAACCTTTATATTATAATAATAAGGTAAAAGGACCCCAATGGAAATAAGTCGATGTCTGACTTTTCTGGATTATCCCAGGTTCTCTACACATATGCTGCTATGTATGATAACCTATGTAACTGTATTTGTGTATACCTGAATAAACTTACTTACATAATCAAGCCGAACCTACTGCATGTAAGACACAGCAACTCTCCCTTGTCTCCAAAGTGAAGGAACGTACCTAAGTTGACGATGCCAGCGACCAGTTCTATGATGCCAGCCATGAAGGCGAGGAGAACAGCATAGTCACCCCCGCCCTGACCGGTATACTGGTACGTCATGAGGGACATGATGGCTGTTGGTCCGATACTGACCTCACTGGTCGACCCCAGCAGGAAGTATACGAAGCAGGGAATGAAGGCAGAGTACAGCCCATACTGTAGCAGAGAGGAAGAGGGAGGGGAAACAGTGTGAGGATGATAGTTAACAAAAGTCGCAGTAGCCAGGCTGACTCAAATAAATAATTCACGAGCTTATAATGGTCCAGGACAGACCAAGCTATTATACACATGCCAGAACATATATACACTGCAATAGAGAAAAAAGAAGTCCAACTGGGGATCTTCATTCACTTACGTAAAGCTTTTGATACAGTTGACCATGACTTGCTCCACGTAAAATTGTCACACTATGGTATAAGAGGGCACTCCCTCAACTACCTCAAGTCATACCTCAGCAACAGAAGCCAATATGTGTACGCAAATGGGGCAAACTCTTCTGCACAACCAATTACAGTTGGTGTCCCACAGGGAAGTGTCCTTGGCCCTCTTCTCTTTGTCCTATACATAAATGACCTACCCCTGGCTGCCTTCAAGAGAGAGCTGGACAGATACCTAAAGTCAGTGCCGGATCAGCCGGGCTGTGGCTCGTACGTTGGACTGCGTGCGGCCAGCAGTAACAGCCTAGTTGATGAGGCCCTGATCCATCGGGAGGCCTGGTCATGGACCGGGCCGCGGGGGCGTTGATCCCCGGAATAACCTCCAGGTAACCTCCAGGTACCAAATGCTTCGCAATTACTCAAACCCACACTATTTGCAGATGACACTACATACGTCTTCTCCCACCCGAGCCCAGTCACGCTAGCCAATACTGTAAATACCGAATTACAGAAAATATCTACCTGGATGAGGACTAACAAACTTACACTAAACATTGACAAAACCTACTTCATTCAGTTTGGTAACAGAGCTACAGATGTCCCTCTTAACATAATGATAAACGGATCACCTATCACAAAGCTAACAGAGGGAAAATTCTTAGGAATCCACCTTGATAATAGAATCAAATTTCATACACATATACAACAAATTTCTAAGAAAATTTCCAAGACTGTAGGCATACTATCGAAGATACGGTACTATGTTCCACAGTCAGCCCTCCTGGCCCTATATCACTCTCTTATTTACCCCTATCTCACCTATGGAATTTGTGCATGGGGCTCAACAACAATTAACCATCTCAGACCACTAATTACCCAGCAAAAGGCTGCAGTTAGAATGATAACAAATTCTCACTACAGGCAGCACACTCCACCAATATTCAATACACTAAACCTACTCACCATACAAAACATCCATACTTATTACTGCACCTATTACATACATAGAACACTTAACTCTGATATTAACCCTCCCCTCAAACATCTCCTTGCCAACCTCAACAGAACACATGACCATAACACAAGGCACAGATCACTCTTTGATGTTCCTCGTGTCCATCTCACACTATGCAAAAACTCAATGCACATAAAAGGCCTTAAAAAGTGGAATTCATTACCTGTAAATATAAAAGAAACACTACCTGTTTATAAATTCAAGTCTCTTCTCAAAGATCACTTACTCACCCAAAACCAAATAAATACTGAATAACTGAACCTTATAAATTGTATATCTTAAATGTTTCTCACAATTATATCACATAAATGTTAAACCTAAAACCCAGTCTAACTTAATTATTTTTTAAATACACTACCTAACAGAATACTTCATACGACTGAATGTACAACAATGCATGCAACCATATGACCTGTCTTTGTAATACTCACTTGTGCTTTATAGTAATCTGTTTACATTAATGTTTTATCACTGATTTCATCATTGCTTAGTTAATCTTAAGTTAATTTTAAGCCAGCCCGTAATGCTATGCATAGTATAAGTGGCTTTGGCATGCTGCTCTTATCTGTATTTTTTTGTACCTCTGTATGTGTGCTCAAATTGTTAATAAATAAATAAATAAAAATAAATAAATAAAAACAGTATTTCATTTTTCGGGTTGTCAGTGAGGACGCGAGAGAGAGGGTAGTGTGGTAGTTGAATTGTTGCCACAGCAGCTCAGGATGTCATAATGGATTGTCAGTAGAGGTTAGATTTTAGATTTTGCCACCGAAGTGGCTAGTTTATTGTGCACCCCACATCCATCCTGTGGACGGTAGCGCAAGAGCATATGGATACACAAAAGGCCTAGGATCTAGGCCCCAAAGAGTTAACATGAATACATATGGATTTATATCTACATATCTGTAGTTCACTTATCTGTTACAAGCAAATTTAGGAAATTTGCTTAGTATACCTGGTATCTTATTTTCATTAATAAGATATCTTGACATGTCACGTAGGTTATTATACTGTCTATCTCTGTATTCCTCAATAAGTGGACAATTAAGCAAATAGTGTTCAAGACAGTGACCATATGCCTGATCACATAATTTACATTTAGTTTGATCATCATCTGTGTGTCTCCCAAACTGCCAGAAGAACTTGTAACTAAGCCTAAGCCTGGCCACTACAACATCAGTCAGTCTGTTCACATTGCGAGTTGCTCCATAAACATACTTATCTATGTTCATGTTATCATAGTGGGTTATAGATCTACTCAGGCTTCTAACTGTGAAAATTTTGTCTGGACTGCCTCCAAGTGAGTCGCCTACCCTGGCAAGCTCTGTTGACACCGAGCTCTGAGGTCGGTACCTCAGCCTCACAAGTGGCTTATTGGACAGATTTTCATAAATGACTGATGTTGCAAGAAACCTCGCCTGCATGCACGTTTAAAGGGCTAACTTACTTGGTGTTGCAGCATATATCCTGATCTTCAACCTCCCTAAGCTTAGCCCCTTTGGACTTCCCCTCAGAAATCACGTGCAACCGGGAGCCTTAATTCCTGCAATATTCAATCGATATTAGTGACCTGCCTGCACCTCAGAAATTCCTGTATCCAAGAGGGTGTGTATCCCCTAGTATAACTATGCAGGAACGGACACTAGCTCCTAGGTAGACAAGAGACAAAGAACGTACTATACTAGTCATGAACTGCCGGCTGCACAAAGGCCACAGCTCAACTCACTCGCAATTTTCCCCAGACACTGGCCAGAATCTTTAAGAAAAAGTGGAGGTCTTGTCTTACTGTATGGGCCTGACAGAGGAGGACATCTATGGTACATCGAGGTGCCTCCACCAGATTTCCCCAGGTCTCATATGTGAAGACACGTGGGGGGCGCCGTCTGCTGATCACGGCATGTGTTGTCCAGATGATGTCTGGTCATAGAAGAAAGCACTGCAGTCTCGAAACCCTGTGCCCCAGCATTCAAACTTGAGCTGCCAGTTCTCCCTGGCTAATATAACCTAGTGTTTGCCTACATTATCGGCCTATTACTACCTATGTTAAGGTCTTAGGTCTACATTATTATTATCTACAGTTGCCTCAATAATCCTAATATTAGTGTACTAACAGTATAAACTACCTACTTCTTCCCTGAAGGGTAAATCTATAAATTAAGTAGTACCTACCATCCACCTACGCCAATCCGGGAGAGTGTGTTTTTGTTTTTGGGTGGGTGCAAGGGCCCTCAAACGGTGTGTTTTTCCCCGTTGGGACTTCTCGAACCTAATAAGTTCCAACATCCTCCCACCGGCAAAGGTAGGCACTAAGTCTAAATCAAGTTCACCTTCCGCGAGCCCCCACGGAGGACCCTGGACACGAGTGCCGTCCGGCCACTCTCGTCGAGCAGACTCCGTCTAACTTCAACTGTCCAGTTTCCCCTGTGTGGACCTCTGGGGGTGTAAACTTGTTGGTTCCAGTGGTCTTAGCACCCTTTCCTTTAACTTTAACATCTTTCATATGTCTAGCCTTGACTGAGTGGCTCTGTACTTTCCCACACAGTGGCCCACATGCCCTATTAGCCTTTTGACCTGGTTCAGCAGGAAATTCAGGTGGAATCCTGCCGCCTATGATGTATCCTACTGGGGATCTGTATAAACCTATTCCTTCCCTAAACGTTCATCGTGTAGACAGGAAGTCATCTATCTGATTGGCTCCCACCAGGATACCTACATTTCTGACTGTGTCAGTGGTAATTCCCTGGTCTGCCAGCTTCACGTCAAGGTCTTTCAATCACTTAGCTGCTGCAGCAAGACCTCTCGCTGTAATTGCCGTGGGTAACGTCTCTACCACCAAGGCTGTAATGTCTCTGTGATGTCCACCTAATTTGACTGTGACATCCACCACATCATAAGATCTAGGTGGGGCCTGACTTATAGCCCCTCCCAACATCATACTAACTTTCCTTGTGGCCTTCAACTTTAATTTAGCCACCAACTTCTTTGTTATCAAGGATACTTGTGCTCATGGGTCAAAGAATAATCGGATTGTTTCGGACCTGTGCCCATTCACAACCTTTGCCATGACTGTAGGTAGGGCAGCACCTCCGTGATTCTCACTCGGATTAGAGACTTCACTCCCACTAATCACGCTGGCTACCACTTCAGGCTCAGACTCACTTTCTATCTCTACCTGAGGGATATCCCTACTAGCCTGGGGTTCCCTTAAATTATTGGGACATAGTGCAGTATGGTGCTTACCTTTGCAACAGACTCGACACTCACTGAGCTGGGTGCCACAGTCTCTCGCGAAGTGTTCCCCACAACACTTGAAGCAGAGTCTCAACTCCTTTAGTCTCTGTTGCCTACTGCTCAGTGCTATATACTCCGAGCAACTCGTGCTAGCTTGTTTGCCTTCGCAGAACACGCATATTCTGGCATGCGTGCCTCTGAGGTTCTGCTTAGAGGTTCTTACCTTAGAAACTTTTTTACCATAGTACACTCCAACGTTAGTCGCATGAGCTTTAGACTGATCTCTCGAGATCTTTGAGTAACTGTCTGGGTTTTTATGTGGTGATGGTGGTGACTGTTCTCTCACACCTATACTCAAATGAGAAACGAGATCTCCCAACCCCTCAACAATTTGTTGTATCGTAAACCTATTCGTCCGATATTTTAAGTGTAACTCATGCACTGTAGTGCTAGCCAGTTTCCTCTGAATCACCTGGCTAAGGACCCATTCTGAATCATCCTCATCATGCAAATCTCTGAAACAATTTGTCAAGCTCATTATTTCAATAAGGAACTTCTCTAGGCTTCGACGGTCATGTCGGCAAGCCTCTAGATCCAACAACCGATAAAGTATGGCCACTTTTATCTCTTCAGTGTTGCCAAACATGTCTTCTAATTGGTCCTTGGCATGTTGGTAATTAGTGTCAGTAATCTGGTAGTGCCAGACCAAGTCTAAGGCTTTACCCTTGAGCTGTGACCGCAAATGCTGCAATTTGACGGCATCTGACAAATCGCCCCTGTCATATATCTGGGCTTCAAACTGATCCCAGAAAGCAGTGTACTCAGTTAGGGTTCCGTCAAATGTCGGTAAATTCAACTGGGGCAACCTGGGAAACATATTGACAGGTGTGTGGCTGTTTGGGGTACCTGCGGTGTTCGACACCACCCTTGGAATACTAGCCTTTAATGTACTTAACTTATCTTTGTACGTATTCATCTCCTGTTGACAATCTACATCATCCTCAGTGAATTCGTCCTGAGCCTGCCGAAGACTATCCTGGGATTCATCATCCTCAATAGCCCGTAGCTCATATGCTGAGAATGCTTGTTCGTAGGCTTCCCATTTTTCCCCCAAATGCTTCAAGCAGTCTTGCAAATCATCGCAGTCTACTTTACTGCGTTGGCAAGTAGCCTTGCACCTGTTGCACGTTCTGTTCAGATGCCCTTTGTAAGCCGCCACTGATCGTTTTAATTTTGCTAACACTGAATCACACTTCTGAACTCCCATCTGCCATTGTCGAGGTTTAATGAGGAGTGTGACACTAATTGTACTTTACTCAGTCCACCCCACAGCATGTCACAGTGTTGAGCAAGAATGAACGAGTCTCAAGGCTCCTCAACAAGTTTAACGATTCCCTTTGTTATATTGACTCTACTCTGACTTAAAATGTACACTGTTAGCTCTCAAATCCCAATCAAAATGTGTATCGATGTGAAAGCTTAACCTAGCACTTTCCTGTACAATGCCAGCAAATGATTACATGACTTAACCTAGTCTCAGGTACAATTCACAAATCCCACATTAAAAATGAATCAAAGACAATGAAAATCACACAATAAAAATGCAGTATACAAATTAAAATCACTTGGTTAGCACAAATAAATTCAACAATTCAACTTGTGAAACAGTAAATGAATAATGTATGTAGCCAGCTTGGCCTAACTGTGCCCAGCTTACTCAGTCTAGCGTGGATGGTTGGATAAGGTAAATCCTAACCTAACTAGGAGGCCTGGTCACAGACCGGGCCGCGGGGGCGTTGACCCCCGGAACTCTCTCCAGGTAAACTACAGGTAAACTAGTGTGCTAGCTTAAACCTGGCTTTAGAACTCCCTGTAAATAATAACTAGGTAAAATCTGTCTTAGCTACTATAACTGTTGTAAATATTGCACAAGCCTAGCCTAACTGTGGCTACCTTGCAAATCCACTGTAAGTAATTAACACACAAGTCTCCTACTCTGGATTACTTGTAATCACTGTAAATAATTAAATTCACAAGCTTCTCTAGCCTACCTGGCCTGCCTGTAAATTACTGCAAATAACATCTTCTATGTATAGTCAGCTTGGCCTAGCCTCTGTGTAACTCTAGGCTTAGGTGTACTAACTTAACCTAACTCTTAAACTGGTTCCTAACTGTGGCCTAGCTATGTTAATTTTAACCTAGCTATTCCACATCCGGTTCAAAGGACCACTTGTGAAAATTTTGTGTGGACTGCCTCCAAGTGAGTCGCCTACCCTGGCAAGCTCTGTTGAAACACCGAGCACTGAGGTCGGTACCTCAGCCTCACAAGTGGCTTATAGGACAGAATTCATAAATGACTGATGTTGCAAGAAACCTTGCCTGCATGCACGTTTAAAGGGCTAACTTACTTGGTGTTGCAGCATATATCCTGATCTTCAACCTCCCTAAGCTTAGCCCCTTTGGACTTCCCCTCAGAAACCACGTGCAACTGGGAGCCTTAATTCCTGCAATATTCAATCGATATTAGTGACCTGCCTGCACCTCAGAAATTCCTGTATCCAAGAGGGTGTGTATCCCCTAGTATAACTATGCAGGAATGGACACTAGCTTCTAGGTAGACAAGAGACAAAGTATGTACTGGTCATGAACTGCCGGCTGCACAAAGGCCACAGCTCAACTCACTCGCAGTTTTCCCCAAACGCTGGCCAGAATCTTTAAGAAAAAATGGAGGTCTTGTCTTACTGTATGGGCCTGACGGAGGAGGATATCTACAGTACGTCGAGGTGCCTCCACCAGATTTCCCCAGGTCTCATATGTGAAGACACGTGGGGGGCGCCGTCTGCTGACCACGGCACGTGTTGTCCAGATGATGTCTGGTCATAGAAAAAAGCACGGCGGTCTCGAAACCCCGTGCCCCAGCATTCAAACTTGAGCTGCCAGTTCTCCCTGGCTAACATAATCTAGTGTTTGCCTACATTATCGGCCTATTACTACCTATGTTAAGGTCTTAGGTCTACATTATTATCTACAGTTGCCTCAGTTGCCGGATCAGCCGGGCTGTGGCTCGTATGTTGGTTTGCGTGCAGCCAGCAGCAACAGCCTGGTTGATCAGGCTCTGATCCACCAGGAGGCCTGGTCTCAGACCGGGCCGCGGGGGCGTTGACCCCCGGAACTCTCTCCAGGTAAACTCCAGGCAATAATCCTAATATTAGTGTACTAACAGTATAAACTACCTACTTCTTCCCTGAAGGGTAAATCTATAAATTAAGTAGTACCTACCATCCACCTACGGCAATCCGGGAGTGTGTGTTTTTGTTTTTGGGTGGGTGTAAGGGCCCTCGAACGGTGTGTTTTTCCCCGTTGGGACTTCTCGGACCGAATAAGTTCCAGCACTAACTGCATTCCTATAACAATCATTTTCATTATTTACTTCTCTCCTATTATTATTCCTAATGCTAGACACAGTTATATCAAAGTTATATTCTACATTCTCCTTCTGGGTACTCTTCTTGGCTAACATATCAACTTTATCATGAAGGAGTAATCCAATATGTGATGGGATCCATGGCAACTGTACATTAATTCCTTTGTCCCTGATTTTTGAGAATCTATAACTGGCTTCTCCAATGAGCATGTTATTGGAGTATATGAGTCAAGAGCCTTCAATGGTGACATAGAATCAGTAATGATGATAGGGTCAAGTTCAGTGTCATAGGTTAGCTTTAGCGCCATTAGGATTGCAAACAATTCAGTTTGCAGTGTAGACACCCGGTTGTTAATTCTTATGCCTAACTCAACAAATTTATTATCGTTCTTGACTAGGGAGGTGGCAACAAGAGCAGATGCAGCCCTGCCAGAAGACTCCTGTTTAGATCCATCAGTGTATATAACTTGTGATAACTTATTACTACCAGCTAGGCGAGAAATTTCTTCTTGAGCAGTTGCTTTAACAAGTGATTTAAGGAAGGGATTACTAGCAATGAGCTTCTTGGGAGGGACTTGCAGGCATGTGATATTAAATGAACACATCTTCCATGGAGGGGTGAAATGCTCTTGTTGTCTACAGTGATACAGTTCATGCCGGTTATAAAACTTAATGCAATTGCACGTTTTCACAATCCATTTAGATCTGTGTGTATTTACCTCTAGACACTTGGTAAGATTCATTGTAACAGAGTCTGGTTCATTTTTCAACATTCTAATACCAAGTACAGTGTTAATCTCAACAATCCTATCATTGATACTAGAAATACCAAGCTCCTTTCCTCATGTAGATCTGGGACAGCCAAGAATAGTCCTGAGAGCTTCATTTTGCATTAACTCCAAGGGTCGGAGAGAACTTTCCATAGCTAATATCAACATAACATAAGAACATAAGAAAGAAGAAACACTGCAACAGGTCTACTGACTCATGCAGAGTAGGTCCATGCCCCCTCCCCACGGGATTAGCCCAATGACACACACTCCCCAGATTAGCCCAATGACCTACCCAGTCTGGCCACCTCTACTCAGGGAAGGAGCACAGCACCAGACCCAGCAGCACAAGCTAGTCAGGTCTAACTCACACCCACCCACACCCACTCATGTATTTATCTAACCTATTTTTAAAACTACGCAACGTTTTAGCCTGAATAACTGTACTCGGGAGTTTGTTCCACTCATCCACAACTCTATTACCAAACCAGTGCTTTCCTGTATCCTTTCTGAATCTGATTTTTTCCAACTTGAAACCATTGCTGCGAGTCCTGTCTTGGCTGGAAATTTTCAGCACGCTATTTACACCCCCTTTATTTATTCCTGTTTTCCATTTATACACCTCGATCATATCCCCCTAATTCTATGCCTTTCGAGAGAAAGCAGATTCAGGGCCCTCATCCTATCCTCATAGGGAAGATTTCTGTTACATGGGATCACCTATGTCATCCTCCTCTGTACGTTTTCCAGAGCATTTATATCCATTCTGTAATATGGTGACCAGAACTGAGCAGCATAGTCTACATGAAGCCTAACGAAGGATATATAGAGTTAAAGAACAACCTGAGGACTTTATTATTTATATTTCTAGATATGAAGCCAAGAATTCTGTTAGCTTTATTGCGAACACTAATGCTCTGTTGTCTTGGTTTTAGATTACTGCTAACCAGAACTCTTAAATCCTTTTTGCAATCAGTAGTATTAAGATCTACATTACAGTGGACCCTCGCCTAACGAACACATCGCATAACGTTAAATCCGCCTAGTGAAACATTTTAACGCAAAAATTTTGCCTCGGCTAGCACTAAAAAACTCGTTCTACACGATTCGTTCCGTTCGAGATACGTCCACGTGTGGCCTGAGCGTGCCTCACTTGTCCCGAGGGTGTCAGTGTTTACAAGCCAGCCACCACGGTTGCATCCAAACATACAATCGGAACATTTCATATCACAGCGTTTTTAGTGATTGCACCTGCAAAATAAGTGACCATGGGCCCCAAGAAAGTTTCTAGTGCCACCCCTACAGCAAAAAGGGTGAGAATTACTATGGATATGAAGAAAGAGATCATTGCTAAGTATGAAAGTGGAGTGCGTGTCTCCAAGCTGGCCAGGTTGTACTCAAAACCCCAATCAACCATCGCTACTAATGTGGCCAAGAAAACGGCAATCAAGGAAGCTGTTCTTGAAAAATGTGCAACTTTGTTTTCGAAACAGAGATTGCAAGTGATAGAAGATGCTGAGAGACTGTTATTGGTGTGGATAAACAAAAAACAGATAGCAGAAGATAGCATCTCTCAAGCGATCATATGTGAAAATGCTAGGAAGTTGCATGACGATTTAATTAGAAAAATACCTGCAACTAGTGGTGATGTGAGTGAATTTAATGCCAGCAAAGGTTGGTTTGAGAGATTTAAGAAGCGTAGTGGCATACATAGTGCGATAAGGCATGGTGAGGCTGCCAGTTCGGACCAAAAAGCAGCTGAAAAATATGTGAAGGAATTCAAGGAGTACATAGACAGTGAAGAATTGGAACCTGAACACGTGTTTAATTGTGACGAAACAGGCCTGTTTTGGAAGAAAATGCCAAGCAGGACCTACATTACCCAGGAAGAAAAGGCACTCCCAGGGCATAAGCCTATGAAAGACAGGCTTACTCTGTTGATGTGAGCTAATGCTAGTGGTGATTGCAACGTGAAGCCTTTATTGGTGTATCACTCTGAAACTCCCAGTGTGTGTTCAGGAAAAACAATGTCCTCAAGGTTAATTTGTGTGTGATGTGGAGGGCAAACAGTAAGGCATGGGTCACTAGAGACCTTTTCTATAACTGGTTACACCATGCATTTGCCCCCACTGTGAAAAATTACCTCCTGGAAAAGAAATTGGACCTTAAGTGCCTCCTGGTATTAGACAGTGCTCCTGGTCATCCTTCAGACGTGGCAGAGCGACTTTCTGGGGACATGAGCTTCATTAAGGTCAAGTTTTTGTCTCCTAATACCACTCCTCTCCTGCAGCCCATGGACCAGCAGGTCATTGCAAACTTCAAAAAACTCTACACAAAAGCTATGTTTGAAAGGTGCTTTGTAGTGACCTCAGAAACTCAATTGACTAAGAGAGTTTTGGAGAGATCACTTTAGCATCCTCAACTGGGTAAACATTATAGGTAAGGCTTGGGATGAAGTGACTAAGAGGACCTTGAACTCTGCTTGGAAGAAACTGTGGCCAGAATGTGAAGACAAAAGGGATTTTGAAGGATTTGAGGCTAACCCTGAGAAGCCTATGCCAGTTGTGGAATCAATTGTGGCATTGGGGAAGTCCTTGGGGTTGGAGGTTAGTGGGGAGGATGTGGAAGAGTTGGTGGAGGAGGACAATGAAGAACTAACCACTGATGAGCTGCAAGATCATCGTCAACAGCAAGAGGCCAGACCTGAGGAATTTACTCCAGAGGAGGGGATAGAGAAATGAGGAAGTTGCCTACTTCAAAGATTAAGGAAATGTGTGCAATGTGGCTTAAAGTGCAAGCCTTTTTTGATGAAAATCACCCTCACACAGCTATTGCAAGCCATGCTGGTGACTATTACACTGACAATGTTGTGAAACACTTTAGGAATGTCATAAAGGAACGGGAGGTACAGGCCTCTATGGACAGATATGTTGTGCGACAGAGGTCCAGTGACTCTCAAGCTGGTCCTAGTGGCATTAAAAGAAGAATGGAAGTAACCCCGGAAAAGGACTTGGCACCTCAAGTCCTAATGGAAGGGATTCCCCTTCTCAACATTAACACCATCCACACACTCCCCTCCTCCCATCCTATCAGTCATCACCAGATCTTCAATAAAGGTAAGTGTCATGTAATTGTACATGTCTTCTTCAGTTTGTGTGTATAACGGATAACGGAGATAAAACACCTCAATTATTGGGAGCGCTTGAGGTTCCTAAACCTGTATTCCCTGGAACGCAGGAGGGAGAGATACATGATTATATACACCTGGAAAATCCTAGAGGGACTAGTACCGAACTTGCACACGAAAATCACCCACTACGAAAGCAAAAGACTTGGCAGACGATGCACCATCCCCCCAATGAAAAGCAGGGGTGTCACTAGCACGTTAAGAGACCATACAATAAGTGTCAGGGGCCCGAGACTGTTCAACTGCCTCCCAGCACACATAAGGGGGATTACCAACAGACCCCTGGCAGTCTTCAAGCTGGCACTGGACAAGCACCTAAAGTCAGTTCCGGATCAGCCGGGCTGTGGCTCGTATGTTGGTTTGCGTGCAGCCAGCAGCAACAGCCTGGTTGATCAGGCTCTGATCCACCAGGAGGCCTGGTCTCAGACCGGGCCGCGGGGGCGTTGACCCCCGGAACTCTCTCCAGGTAAACTCCAGGTAAAAAATTTTTTTTTCATACTTTGGGGTGTCAGGAACGGATTAATTTTATTTCCATTATTTCTTATGGGGAAAATTAATTTTTGCTCACGATAATTTCGCCTAACGTTGAGCTCTCAGGAACGGATTAATATCGTTAGGCAAGGGTCCACTGTATTTAGTTTATATGTGGCATGATTATTTAACTGTCCAACATTTAGAACTTTGCATTTGTCAATATTAAACTGCATCTGCCACTTCTCCGACCATTGCCTCAGTCTATTCAACTTCTGTGTCCTCAATACATAGTCAATACCAAATTCACTATATTAGACCATAGTGCAATTACTAGTGAGAGACAGGTGCTATTTTTAATTTGTATTTTTATATTATTAGATTAAATTCAGTTGTACCATAGCTCATTCTAACTCAATACATAGTCAATACCAAATTCACTATATTAGACCATAGTGCAATTACTAGTGAGAGACGGGTGCTATTTTTAATTTGTATTTTTATATTATTAGATTAAATTCAGTTGTACCATAGCTCATTCTAACTCAATACATAGTCAATACCAAATTCATTATATTAGACCATAGTGCAACTACTAGTGAGAGACTGGTGCTATTTTTAATTTGTATTTTTATATTATTAGATTAAACCTAGTTGTACTATAGCTCATTCTAGCTCAAAACATAGACTCCACAAAAGTCATTATATTAGACCTTAGTGCAATTACAAGTGAGAGTCTTGTTCTATTTTTAATTTGTATTTTTATGTTACTAGTTTATACCTAGTTGTACTTTAGTTCATTCCAGCACAACACATAGACAACATCAACTTCATTATGTGTAGTAGTGACTATACTCTACATGACCAAAATACTCTAGCTATACACTTGTCCAAACTTCCTACCACTACAGATATCAGTACTAGAACTCAACACACAACTCATGATATAAATAACCATAATTTAAACCTAGAAGATGATTGATCACGTTGACCCTGATCTAAACCTCCATAATCTGACACCCAATCAAAACCTATTGGAAAGTAACTGCCTTTATTACACAGCATCACAAGCCAGCACTATCCTAAACAATGCTAAAAGTCTATCAGTACTTAACTACAACATCAGGTCCTTAAGCAAACACTATGATGACCTCCTGGCACTCCTTGAATCACTTAAGACACCCTTCTCCTGCATTATTCTCACTGAGACCTGGCTTAAGCAGGACACAATAGATATCTACCCTCTACCAGGATACACAGCAATTCACAACTGCAGACCAAACCAAGTTGGGGTGGTATTGCAATCTATTACTCTAACCAATTATCTTGTATTAGCACCACTTGCTTTAGTGATGAATATGGGGAATACATTTTTGCTAATTTTACTGTAAAAAACCTTAAGACGCCTATAACAATCGGTGCCATTTACCGGATACCTCACACAAACATCCCAAATTTCAGTGAGAAATTAAAGTCACTAATAACAAACAGACAAATGAATAAGCACCACCTTCTCTTAGCCGGAGACTTCAACATCAACCTTGGCTTACTAGATGATCAGCCTGTAACTGATTTCATCAACAATATGAACAACACACTTCTCATACCAACAGTAACTAAACCAACCAGGCTCACTGAGACAAGTGCAACCATAATAGACCACATATGGACCAATATACTAGCCCCCCTTAAATCAGGGATAATCACAGATAGCACTACAGACCACTACCCTACCTTCCTCCTGACTAACATTAGTAAACCACCACTTGAATACAACAAAGTCTCATTTAGACTCCATGACGAGGCCTCAGTAAGGAAGTTCACAGCTGACCTAGAGACTGTTGACTGGCCTACAGAATTCTCCAAGGCCAATGGTATTGATGACTGGACAGACATTTTTCTTAACAAATTACTTAGACTATACAACAAACATTGTCCTATAAAAACAAAACAGATCACAAACAAACGGCTTGGTTGCCCATGGCTAACCAGCACCATTCTGAAATCCATTGACAAGAAACACCAATATGAAAAGCAATATAGACAAGGCTTAATACACAAAGATATTCTTAAACACTATTCATCAGCTCTCACCAAAGTAATAAAGAAACCCAAACAACTATACTACTCCAGTAGATTCACAGACACTAGAGGAGATATAAAAATGACCTGGAAAACACTCTCTCAGATTCTAGGGACCCACAAACTGAGAAAAACCAAGAATATTGTCCTAACTAAACCTAATGAAACACCACTACATCCCACTGACACAGCTAACAAGATAAACGACTTCTTCTCAACCATAGGATCTAATCTCGCCAGTAAAATCCCACATACCAATGCCCATGCCAGGGACTACCTAGATGGGAATTTCCCTAATTCCTTCTATCTTGCACCAACTGAGCCCACGGAAGTCACAGAGATTATAAAGTCACTTAAAAATAACTCGGGGAATCTGTCTCATGTCCCACCATTACTGTACAAGCGAGCGGCCCATGTCCTTTCGCATGCTATTTCATTACTCTTTAACAAGTCACTAGAGACTAGCACCTTCCCGAAACTACTCAAGATGGCAAGGGTTACACCAATACATAAAGGTGGTGACCCTACAGACATAAACAACTATAGGCCAATATCTAACTTACCATTGCTATCCAAAATCTTTGAGAAACTCGTGCACAGGAGACTGTATTCATTTATAACGGCTCAAAACATACTCAACCCCTGCCAATTTGGATTCAGGAAAAATAAAAGCACTAATGATGCAATCATAAAAATGCTAGATCTGCTTTACACAGCATTGGAAAATAAGGAATATCCACTAGGAATTTTTATTGACCTAAGAAAAGCTTTTGACACAGTAGACCACGACATCCTGCTCTACAAACTTGATCATTACGGTATAAGAGGCCATGTGCTTGCTTATTTCAAATCTTACATTACTAATAGGTATCAGTATGTCACCATTAAAGACACAGCATCAGCAACACGGCCACTTGATACTGGAGTTCTGCAGGGAAGTGTCCTTGGTCCCCTGCTCTTCCTCATATACATCAATGACCTTCCAAACGTATCCCAACACCTGAAACCCATTCTCTTTGCTGACGACACGACTTATATCATCTCTCACCCTAATCATGCCACCCTCAACACCACTGTGAATGAGGAGCTGATCAAAATATCGACTTGGATGGCAGCCAATAAACTTACGCTTAACACTGACAAAACCTACTATATTATGTTTGGTAGCAGAGCAGGAGATGCACAAATTAACATTAAGATTGACAACACTCTAATTACCAGAAATAATGGGGGCAAATTCCTAGGCTTATACCTTGACAACAACCTGAATTTCAGCACCCATATCCAGCATATAACCAAAAAAGTATCCAAAACGGTTGGGATCCTCTCCAAGATACGATATTACGTGCCGCAAAATGCCCTTCTCACACTATACCACTCACTTATTTGTCCATACCTCACCTATGCTATTTGTGCTTGGGGATCAACTGCAGCAACACACCTAAAGCCAATAATAACCCAACAAAAAGCTGCAGTAAGAATAATCACTAAATCCCATCCCTGGCAACACACCCCTCCCCCACTCTTCATAGACCTAAACTTACTCCCTGTTCAGTACATCCACACGGCCTTAAACTCTAATATCAACCTTGACCTAAAACGCTTTCTTGATAGTTGTGACAGAACCCACAGGCATAACACCAGACACAAACATCTCTACGACATTCCCCGTGTCCGACTAAACCTTTACAAAAATTCAATGTATGTCAAAGGCCCTAAAATCTGGAATACCCTACCTGAGAACTCTAGAACTGCAGACACATTCATCACCTTCAAAACTACCATTAGAAAACATCTTATCTCCCTGATATACCCCGTCAACTAACTACACGAATACCACCTGGTGGTTCACACTTACACTCACTCACTCATTTGACCATAAACAGAAATATTAATCTCAATCTTAAAATAATGAATCCTGTGATACTCCAATACTGAAACTATGTACTGTGCCAAAACAAAAGCATTTACATTGCTAAACTCACAAACTAGTATTTAGTCACTTAGCCATAATACCAACTTACCTCATAATTTGTAATATTTTACAATTAAGAATAAAACTAAGTCTGCCCGAAATGCCTAGCCATGCTAAGCGTTCTAGTGGTACACTCTGTAATCACTATTTTACTACATGTAAACCAAACAATAACCAAATTTCTGTAAACTCAGCATTGTAAGCCTTATAGAGAATAAACTTTGAATTTGAATTTGAATTAGAATGAATTGGATGGCCTACATGGGAGCAGCATAATCAATTAAGGACTTAACATAGTAGACGAAAAGGAATAATTATATTTTTGTAATAATTACAACAATTCTTCCAAAACTCGTCACTGCAGAATTTGGTTACAATCTATAAATTACTGGCTTCTTTACACTAAAGTTATGAGTTATTTCAGATATTATATTCTTAGTTGATATACTTTATCCAATTTTTATTTATCATCAAAATTAGTTACACTGTAATGTGTGGCTATCCTGATTCAGTGCAAGTTAGGAACTAATCTATACATTTAAGCATCTCTTAGCCACTTTGCTAAGCCTAGTTCCTGGGGCCTAGTTCCTAGACCTTTTGTGTATCCATATGCTCTTGCGCTACCGTCCACAGGATGGATATGGGGTGCACAATAAACTAGCCACTTCGGTGGCAAAATCTAATCTGCTGGTCGTTATAAGACCATCATCAGGTGACATTCTTCCTGACGCAAAAAATACCACAGGATTAATAATATTTAAAAAAGTGGTTATGTGAAAAAGTAATCATGAATGGCAGGATAAATACAGTGGCTGGGAGAAAGAGTAAACATGGGAACAGGAGTTAGGTATTGGCTGAGTGAAAGTAAAGACATGATGACAGGATTTAGTTAGAGACTAGGTGAAAGAGCGGACATAATGGCAACATAAAGAAGGGAGTAACGAAGAGGTTACTTACACTTGGAGTGAGACCAGCTACAAGACCGTAAGCCAGCGCCTGGGGTATCACCATGAGGCCAACGGTGAAGCCAGCGATCAGGTCCCCCAGCAGGTATTCTGTGTTGTAGCTCCTGAGCCAGGTAAGACAGGGCAGACGTCGGTGCAGTGTCTTCCTACTAAGACACCGATCTAACTTGTTCTGACGACACCATGCATGAGATACATTACTGGGAGAAACTAACACAGGTAAGAGATAGATTACTGGCAGAAACTAGCACAGGTACGAGATACATTACTGGGGAGACAAGAATGCACGAGAGATTCATCACTGAAGAAATTAAATATATATAAGCATTACGTGAGATATAAATAACTGGGAAAGGAACAGTAGGTGGGTAGAACAGATAATAAATTTTCTTCAAGGATGTCCTGGCGAGGCTAATCTTAAATTAAGGAGAAAATATTAGACATGCTACTGGTTTAGAACAAAAGACGTAAAGGAGAAGGAATATAGTTGTTCCAGGATTTAAATTACATGTTGGACAGCGCGATTATTTCCTTGGCAGCATACCACGCACGCCGTCAAGAACCTCCAGTGAGCAGCGAGGCTACAATCCCGTCTTAGCTTCCCCTGTTTCTGGAACTGGCCATGACAGTAGCCAGAGGTTTCGCCATTCAGTGGACGTTGTTAGAAAAGTAGTTCAACTCCTTAATCCACGACAGGTGCCAGCCGCTCTAGTCATTTTCTGAGAAATCTAGTAGAACTGGCCTAGAACTCATGGAGTGGATAAATTTATTGTAAGATTTCGTAGTTTGCACATTAAAGTGGCAGATTTCAAATCAGTTTAGAGATCTGGATGAAAGAGGGTGGACGGGACCACTTATTCAGTCTAGTGTTTTCACTTCTGAAAAAACAAATTCATTAAAAGCAGCCCATATGATAAGCACTCGAAGGGTTTTTCAGAACACTGCCAGTAGTCTCTATGTAATTGTGCCAGTCCTATACTGTACACTGCAGAGACTTACAAGATGGCTCAACTAGATCGTCAAACCTGCGGGAATGTAATTCATTGCTACTGATTCGCTTGAGCTACTCCCTTCATTACTGTAAATTTCTTTTGCGAGAAATTAATTTTCTTGTCAGTTCTCTGACATTCCAGGTACTCAGGTAGACTGACTTGGCTGTGACCCAAATTCTGCCTCCAGCTTAACGATGTTGTCACGTAAAGAATTAAGAGCTTTAGCTTGTGTTTCCTGGCTTGCTCAAGAGCTAAGTTACTAACATGCAATTATATATCAGAGTTATAACACGATGATCCAGTAATATCGAGAAGCTCAGCTCAGCGCATTTGTAAACCAAGAGAGTAAGTGCAAGAGAGAGAGAGTTACAGAGCGGGGAGGGGGGGAAGAAGAGAAAATAAATTTGAGGCAGAAGGCAGCCCTATATGAACATATAATCTCTATCATTAGACTGAGAGTACTAACCTTGATGATGAAGGCGACTCCTGGAGGGCCGGAGGCAGCACTTTCCTTCTCACCCACAACAGTCCTGCCCTCCACTGCATCAGTCCTGCCCTCTACTGCATCTGTCCTGCCCTCCACTGCATCAGTCCTGCCCTCCACTGCATCAGTCCTGCCCTCCACTGCATCAGTCCTGCCCTCCACTGCATCAGTCCTGCCCTCCACTGCATCAGTCCTGCCCTCCACTGCATCAGTCCTGCCCTCCATTGCATCCTCTCCTGCAACACAAATCTCCCTGGGATTTATCTGTTAAGAGAATCATGATAATTTTTCGTGAAGGTCGTAGTTATATGATAAATCACTCATTTTACCTCGAAGTCTTCCTATGGTCGAGGTTTTCCTCTGGTCAAGGTCTTCCTCTGGTCAAGGTCTTCCTCTGGTCAAGGTCTTCCTCTGGTCAAGGTCTTCCTCTGGTCAAGGTCTTCCTCTGGTCAAGGTCTTCCTCTGGTCAAGGTCTTCCTCTGGTCAAGGTCTTCCTCTGGTCAAGGTCTTCCTCTGGTCAAGGTCTTCCTCTGGTCAAGGTCTTCCTCTGGTCAAGGTCTTCCTCTAGTCAAGGTCTTCCTCTGGTCGGGGTCTTCCCCAAGCAGAGGAAGACCCGGACCCACAGATCTTTACTTTGACGACGTTTTGCTCAATGTCCAGAGAAACGCATTCAGAATAATAATTACGTATTTCCTTGCATAACTCACAATGTGTGGCATACATATTATAAAATATTAATTACAAGGAAGGCCTCCAGCATGCCTAGGCATTTCGGGTAGAACTCTCTCCTGTTTTTTATTAATGTCGGTATCATTGATATATCAAGACGCCCACAAGGTAACAGGATCACTTAAACCTTTCTTTATCACCTCTGTGTTATGCTACAGTTTTGTTATGTTGCGCTATTACCACATCTTACTGCTATTACCATATCTTACTGCTATTACCACATCTTACTGCTATATTACTATATCTTATTGCTATATTACCACATCTTACTCCTATTACCACATCTTACTGCTATTACCACATCTTACTGCTATTACCACATCTTACTGCTATATTACTATATCTTACTGCTATATTACCACATCTTACTGCTATTACCACATCTTACTGCTATATTACTATATCTTACTGCTATATTACCACATCTTACTGCTATTACCACATCTTACTGCTATATTACCACATCTTATTGCTATTACCACATCTTACTGCTATGTAACTATATCTTACTGCTATATTACCACATCTTACTGCTATTACCACATCTTACTGCTATGTAACTATATCTTACTGCTATTACCACATCTTACTGCTATTACCACATCTTACTGCTATTACCACATCTTACTGCTATTACCACATCTTACTGCTATATTACCACATCTTACTGCTATTACCACATCTTACTGCTATATTACTATATCTTACTGCTATATTACCACATCTTACTGCTATATTACCACATCTTACTTCTATATTACCACATCTTACTGCTATATTACCACATCTTACTGCTATATTACCACATCATACTGCTATATTGCCACATCTTACTGCTATATTACCACATCTTACTGCTATATTACCACATCTTACTGCTATATTACCACATCTTACTGCTATATTACCACATCTTACTGCTATATTACCACATCTTACTGCTATATTACCACATCTTACTGCTATTACCACATCTTACTGCTATATTACCACATCTTACTGCTATATTACCATATCTTACTGCTATATTACCACATCTTACTGCTATATTACTATATCTTACTGCTATATTACCACATCTTACTGCTATATTACCACATCTTACTGCTATATTACCACATCTTACTGCTATATTACCACATCTTACTGCTATTACCACATCTTACTGCTATATTACCACATCTTACTGCTATATTACCACATCTTATTGCTATATTACCACATCTTACTGCTATATTACCACATCTTTCCGCTATATTACCACATCTTACCTCTATATTACCACATCTTACTGCTATATTACCACATCTTACCGCTATATTACCACATCTTACCGCTATATTACCACATCTTACTGCTATAATACTACATCTTACCGCTATATTACCACATCTTACCGCTATATTACCACATCTTACCGCTATATTACCACATCTTACCGCTATATTACCACATCTTACCGCTATATTACTACATCTTACCGCTATATTACCACATCTTACCGCTATATTACCACATCTTACCGCTATATTACCACATCTTACCGCTATATTACCACATCTTACCGCTATATTACCTCACTATTCTTGACTGTTCACTACTACTGTACTTTCGATGTCTTACACCTATTTAATACTGCATACGTAGCCAAGTTTAATAAATCATTACATGGCGATGATCATTATTATTATTATTAGTAGTAATAGTATTATAATTATTATTATTCATTTTACGTTAAGTAATTGATACATGAGAAGGGGGTTACTAGTCCTTCGCTCCCAGCATTTTAGTTACTCCTTAAAAGATGCAAGGTTTACGGAGGAAGGAGTCTTTTCCACTTCCCCGAGCCCTTATTATTATTTGTTGTATTTATGAAGAAGTCCGAAACCCGTATGGGTGAAATACTCCTGGGAAGTGGGAAGCCATCAGTATTATACTAGAAAGGGATATTAGATAGGAGCAGAGTTCCAGCTTCCTAGTATGAGTCCTAGCTTCCTAGTATGAGTCCTAGCTTCCTAGTATGAGTCCTAGCTTCCTAGTATGAGTCCTAGCTTCCTTGTATGAGTCCTAGCTTCCTTGTATGAGTCCTAGCTTCCTTGTATGAGTCCTAGCTTCCTAGTATGAGTCCTAGCTTCCTAGTATGAGTCCCAACATCCTAGTATGAGTCCTAGCTTCCTAGTATGAGTCTTAGATTCCTTGTATGAGTCGTAGCTGCCTAGTATGAGTCCCAACTGCCTAGTATGAGTTCTAGCTGCCTAGAATGAGTCCTAGCTGCCTAGTATGAGTCCTAGCTTCCCAGTATGAGTTCCAGCTTCCTAGTATGAGTCCCAGCTTCCTAGTATGAGTCCCAGCTGCCTAGTATGAATCCTAGCTTCCTAGTATGAGTCCTAGTTTCCTAGTATGAGTCCTAGCTGCCTAGTATGAGTCCTAGCTGCCTAGTATGAGTCCTAGCTTCCCAGTATGAGTCCTAGCTTCCCAGTATGAGTCCCAGCTTCCCAGTATGAGTCCTAGCTGCCTAGTATGAGTCCTAGCTGCCTAGTATGAGTCCTTGCTTCCCAGTATAAGTCCTAGCTTCCCAGTATAAGTCCTAGCTGCCCAGTATGAGTCCTAGCTTCCCAGTACGAATCCCAGCTTCCCAGTATGAGTCCTAACTTCCCAGTATGAATTCCAGCTTCCCAGTATGAGTCCTAGCTTCCCAGTATGAATCCTAGCACCCCAGTATGAGTCCTAGCTTTCCAGTATGAGTCCTAGCTTCCCAGTATGAGTCCCAACTTCCCAGTATGAGTCCTAGCTTCCCAGTATGAGTCCTAGCTTCCCAGAATAAGTCCTAGCTGCCAGTATGAGTCTTAGCTTCCCAGTATGAGTCTTAGCTTCCCAGTATGAGTCCCAGCTTCCCAGTATGAGTCCCAGCTTCCCAGTATGAGTCCCAACTTCTCAGTATGAATCCCAGCTTCCCAGTATGAGTCCCAGCTTCCCAGTATGAGTCCTAGCTTCCCAGTATGAGTCCTAGCTTTCCAGAATAAGTCCTAGCTGCCCAGTATGAGTCCCAGCTTCCCAGTATGAGTCCCAGCTTCCCAGTATGAGTCCCAACTTCCCAGTATGAATCCCAGCTTCCTAGTATGAGTCCCAGCTTCCCAGTATGAGTCCCAGCTTCCCAGTATGAGTCCCAGCTTCCCAGTATGAGTCCCAGCTTCCCAGTATGAGTCCTAGCTTCCCAGTAAGAGTCCTAGCTTCCCAGTATGAGTTCTAGCTTCCCAGTATGAGTCTTAGCTTCCCAGTATGAGTCCTAGCTTCCCAGTATGAGTCCTAGCTTTACAGTATGAGTCCTAGCTTCCTAGTATGAGTGTTAGCTTCCTAGAATGAGTCCTAGCTGCCTAGTATGAGCCGAAGCTTCCCAGAAAGAGTCCTAGCTTCCCAGTATGAGTTCTAGCTTCCCAGCATGAGTCCCAGCTGCCTAGTATGAGTCCTAGTTTCCCAGTATGAGTCCTAGCTTCCCAGTATGAGTCCTAGCTTCCCAGTATGAGTCCTAGCTTCCCAGTATGAGTCCTAGCTTCCCAGTATGAGTCCTAGCTTTACAGTATGAGTCCTAGCTTCCTAGTATGAGTCCTAGCTTCCTAGTATGAGTGCTAGCTTTCTAGTATGAGTCCTAGCTTCCTAGTATGAGTCCTAGCTGCCTAGTATGAGTCCGAACTGCCTAGTATGAGTCCTAGCTGCCTAGTATGAGTCCTAGCTTTCCAGAATAAGTCCTAGCTGCCCAGTATGAGTCCCAGCTTCCCAGTATGAGTCCCATCTTCCCAGTATGAATCCCAGCTTCCTAGTATGAGTCCCAGCTTCCCAGTATGAGTCCCAGCTTCCCAGTATGAGTCCCAGCTTCCCAGTATGAGTCCCAGCTTCCCAGTATGAGTCCTAGCTTCCCAGTAAGAGTCCTAGCTTCCCAGTATGAGTTCTAGCTTCCCAGTATGAGTTCTAGCTTCCCATCATGAGTCCTAGCTTCCCAGTATGAGTCCTAGCTGCCTAGTATGAGTCCAAGTTTCCCAGTATAAGTCCTAACTTCCCAGTATAAGTCCTAGCTGCCCAGTATGAGTCCTAGCTTCCCAGTATGAATCCCAGCTTCCCAGTATGAGTCCCAGCTTCCCAGTATGAGTCCTAACTTCCCAGTATGAATCCCAGCCTCCTAGTATGAGTCCCAGCTTCCCAGTATGAATCCTAGCATCCCAGTATGAGTCCTAGCTTCCCAGTATGAGTCCTAACTTCCCAGTATGAGTCCCAACTTCCCAGTATGAGTCCCAACTTCCCAGTATGAGTCCTAGCTTCCCAGCATGAGTCCTAGCTTCCCAGTATATGTCCTAGCTTCCCAGTATACGTCCTAGCTTCCTAGTATAAGTCGTAGCTTCCCAGTATGAGTCCCAGCTTTCCAGTATGAGTCCTATCTTCCCAGTATGAATCCCAGCTTCCCAGTATGAGTCCCAGCTTCCCAGTATGAGTCCCAGCTTCCCAGTATGAGTCCTAGCTTCCCAGTATGAGTCCTAGTTTCCAAGTATGAGTCCTAGCTTCCCAGTATGAGTCCCAACTTCCCAGTATGAATCCCAGCTTCCCAGTATGAGTCCTAGCTTCCCAGTATGAGTCCTAGCTTCCCAGTATTAGTCCTAGCTTCCCAGTATACCTGGACCTGGAGTTTACCTGGAGAGAGTTTCGGGGATCAACGCCCCCACGGCCCGGTCTGTGACCAGGCCTCCTGGTGGATCAGCGCCTGATCAACCAGGCTGTTGCTGCTGGCTGCACGCAAACCAACGTACGAGCCACAGCCCGGCTGATCAGGAACTGACTTTAGGTGCTTGTCCAGTGCCAGCTTGAAGACTGCCAGGGGTCTGTTGGTAATCCCCCTTATGTGTGCTGGGAGGCAGTTGAACAGTCTCGGGCCCCTGACACTTATTGTATGGTCTCTTAACGTGCTAGTGACACCCCTGCTTTTCATTGGGGGGATGGTGCATCGTCTGCCAAGTCTTTTGCTTTCGTACTGAGTGATTTTCGTGTGCAAGTTCGGTACTAGTCCCTCTAGGATTTTCCAGGTGTATATAATCATGTATCTCTCCCTCCTGCGTTCCAGGGAATACAGGTTTAGAAACCTCAAGCGCTCCCAGTAATTGAGGTGTTTTATCTCCGTTATGCGCGCCGTGAAAGTTCTCTGTACATTTTCTATGTCGGCAATTTCACCTGCCTTGAAAGGTGCTGTTAGAGTGCAGCAATATTCCAGCCTAGATAGAACAAGTGACCTGAAGAGTGTCATCATGGGCTTGGCCTCCCTAGTTTTGAAGGTTCTCATTATCCATCCTGTCATTTTTCTAGCAGATGCGATTGATACAATGTTATGGTCCTTGAAGGTGAGATCCTCCGACATAATCACTCCCAGGTCTTTGACGTTGGTGTTTCGCTCTATTTTGTGGCCAGAATTTGTTTTGTACTCTGATGAAGATTTAATTTCCTCATGTTTACCATATCTGAGTAATTGAAATTTCTCATCGTTGAACTTCATATTGTTTTCTGCAGCCCACTGAAAGATTTGGTTGATGTCCGCCTGGAGCCTTGCAGTGTCTGCAATGGAAGACACTGTCATGCAGATTCGTGTGTCATACTTCCCAGTATGAGTGCTAGCTTCCCAGCATGAGTCCTAGCTTCCTAGTATACGTCCTAGCTTCCTAGTATAAGTCGTAGCTTCCCAGTATGAGTCCCAGCTTCCCAGTATGAGTCCTAACTTCCCAGTATGAGTTCTAGCTGCCTAGTATGAGTCCTAGCTTCCCAGTATAAGTCCTAGCTTCCCAGTATAAGTCCTAGCTGCCCAGTATGAGTCCTAGCTTCCCAGTACGAATCCCAGCTTCCCAGTATGAGTCCTAACTTCCCAGTATGAATTCCAGCTTCCCAGTTTGAGTCCTAACTTCCCTGTACGAATCCCAGCTTCCCAGTATGAATCCTAGCATCCCAGTATGAGTCCTAGCTTCCCAGTATGAGTCCTAGCTTCCCAGAATAAGTCCTAGCTGCCAGTATGAGTCTTAGCTTCCCAGTATGAGTCCCAGCTTCCCAGTATGAGTCTTAGCTTCCCAGTATGAGTCCCAGCTTCCCAGTATGAGTCCCAGCTTCCCAGTATGAGTCCCAACGTCTCAGTATGAATCCCAGCTTCCCAGTATGAGTCCTAGCTTCCCAGTACGAGTCCTAGCTTCCCAGTATGAGTCCTAGCTTTCCAGAATAAGTCCTAGCTGCCCAGCATGAGTCCTAGCTTCCCAGTATGAGTCCTAGCTTCCCAGTATGAGTCCCAACTTCCCAGTATGAGTCCTAGCTTCCCAGCATGAGTCCTAGCTTCCCAGTATACGTCCTAGCTTCCTAGTATAAGTCGTAGCTTCCCAGTATGAGTCCCAGCTTTCCAGTATGAGTCCTATCTTCCCAGAATGAATCCCAGCTTCCCAGTATGAGTCCCAGCTTCCCAGTATGAGTCCTAGCTTCCCAGTATGAGTCCTAGCTTCCCAGTATGAGTCCTAGCTTCCCAGTATGAGTCCTAGCTTCCCAGTATGAGTCCTAGCTTCCCAGTTTGAGTCCCAGCTTCCCAGTGTGAGTCCCAGCTTCCCAGTATGAGTCCCAACTTCCCAGTATGAGTCCTAGCTTCCCAGTATGAGTCCCAACTTCCCAGTATGAGTCCTAGCTTCCTAGTATACGTCCTAGCTTCCTAGTATAAGTCGTAGCTTCCCAGTATGAGTCCCAGCTTCCCAGTATGAGTCCCAGCTTCCCAGTATGAGTCGCAGCTTCCCAGTATGAGTCCTAGCTTTACAGTATGAGTCCTAGCTTCCTAGTATGAGTGTTAGCTTCCTAGAATGAGTCCTAGCTGCCTAGTATGAGCCAAAGCTTCCCAGAAAGAGTCCTAGCTTCCCAGTATGAGTTCTAGCTTCCCAGCATGAGTCCCAGCTGCCTAGTATGAGTCCTAGTTTCCCAGTATAAGTCCTAGCTTCCCAGTATGAGTCCTAACTGCCCAGTATGAGTCCTAGTTTCCCAGTATGAATCCCAGCTTCCCAGTATGAATCCCAGCTTCCCAGTATGAGTCCTAGCTTCCCAGTATGAGTCCTAGCTTCCCAGTATGAGTCCCAGCTTCCCAGTAGAAGTCTCAGCTTCCCAGTAGAAGTCCCAGTTTCCCAGTATGAGTCCTAGCTTCCCAGTATGAGTCCTAGCTTCCCAGTATAAGTTCTAGCTTCCCAGTATGAGTCCCAGCTTCCCAGTACAAGTCTCTGCTTCCCAGTATATGTCCTAGCTTCCCAGAATAAGTCAAAGCTTCCCAGTATTTGTCCAGTCTCTTCTTAAAGCTACCCAAGGTCCTAGCCTCTATCACCCCACTGGGAAGACTGTTCCACGCATCTACAACTCTGTTAGAAAACCAGTACTTACCTATGTCCTTTCTAAATCTAAATTTATCCAACTTAAATCCATTATTCCTGGTTCTTACCTGGTTCGACACCCTCAGTATTTATTAATATCTCTTGTTTATGCCCGTCATCCACTTATACACTTCAATGATATCTCCCCTCATTCTACGCCTCTCCAGAGAGTGGAGATTTAAGGCTTTAAGTCTATCTTCATACGGGAGGTTCCTTACACAGTAAATCATTTTAGTCATTCTTCTCTGTATGTTCTCTAATGAGTCTATATCCATCCTGTAGTAAGGGGACCAAAACTGAGCAGCATAATCTAAATGAGGCTTCACTAGTGATGTATAGAGCTGTAAAATAACTTTTGGACTTCTGTTACTTATACTTCTTGAGATAAATCCAAGTAATCTGTTAGCCTTGTTGCGCACACTAAGGCACTGCTGTCTTGGCTTTAGATATCTGCTTACCATGACTCCCAAGTCTTTTTCACATTCTGTATAATCAAGCTGTACTTCACATAGTTCATAGCTTCGAGGGTTATTTTCATTACCAAGGACCATTACCTTACACTTATCCACATTGAACTTTATCTGCCATTTTTCAGACCAAGACATTAATTTGTCTAAATTCTCCTGCAGTTCATTGCTAGCCTCCTCAGAATGAATCATACGGCCTATCTTCGTATCATCAGCAAACTTGCTCATGTCACTCGTAATCCATTCATCAAGGCCAGTAATGTAAATTATGAACAACAGAGAGCCTAAAACTGATCCTTGTGGAATGCCACTAGTAACTAAGCCCCATTCTGATTTGAACCCATTAATGGAAACTCTTTGCTTTCTATTGGTAAGCCATGCCTCTATCCATGATAGAACTTTACCTCCTATACCATGAGCTGCCACTTTTCTTAAGAGTCTCTTGTGAGGTACTCTATCGAAGGCTTTACTAAAATCCAAATAAACATCATATTCTTTATCACTGTCTACTGCCTCAAACGTTCTATTGAAGAACGTCAGTAAGTTTGTCAGGCAGGAACGACCTCTCGTGAATCCATGCTGAGATTCATTTATCAAGTTATGGTCTTCAAGGTGACTTCTAATAATGTCAGCTATAATTGATTCTAGTAATTTGCCAACTATAGATGTCAGGCTTATTGGACGGTAATTTGAAGGAGTGGACTTATCCCCTGATTTGAATATAGGAACCACATTGGCCATCTTCCACAACTCTGGCACAACACCGGTAAGGATGGACGCATTGAATACACTCATTAATGGCAGACTAAGTTCCATCTTGCATTCCATAAGTACCCTGGAAAATAACTCGTCGGGCCCCGGGGACTTATTGTGCTTCAGTTTGTCTATCTGTTTGAAAACCATGTCCCTCGTGACAGTAATATTAGTCAATCTGAATTCGTCAGTAACTGAATAATTGTTAATTTCTGGAATCTTATTTATGTCTTCCTGTGTAAAAACTGACAAAAAATAGTCATTAAATATGGAACACATTTCCAGTTCGTTATCCGTCAGCTGTCCATTCCCAATTTTCATAGGTCCTACTTTTTCCTTCACCTTCGTCCTATACACTTGAAAGAACCCCTTTGGATTAGTCTTTGATTCATTAGCAACTCTAATTTCATAGTCACGTTTAGCCTTTCTAATCCCCTTTTTTACTTCTCTTTTAAGCTGAACATATTGGTCAGTAAGGTTAACCTATCCCCTTCTGATGCTCCTATATATTCCCCTTTTCTCCCCTAATAAATGCTTTAGCCTCCTGTTAACCCATTTGGGATCGTTATTATCAGATCTGATTTCTCTCTGGGGAATGTATATACTCTGAGCACGGTGTACATTTTTAAGAAAAGAATCATAAACGCAGATCCCTTCGCAATCATAAGTATGATCATCGTCAATAGAATCATTAGCTAGATAACCCCAATCAAGATTTGGCAGGTGTTCCCTAAGTCCATTATAATCGGCAGAACGAAAATCAGAGATTTTTACTGTATTATCATTATTCCTGTATTCCCAGTTAATGCTAAAAGTGATGGATTTGTGATCACTTGCGCCAAGCTCTTCAGTGATTTCCAGATTATTTACGAGTGTTTCCTTATTTGACAAGACTAGGTCAAGCAAATTATTACCCCTGGAAGGCTCTGTTACACACTGCTTCAGAAAACAGTCTTGAACTGTTTCCATAAAGTCACTGGACTCCAGATTGCCGGTCAAAGAATTCCAGTCTATTTGACTAAAGTTAAAATCCCCTACTATGACTATGTTATTGTGTCTAGAAGCCCTAACAATTTCGTCCCAAAGAAGTCTCCCTCTATCGTGATCCAAGCCTGGAGGTCGGTAGATTACACCTAGAATTAGCTTTTCTTGACCTTCTACAAACTCTACCCAAACAGATTCTGTTACTGTTCCATCTATTTTTATACCTGCTTTTATGCAACAGTTAATATTTTCTCGAACATATAATGCAACTCCTCCCCCCTTCCCACAACATCTATCCACATGGAACAACTTAAACCCTTGAATATTACACTCAGCAATCATATCCAGACTCTTTAAATCATACCACGTTTCAGTTAATGCAATGACATCGAGTTCCCAGCACATGCTATCAAACGTAGTTCATTAATCTTATTTCTTGCACTTCGACTGTTAGCATAAAATACCATTATATGTTTTTTCTTCTGCACATTTTTCCTATTCATCTTTGTTTTTACACAATTTCTGAAATTATCATTACCCAGCGCTACTCAATGACTGTTATTATTAAGTTTCATAATATCAAAGCCTAAGTCAATATATCTATACTCATTTTCATTTCTAAACCCATACCTCTAACTAATCCTAGTTTAAAGTCCTAACAACCCCCTCAACTGAGCTAGCAAGAAAACCCACACCTGCCCTGGATAAGTGAACGCCATCCCTGGCATACATGTCATTTCGGCCATAGAAGTTGTCCCAGTTGTCAATTAATGGTATTGCATTATCCTTACAGTGTTTATCCAGCCAGCAATTAATACCAATTGCTCTGGACAACCATTCATTTCCAACACCCCTTCTTGGCAAAATGCCACATATAACAGGGCGCCCCCCCTTCTTCCTAATTATGTCTATTGCTGTCTTGAACCTTCTAACTAAGTCCTCACTTCTGCGCTTGCCTACATCATTGCCTCCAGCACTGAGGCAGATGATGGGATTGATCCCATTACCGTTCATGACATTGTCAAGCCGGCTAACAATGTCCTCCATCCCAGCCCCAGAAAAGCAAACTCTGTCTCCTACTCCTGTCCTTCAAGCAGAATGCCCTATCCATATATCTAACCTGGCTATCCCCAACAACAACAATATTCTTACCTTCCTTGGTGTCGTTTGTAGTGGCGTTCCCAGTAGTCGACTCACATTCGTCGGGTAGCACCGAGAATGCGTTGGATGTTTCCACAACAGTTTCCACAGCAGTCTCTTTCTTCTTCGTCGTCTCTACCTTTCCATTCGTCTTCTTGATCGTAAACTTCGTTTCATGCTGTCCAGCCACTGTCCACGTTCCCTTCTTGACCTGAGGACTCGAAACAGGAGGACTACTACGAATCCTCTTGTTTTCCTCAGTCAATCGCCATATCTCCATCTTCGCTACCCTCAATTCTTCCTTAAGCTGCTGGTAAAGTTGCTCGATTGAGGGCATCTTGGTTCAGTCCACGGGGAGCACACAAGACACTTCTTCACAGAGTTAAGTACAGGTCACCACATACGTGCCTGTACTTCGATTATGTTAATTAAGGTCTGTCAGGAAACAGGACAAGTGTTTCCTGAGGCGGGTCTTAGATGATGACCCGCCTTTGGAGCTTTGGTCATCTGACCGAGGCCTTCCGCTGGCTTACCGGTCCACCCCTTTAAAAATAATGGTCATTTATAACCAATTATGTCAGAAGATCAGGTCAAACATATTTTCCAGCTATGTTGGTTCCGCTGTTTACTGACCTAAAGTGAATTTATTGCTGAAATATAAGAGCTCGTACTCACCTATTTGTGGTTGCAGGGGTCGAGTCATAGCTCCTGGCTCCGCCTCTTCGCTGATTGCTACTAGATCCTCTCTCTCCCTGCCCCGTGAGCTTTATCATATCTCGCCTTAAAACTATGTATGGTTCCCGCCTCCACTACGTCACTTTCTAGGCTATTCCACGGCCTGACTACTCTATGACTGAAGAAATACTTCCTAACATCCCTTTGATTCATCTGAGTCTTCAACTTCCAATTGTGACCTCTAGTGTCTGTGTCCCATCTCTGGAACATCCCGTCTTTGTCCACCTTGTCTATTCCGTGCAGTATTTTATATGTCGTTATCATGTCTCTCCTGACCCTCCTGTCCTCCAGTGTCGTCAGGCCGATTTCCCTCAACCTTTCTTCGTAGGACAATCTCCTTAGCTCTGGGACTAGTGTTGTTGCAAACGTTTGCACTTTCTCTAATTTCTTGACGTGCATGACTAGGTGTGGATTCCAAACTGGTGCTGCATACTCCAGTATGGGCCTCATGTGCACAGTGTACAGTGTCTTGAACGATTCCTTACTAAGTTATCGGAACGCTATTCTCAGGTTTGCCAGGCCCCCATATGCTGCAGCAGTTATCTGGTTGATGTGTGGCTCCGGAGACATGCTCGGTCTTATGGTCACCCCAAGATCTTTCTCCTTGAGCGAGGTTTGCAGTCCTTGGCCACCTAGTCTATACTCTGTCTGCGGTCTTCTTTGCCCTTCTCCAATCTTCATGACTTTGCATTTGGCAGGATTGAATTCAAGAAGCCAGTTGCTGGACCAAGTGTCCAGCCTGTCCAGGTCTCTTTGAAGTCCTGCCTGATCCTCATCTGATTTAATTCTCCTCATTAACTTATCTGCGAACAGGGACACCTCTGAGTCTATCCCTTCCATCATGTCATTCACATATACCAGAAACAGCACTGGTCCTAGGACCGACCCCTGTGGGACCCCGCTCGTCACAGGTGCCCACTGTGATACCTCATACCGTATCATGACTTGTTGTTGCCTCCCTGTCAGGTATTCTCTGATCCATTGCAGTGCCCTTCCTGTTGTACGCGCCTGATCCTCTAGTTTCTGTACTAGTAGCTTGTGAGGAACTGTGTCGAAGCCTTTTTGCAGTCCAAGAAAATGCAATCAACCCACCCCTCTCTCTCGTGTCGCACTTCTGTAACTTTGTCATAGAACTCCAGAAGGTTTGTGACACAGGATTTGCCTTCCATGAATCCGTGCTGGTTATCGTTTATAATCTTGTTCCGTTTCAGGTGCTTCACCACTCTCCTCCTGATAATCTTCTCCGTGACTTTGCATACTATACAGGTCAGTGACACTAGTCAGTAATTTAGTGCCTCTTTTCTGTCTCCTTTTTTAAAAATGGGAACTACATTTGCGGTCTTCCATGCCTCAGGTAGTTGCCCAGTTTCAAGGGATGTGTTGAAGATTGTGGCTAATGGAACACACAGTATGTCTGCTCCCTCCCTGAGAACCCTCGGGGAGATATTGTCCGGTCCCATTGCCTTTGAATTACCAAGGTCACTTAGCAGCTTCTTCACCTCCTCCTCAGTTGTGTACATATCGTCCAGCACTTGTTGGTCTGTTCCCTGTTGGTGTCCCCCTCTGTCCTGTCTCCCCAGAGTCCTTCCTGTCTCCACTGTGAATACTTCCTTAAATCTCCTGTTGAGCTCCTCGCATACTTCTTGATCGTTTCTTGTGAGTTCTCCACCTTCTTTCCTCTGCCTGATCACCTGGTCTTTGACTGTCGTCTTTCTCCTAATGTGGCTAAACAGCAGTTGCGGGTCAGACTTGGCTTTCGATGCTATGACATTTTCGTACTGTCGCTGGGCCTCCCGCATCTGTGCATATTCGTTTCTGGCTCTTCGACTGATCTCCTTGTTTTCTTGGGTTCTTTGGCGTCTATACCTCTTCCATTCTATAATGCACTTAGCTTTTGCTTCCCTGCACCTTTGGGTAAACCAAGGACTCGCTTTGGTCTTCCCATTGTGTGTGTGTGTGTGTGTGTACTCACCTAATTGTGGTTGCAGGGGTCGAGACTCAGCTCCTGGCCCCGCCTCTTCACTGATCGCTACTAGGTCCTCTCCCTCTCTGCTTCCTGAGCTTTGTCATACCTCTTCTTAAAACTATGTATGGTTCCTGCCTCCACTACTTCACTAGCTAGGCTATTCCGCTTCCTGACGACTCTATGACTGAAGAAATACTTCCTAACGTCCCTGTGACTCGTCTGAGTCTTCAGCTTCCAGTTGTGACCCCTTGTTTCTGTGTCCCCTCTTTGGAACATCCTATCTCTGTCCACCTTGTCTATTCCCCGCAGTATCTTGTATGTCGTTATCATGTCTCCCGTGACCCTTCTGTCCTCCAGTGTCGTCAGTCCAATTTCCCTCAACCTTTCCTCGTACGACATTCCCCTGAGCTCTGGGACTAGCCTTGTTGCAAACCTTTGTACTTTCCCTAACTTCTTGACGTGCTTGACCAGGTGTGGGTTCCAGACTGGTGCTGCATACTCCAGTATGGGCCTGACATACACAGTGTAGTGTCTTGAACGATTCCTTATTAAGGTATCGGAACGCTATTCTCAGGTTTGCCAGGCGCCCGTATGCTGCAGCAGTTATTTGGTTGATGTGTGCCTCCGGTGATGTGCTCGGTGTTATGGTCACCCCAAGGTCTTTCTCCCTGAGTGAGGTCTGTAGTCTTTGTCCACCTAGCCTATACTCTGTCTGCGGTCTTCTTTGCCCCTCCCCATTCATCATGACTTTGCATTTGGCAGGATTGAATTCGAGAAGCCAGTTTCTGGACCACATGTCCAGCCTGTCCAGGTCTCTTTGCAGTCCTGCCTCATCCTCATCCGATTTAATTCTTCTCATCAGCTTCACGTGTGTGTGTGTGTGTGTGTGTGTGTGTGTGTGTGTGTGTGTGTGTGTGTGTGTGTGTGTGTGTGTGTGTGTGTGAGTGTGTGTGTGTGTGTGTGTGTGTGTGTGTACTCACCTAGTTGTACTCACCTAGTTGAGGTTGCGGGGGTCGAGTCCGAGCTCCTGGCCCCGCCTCTTCACTGATCGCTACTAGGTCACTCTCCCTGAGCCCTGAGCTTTATCATACCTCTGCTTAAAGCTATGTATGGATCCTGCCTCCACTACATCGCTTCCCAAACTATTCCACTTACTGACTACTCTGTGGCTGAAGAAATACTTCCTAACATCCCTGTGATTCATCTGTGTCTTCAGCTTCCAACTGTGTCCCCTTGTTACTGTGTCCAGTCTCTGGAACATCCTGTCTTTGTCCACCTTGTCAATTCCTCTCAGTATTTTGTATGTCGTTATCATGTCCCCCCATCTCTCCTGTCCTCCAGTGTCGTCAGGTTGATTTCCCTTAACCTCTCCTCGTAGGACATACCTCTTAGCTCTGGGACTAGTCTTGTTGCAAACCTTTGCACTTTCTCTAGTTTCTTCACGTGCTTGGCTAGGTGTGGGTTCCAAACTGGTGCCGCATACTCCAATATGGGCCTAACATACACGGTGTACAGGGTCCTGAATGATTCCTTATTAAGATGTCGGAATGCTGTTCTGAGGTTTGCTAGGCGCCCATATGCTGCAGCAGTTATTTGGTTGATGTGCGCTTCAGGAGATGTGCCTGGTGTTATACTCACCCCAAGATCTTTTTCCTTGAGTAAGGTTTGTAGTCTCTGACCCCCTAGACTGTACTCCGTCTGCGGCCTTCTTTGCCCTTCCCCAATCTTCATGACTTTGCACTTGGTGGGATTGAACTCCAGGAGCCAATTGCTGGACCAGGTCTGCAGCCTGTCCAGATCCCTTTGTAGTTCTGCCTGGTCTTCGATCGAGTGAATTCTTCTCATCAACTTCAAGTCATCTGCAAACAGGGACACCTCAGAGTCTATTCCTTCCGTCATGTCGTTCACAAATACCAGAAACAGCACTGGTCCTAGGACTGACCCCTGCGGGACCCCGCTGGTCACAGGTGCCCACTCTGACACCTCGCCACGTACCATGACTCGCTGCTGTCTTCCTGACAAGTATTCCCTGATCCATTGTAGTGCCTTCCCTGTTATCCCTGCTTGGTCCTCCAGTTTTTGCACCAATCTCTTGTGTGGAACTGTGTCAAACGCCTTCTTGCAGTCCAAGAAAATGCAATCCACCCACCCCTCTCTCTCTTGTCTTACTGCTGTCACCATGTCATAGAACTCCAGTAGGTTTGTGACACAGAATTTCCCGTCCCTGAAACCATGTTGGCTGCTATTGATGAGATCATTCCTTTCTAGGTGTTCCACCACTCTTCTCCTGATAATCTTCTCCATGATTTTGCATACTATACATGTCAGTGACACTGGTCTGTAGTTTAATGCTTCATGTCTGTCTCCTTTTTTAAAGATTGGGACTACATTTGCTGTCTTCCATGCCTCAGGCAATCTCCCTGTTTCGATAGATGTATTGAATATTGTTGTTAGGGGTACACATAGCGCCTCTGCTCCCTCTCAATACCCATGGGGAGATGTTATCTGGCCCCATTGCCTTTGAGGTATCTAGCTCACTCAGAAGCCTCTTCACTTCTTCCTCGGTTGTGTGCACTGTGTCCAGCACATGGTGGTGTGCCCCACCTCTCCGTCTTTCTGGAGTCCCTTCTGTCTCCTCTGTGAACACTTCTTTGAATCTCTTGTTGAGTTCTTCACATACTTCACGGTCATTTCTTGTTGTCTCTCCTCCTTCCTTCCTTAGCCTGATTACCTGGTCCTTGACTGTTGTTTTCCTCCTGATGTGGCTGTACAACAGTTTCGGGTCAGATTTGGCTTTCGCTGCTATGTCATTTTCATATTGTCTTTGGGCCTCCCTTCTTATCTGTGCATATTCGTTTCTGGCTCTACGACTGTTCTCCTTATTCTCCTGGGTCCTTTGCCTTCTATATTTCTTCCATTCCCTAGCACACTTGGTTTTTGCCTCCCTGCACCTTTGGGTAAACCATGGGCTCATCCTGGCTTTTTCATTAATCCTGTTACCCTTGGGTACAAACCTCTCCTCAGCCTCCTTGCATTTTGTTGCTACATATTCCATCATCTCATTAACTGGCTTCCCTGCCAGTTCTCTGTCCCACTGAACCCCGTTCAGGTAGTTCCTCATTCCTGTGTAGTCCCCTTTCTTGTAGTTTGGCTTCATTCGTCCTGGCCTTCCTGCTTCTCCCTCCACTTGTAGCTCTACTGTGTATTCGAAGCTTAAAACCACATGGTCACTGGCCCCAAGGGGTCTTTCATATGTGATGTCCTCGATATCTGCACTACTCAAGGTGAATACTAAGTCCAGCCTTGCTGGTTCATCCTCTCATCTCTCTCTTGTAGTGTCCCTTACGTGTTGGCACATGAAGTTTTCCAGTACCACCTCCATCATCTTAGTCCTCCATGTATCTTGGCCCCCATGTGGGTCCAAGTTCTCCCAATCGATCTCCTTGTGGTTAAAGTCACCCATGATCAGGAGCTTTGCCCTGCATGCATGAGCTCTTCTGGCCACTCTAGCCAGTGTGTCAACCATCGCTCTATTGCTCTCGTCGTACTCTTGCCTTGGCCTCCTGCTGTTCTGTGGTGGGTTATACATCACTGCTATTACCACCTTGGGACCTCCAGAGTGAAGTGTTCCCACTATGTAATCACTTTCTTCTCCGCTGTCTCCTCTCTCCAGCTCATCAAAATTCCAGCGATTTTTGATCAGCAACGCCACTCCTCCACCCCCCCTGTTCCCTCTGTCTTTCCTCAGGATTTGGTATCCCGTTGGAAAGATGGCATCTGTTATCATACCTGTAAGCTTGGTTTCTGTGAGAGCTATGATGTCCGGTGATGCTTCTTTGACTCTTTCATGCCACTCCTCCCACTTATTTGTTATTCCATCAGCGTTTGTGTACCATACCTTCAGTTTCCTTTCCAACACTGTGGTTTGGGGGGCCTGTGAGGGTGGGAGACCTGGTGGCATACTGTGGGATTCTATAGCTCGGTGTTGGGTGGAGGCTGTGGGTATGGATTGTAGTGTGTGTTGGGATGGTGTGATAGGTTGTATGGTTCTGAGAGTAGTTGTGTGTGTGCTTGCCCTTGCTGTTCTGTTCTGCTCTGACTGACCTCTGCTGGTTCCCTCCTTGTCTCTTTTCCTAGCTCCTTTCGCTTTTTTGTCCTCTCCCTCAGCTGCTGTCGTTCTGATTTTGTTCTGTCTCTGTCTAGGAACACCCTCTTGTACTCTTCCGAGTATTTCAATCGTGGTTTCTCTTGGAGGATCCTGTTCGGCACTGTTTCCGTCCTGAGAATCAGCTTGATTGGTCGGTTTCTCCCCTTCGAGTACCCCCCTATTCTCTGAAAATTTACAATCTCGTCCATCTCTTCACCTATTTCCGTGATGATTTTCTCAATCTCCTTTCTTTCTTCCTGCTGCCTTTCAGTGTGTGTCCTTTCCTCTCTCTCCTGAAGCCCATGGATAAACACTGATTTTGCCCTTTCTTCCTCCCATTGCCTCACCCTCTGTGACTCTGGATCCTGCCTGTATGTGGTCAGTTTCTCCCTTGATTTTTCCAGTGGCTCTTGATAGCCTTGTTGTGCCTCAGCATTCGACCTATCACCCTCTCCATCCGCAACCAGCTGATCTTCCCTTTCACTCCTTGGTCCTCCTTGGCAGACTGATGTGACCTTAGCATAATTCATAATTCCTTCCTTCCTGTTCGGCCTCGCAGCTTCATATGCTGTGTCTTCTCTGGTCACTGCCCCTGTAACCCGCTTCAGCCTATTTATCTCAACTTCTAGGACCCTTATCTTGGCTACTGCAGTTTCGACTTGTGCCTCCCAATTCTTTGTCTCCTTCTCCAACCTCTTTTCCAATTTCACAGAGAGCTCTTTCTCCATTTTTTCAGAAAGCTCTCCTAATTTTCCCTCCCACTCTTGTTCCATCCTTTTCCACTGCTCCTCCATCCACTCCTCCCTACCAGAACCATTCTCATCTGATCCTTGGTTCCTGCAAGTCCCCACCATTTTTTTTTTTTTTTTTTTTTTTTTTTGTGAGAGAAGAGAGAAGGGAAAGGTAGAGGGGGAGAGAGAGTGAAGGGAAGAGTAGGAGAGGGGAGAGTTAGAAGGGAAAATGGGGACGAGAGAGAGCAAGAGAGAGAGAGAGCAAGAGAGAGAGAGAGAGAGAGAGAGAGAGAGAGAGAGAGAGAGAGAGAGAGAGAGAGAGAGGGAGAGAGAGAGAGAAAGAGAAGGCAAAAGAGGGGGAGAGAGAGGGGGCAGAGAGGGGGGAAAGGGGGAAAGAGGGGGAAGATGGAAGAGCGAGAGGGGAGAGAGGCTAGGGGTAGAGGGAGGGGAGGATGGGAGAGAGGTGGGGAAAGGGAGAGGGGAGAGATAATGGGAGGGGACAGATGTTAGAGGGGGAGAGATGTTAGAGGGGGGGAGGTGTTAGAGGTAAGAAATGTTAGAGGGGAGAGATGGGAGAGGGA